>NC_080092.1:36813035-37116982 GCF_950005125.1 Chionomys nivalis | reverse complement strand
TTCTAAGAACATGCCTGGCCCCAGGGTTAAAGGTTGCAAACAAGGTCCTGCCATGTGGAAGCTGCCTCCTAGTGGGGCTAACAACACTCTTGACCCCTCATTTGTTCCTTTGTGACAATGATGTCACACAGTACCTATCTATAGTCTCACAGTGTGCCCTTCGGTCACATCCAGAAGATTGATACACAGTCAACCTTGCTTCTTAAATGGGGTCCGACAAGCAGACTTGCAGAAGCAGTAATCCTCAACCGGAGAGCGTTCTGC
Organism: Chionomys nivalis; assembly: GCF_950005125.1. Lineage (NCBI taxonomy): Eukaryota > Metazoa > Chordata > Mammalia > Rodentia > Cricetidae > Chionomys > Chionomys nivalis. Next base: position 37,116,718 of record NC_080092.1, on the reverse strand, counting down.
GCCAGCTCCACTCCCCACAATAGTCTGCAATGTCCAGCTTCAATGGTCACATATTGGGGGGATGGTTGCTGTCCAGGGGTGCAGCCCCCACATCTTGCATTGGACAAGGTGGCTCTTCACAACAGACCCACCTGCCGTAGTTTCCCTGGGGCCTGCTGATTAACGATCCTGAGTGAAGAGCATTACATCACAAAAAGAACCTATAATGGACAATGAGGACTACTGAGAACTCAAGAACAATGGCAATGGGTTTTTGATCCTACTGCACGTACTGGCTTTGTGGGAGCCTAGACAGTTTGGATGCTCACCTTACTAGACCTGGATGGAGGTGGGTGGTCCTTGGACTTCCCACAGGGCAGGGAACCCGGATTACTCTTAGGGATGATGAGGGAGGGGGACTTGATGGGGGAGGGGGAGGGAAATGGGAGGTGGTGGTGGGGAGAAGGCAGAAATCTTTAATAAAAAAATTTAAAATAAAAGACTCTTAAAAGCCAGGGCTACGAAGAACCCTAGCCAGTGTGGGGCAACCCCTCAGCAATGACACTAAATAGGATGTTTGAACACAGCCTCCAAGGGCAGAGGACATTGAGCTAACTGCTCATCATGGGCAACTTCTGGTTGGTTAGTTAGCCAGTTGTTGGTTGGTTGGTTGGTTGGTTGGTTGGTTGGTTGGTTGGTTGGCTAGTTGGTTGGTCACAGGGTCTTACATATAGTTCAAGCTTGCCTCAAACTCACAGTGATCCTCATGCCTCAGCTTAAGCGCCAGTATTATTGACATATGTCTCCATATATAGCAAGTTTTCTGTCTGTTTGGGGGCAGTGCTGGGACGGACTCCAGAGTGTCACACACACTAAATAAGCCCAGCTAGAGACTTTCATTCTACTGCACGAGGACTAGGCTGTGGATGGAGCCAGATGTCATCTCACTGTCTTCCTGTCCTGTCCCTCTAGGTGGGGCCTGTCAGCCTCTTGGCCATCGGGGTCCTCACCGTGCACTGCATGGATATCCTGCTGAACTGCGCCAGTCACCTCACTCAGAGGTCAGAGTCCACATCTCTCACCCCATGGGCTCCATTCCAGGGCCACTTTTCTGGTCTATCACTTCTGCTGCTCTAAATCCTCCAGAGGTAGCAAGGATATGGCAGACAAGTGTTGAGGAATAGAATCTGTTTATGCAAAGATGTGTTGCATTTGTTGATGCTGCATTTGTTTAGCTATGTAAAGATAGTGTTGCTGTTTCACCTTGCCTGCCTAAGGCACCTGATTGGTGTAATAAAAAGCTGATGGCCAATAGCTAGGCAGAGGAGGGATAGGTAGGGTTGGCAAGCAGAGAGAAAAGGGGAGCCAGCCAGCCAACTGGAGGTAAACTGACTGGTAGCCAGCCAGTAGTGGGGGAGCAACCAGATGCAGAGGAAGTAGGAAAGCAGGGTCTCATGTAGCCCAGGCTTGTCTCCAAGTCACTATGAAGCTGAAGATGGCTTTGAATTCCTGATCCCCCCCTGCCTTCACCTCCCAAGTTCTAGTAGGCAAGTCATGTGAGTCCATGCCCCATTAATGCAGTGCTGGGACTCGAACCCAGGGCCTTATATGTGCTAGGCAGACACTCTATTGAATGAACTACAGCCCCATGTTCTTGTTTCCTTTTCCTCTCCCTACCCCAGTACAGTTATGCTGTCAGGGCCGCTTGTTTCAGGGAAACCCTTTCAAGGCAAGTTAATAAAAGCGAAGAACACAGTTAGCAACGCCGTGAACAGTCTGCAATGGCTTCTGTCATTAAACGCACATCTAGGGGACTGAAGCGCTGGCTCAGCAGATGGGAAAGTCTACTGTTCTTCCAGAGGACCCAAGTTCAGTTCCAGCACCCACATTATGTAGCTCACAACCGCTGTAACTCCAGCTTCAGGGGATCCAATGCCCTCTTCCGGCCTCCTCCATTGATACCTGAACTCATGTGCACATGCTCACACAGAGACACAGGTGTATCCAAAACAAAAACCTCTGAGAACCGGAGAGATGGCTCACTGGTTTCTTTCTCTGAAAGAAAAATAAAAGTACCAAGAAAATACAGAATACCGAGCTCCTCGGAACCCAACTATGTCCTTGGATGTATGTCCTTGGAAGTGAGGAAATGCCTGAAATGGAAGTCAAAGCAGGGCAACTCAGAGGCAGAGGCAGGGAGACTGTCAGTCCCAGGCCCGCCAGGGCTATAGCATGAGCATTTCCGAAGCAAGGATAGAAAGTAAAACTTTCCATAGCATGTGGATGTAGCTCAGTGGTAGAGCACTTGCCTGGCACACAAGTTCAGTCTCCAAAACTGATCATAAAACCAAATAAACAGAACTGAAAGAGTGGATGTGCAGGAGTGTGTGCGGCCACACTCAACCCGGAGAGCCCTTTTAGCTCATAAAACAGGTGCTACATCAGGTTTCTGCTCCTTCAGCCGTGATGAAAATGGTGCCATTCTCTCGAGCCAAGAGCTTTGCAAGATTTCTGTGCTCCTTCCAAGAGGCCCCTGGGATAGAGCCTGTTTTTATTCCCATTTTAGAGGTGAATACATTTAGGCTAAAATACCTTGCCCTGGGTCACACGGTTGGGAAATGGCAGAGCTGGTCTTTGAAGACCTGTCTGACTTCATTCTAGAAAGAAAGAAAGAAAGAAAGAAAGAAAGAAAGAAAGAAAGAAAGAAAGAAAGAAAGAAAGAAAGAAAGAAAGAAAGAAAGAAAGGAAAGAAAGGAAAGAAAGAAAGGAAAGAAGAAAGAAAGAAAAGGAAAGAAAGAAAGAAAGAAAGAAAGAAAGAAAAGGAAAGAAAGAAAGAAAGAAAGAAGAAAGAAAGAAAAGAAAATAGTTCTTTAAATTTTTCATACAAAGTAATTTGATCATATTCACCCTCCTTCCCTGGTTCCTTCTGGATCCACTTCCTTCCCCATTCTATACTCTATACTTCCCTCCCACTCTATACTACCCCTTTTGGTTTCCTTTTTCTTTTATTTTCCTTCCTTCCTTCCTTCTTTCCTTTCTTCCTTCCTTCGTTTTATTATTAAACCCATTCTTAGCCACCAGTGAATCTCTGAATGCCCCCGCAAGCCCTCTGGGCCTCCATACCTCATGCAGGCACCAACTCGCCCACAGCTGCATCAGTTTGGCTTTGTCCTTTGGCTGCTGGTGTCTTTCCTTTCTCTCTGACATCAACATTTTAGGACAATGGTCTTTTATCTAACTAGGGCCTTTTGCTATTTTGTTTTGGTTATTCCCCAGATTGCCTTTAACTTTTTGTGCCGTCCAGAATGAACCTGATCTCCAGATCTCCTGCCTACCCTCACATTCCTGAGATGACAGACACACACCAGGTCCAGGGGAATGCTGGTTTAGGAGGCTCCATAAAAGTCCTGAGCCTCCTCTCTGACCCCCGGCCCTGTACATGGCATCTGGCCAGCAGCAGCTGTTCCTCTCCACTCCCACCCAGGACCAGAAGGGCCCTATTGCTGAGTCACCCATTCCCCCTCAGAAAGGAAGAGATCACCTTCTCAGGGGCTCCCAACCCTCAGTGTAAAGTTTACATTGTAAACCAAAACAGTCACAGGCTGGCCACGCCCACTCTGCCTTTTCCTCCACCTCTTCTGCTCTGCTTCTTCAAACCAGTGCACAGATACTGCTTAATCCAAAGGACAAAACCAAAGAGATCTACCCAAATAATGTGGCTTTTTTTTTAAAGATGTGTTTGTTTATCATGAATACAGTGTTCTGTCTGCATGAATGCATAAGACCAGAAGAAGGCACCAGATCTCATTACAGATGGTTGCGAGCCACCCGTGGTTGCTGGGAATTGAACTCAGGATCTCTGGAAGAACAAACAGCCAAGTGCTCTTAACCACTGAGCCATCTATCTCTCCAGCCCCCAAATAATGTCTTTAAAGCATGCTGCTGAGTGCGTGCCTGAAGGGAGTTGGGAGAAGAAGAATCAAGAGTTCAAAGTTGTACCCAGATGTACAAATCCACCCTAGTCTACATGAGAACCTATCTCAACAACAACAACAACAAAGCATAAATCATAAGTGTATAAAAATTGTATAAGCTAATAATTAACCTCTGAAAGTTGCACCAATGGCACTACTATTAGAAACTTCACAGACCACTCAATGCTATCACACACACAACAGTCACCAACTCGGGTGCATACTATACCTTCAGCAAAAGTGTCTTAACTTACCCATCCTTTGTCCTTTCACCCTAGGCTGCAGAGGAGTTTTGTGAACTATGAAGAGACCACAATGTACAGCCTGGAAACATGTCCAAATCCTTGGCTGAGGACGCACTCAGCGTGGGGCAGGTACTGGTCACAAACACAGTGATGAAACCGTGATCGTATCCCCTGCCTGTCCTGCCTCTATGTCTGCTCCCTCATGCTTTTTTAAAATTTTATGTTCAATTATCTGTCCATGTGTTTATATGTGAGCATACATGAGTGCAAGTTCTCAAAGACACCAGAAACAAGTATCAGATCCCCTGGAACTGGAATTATGGGTGGTTATAAACCACCTGATGTGGGTGCTGGGAACTGAACCTGGGTTCTCTGCAAGAGCATCTCCTCTTACTGAGCCCTCTCTCTAGCCCCTGCTTGCACAAGTTTTTAAGTAGATATGCTCTCTTTGGAAACTATCAGGCAAGATAGAGGATCTCCCCATGGCCTCAGCCCTACCTCCTTCTTCATCATGGTTCATAAATATCCCTTCTGGAGCTGAAGAGATGCCTCAGCAGTTAAGAGCACTGGCTGCTCTTCCAGAGGACTTGGGTTCAATTCTCAGCACCCATACGGCAGCCCATAACTTTCTGTAACACCAGTTCCAGGGAATCTGACACCTTCACACAAAAGCACACAAAAAATAAATTTAAGTAAGATTTTAAAAATAAATAAATAGCCCTCCCAAGGCTATCTTTTTCTGTGCATATCAAGAAGTGTTTGGGTGTGAAAAGGTATGTGTTAGTTGTGTTTTTCTTTTTGAATGAATGAAGACAAGGATGACTTTGAACTTCCCATACACCACCAAGCTGGGTTAATAGAGGACTGAGAAGCGAAGCTTTATAAACACTAGGCTAGAACTCTACCAGCTAAGCTACAGCCCCAGGCCTAGTTCATTTTATGTTTTCTTGTATGTTGCTTAGAATCATGTGTGTAAACTTGGAATTCATTTGGCTTGCTGGCTTGCCTATTTGTTCATTTGAGACAGGGTCTTTTGCTTATTAGACTGGCCTCAAACATGCTTTGTAACCTCAAGATGACTCTGAACTCCTGACCCGTCTCCTCCTTCCCAAGTGCTGGCTGTGCACTTCCACAACTAGCCAGAAACTAGATTATTTCTATCTAACCGTGTAACAGTTACTTGTCCTGTGCTGCAACAGAGTATCCGAGGAAAACAACCTGAGGAAGGCAGGAGTCATTTCTGCTCACAGTTCCAGACCATTCTATCTACAGTGTCAGGGACAGCATGGCAGCTGGGACAGGAAGCAGCTGGTCCACACATCGTGTCCAGAGTCAGGAGGCAGAGAGAGAAGGATGCTGGTACCCAGCTCATATTCTCCTTTGCGTTCAGTCTGGGAATCAGCACATAGAATAGTGTTGCCCACATCCAATGTGGGTCTTCCCATCTCAGTTAACTTATTTTTGTTTGTTTGTTTGTTTGTTTTGAGGCAGGGTTTCACTACATAGCCCAGGCTGTCCTAGAACTCATTATGTAGACGGGGCTGGCTTCTAATTCAAAGACTCCAACTGCCTCTGCCTCCTGAGTGCTGGGATTAAAGACATGCCCCACTAAGCCTAGACAATCAACTTATTCTAGAATGTCTCTCACAGACATGCCAAATACCTGTTCCCCTTGTGATTCTGTATCCTGTCACTGTAACAGCCGAAATCAGCCAGCACACACAAGCTCCCTCTTTTTTCATCTCGAGACATACACATTAAATCATTTGAAGTCTCACAGAGTTCTCTGGTGGGTATGTTTACCGTTTCAGCTGATCATTCCCCTGGGGGTAGCTTGTTCCCTTTATTGTGGGGCAAAGACCCACCCAGAGACCACTTGACATGACCAAAGTTTGAATGAGAGTCTGTATTTCGTTGGCCTGCAACTGCCTGGGGAGGAACCTCTCACAGAGCAGCCCCAGATGCATATTATAGGGAGCTTTTAAAGACCAAGAACACAGAAAAAAACAACATCCTGGCTGGCAGGGGAAGTAAGCTTTAAGAAGAGCCAAGAACACACAGTTAGCTGGGGCATTTCGACTTTGAGTTTCTAGAACAGGGTTGGGTGCCTTCCCACAGGACTTTTCAGGGAAGGGGGTAGAAACCAAAGATGGCTTCAGCTGAGACAAGATGGAGAAACCTTTACCCTGTCCTACCTTGTTTGATAAGAAGTTAATGGTGAGCCAGTCCTGGTAGCCCAGACCCGTCATGCCACTGTCCTGGTCAGCTTTAATTGTCAACTTGACACAGCGTAAGAGACAAAAGCCTAAACTGAGACATTGCCCTGATCAGATTAGTTTATGGGTAATTATCTTAACTGTTAATTGCTGTAGGCAGCCCACAGCATCATTCTCTGGGTCTATACAAGAAAGCTAATTAAACCTGAACTCGTGAGCAAACCAGTAAGAAGCATTCTTCCATGAGTTCTGCTTCAGATTCTCACCATGCTCCGCTCCTGACTTCCCTCAGTGAAGGACTGTGACCTGGGGGTGTAAGATGGAATCAGCCCTTTCCTCTCCTATGCTGTTTTGACCAGAGTGCTTTATCACAGTAACTGAGGAAGAGACAGTCACCTTCCCCGATGGCTGTCAGAAATACCCAGAGCTCAAAGCCTGCTTAAATTCAAGACATAGTGGTATAGGGAGACCCCCTGTGCCAGGATTTCAAGAGTCAGGAATGCCAGGTTCTGTTGGAGCACACCTTTGATCCCAACACTCAGGAGGCAAAGGCAGGTGAGTCTCTGTGAGTTTGAGGCCAGCCTGGTCTACAAAGTGAGTTCCAGAACAGCCAGGGCTACATAGAGAAACCCTGTCTCAAAAAACAAAAACAAACAAAAAAGAGCTAGGCATGTAGCTCAGCTGCAGAATTGGAGGCCCTGGCTTAGATCCTCATCATCACATACTTGGGCACGCACACACATGCGCGCATGTGCACACACACACACATACATTGGTGGTATGTTCAAAATGTTTTTCTGTTTGATCATTGTGGGCCTTCCAACCAATCTTGAGTAGGACTCAGAGGGAGACTTCACTGCTCTAGAAAAATGGGGTTGCCAGGGCTTTCACAATAAAATAACACATCAAAGGTACAGAAGACCCCAGTAGTGGAGGAACAGAGACATCCCAAGACCCCTCAATGAGGCCTTCTCTGACAATCCTTCTCCAGGCAGTGAGCCAACACTAAGGGAGCCCTCAGTGAGTGCCCCGTCTGTACCACCTACCCCTACCTCAGGCTCCTCAGACGGGCACTGATCTCCCAGTCAGGAATTGTTCTAGTCATCAGCTAGATGAGGTCAGCATCCGTGTCTGATGGCATCTTAAGTAGCTATGTAGGGCAGAAACAGCCCTTGGATTTCACTGGACCCATGCCTCTTGAGACAAAAAATTATACAGCTCAGAGAAGACGAGCAAGTCGCTGAAACTACACCGGACTCTAGTGTCGGAACAAAGACTAGAACTCAAGATCTCTCTCCTCTCCAGCCATCAGGATCCCCTTGTCCCATCTCTTCAGAGTTCAGTAACTGAGGAAAGTTAGAAACACTTGGAGGGAGGTCTCACTTCAGCCCGGGATTCTTCATTTTCAGGGTGCCAAGAGGAACTCAGAGGCTTGAGCAAGACCTGCCTGCCCAAAATAGTTAGTAGTCGTGGATGGATGCTCAGCCTTTAGATGGACAGTCAGTGGGGAACTTTCATAAAGGAGGGTGCAGCGATGCCCCCCACCACACCGGCCCATGTCACAGGTGTCTTGGGATCAAATAGGATGTATAAAGATCCAATCTGAAATCCTCTTGCCAGTGGAAAAAAAATCAGTGAAGAAGCCTCATCTAATCAAACCTCCTGACCTGAGATCAGCTTACGAGAAACCTCCAAGGATAAGACCAAGATAAATGACGCCCATGGTCAGCGGGACCTGTCCACTTAGGGTACTACCAAAAAAGTAAAAGTTGCAAGACAAAAAGAAAAACAGGACTGGGCTGTAGCTTAGGGGTGGAGCACCTGCCAAATATGCAGGGGACCCTGAGTTCAATTCCCAGTACCAGAAAACAGGAACCAACTAAACAAACAACGAACAACCCACACACACACAAAGCAGGAAGAATATGGCAATTTTTCAAATTTAAGCATTGCAATAAAGTGTAATGCAGAGGCTTGCCTGGAACCAACTTCATGAAGGGGTGTCACTAAATCCTAAGGTCGTGGGTGTGAGGGATACATGTATGAAGAGAGACCCGAAACCACAGGTCAACAGGGTGTTGGCCTCCAGTGAGTTAAAAGAGGAACAGTGCTGCTGCTTTCATGATACCACTTGGGGAACTCTCAGAAGTCTAAGCTGGAGGAGACGGTCATACAAACAGCATGTAGGCAGTTCATAACAAGGCCAGCCTGAAATGGATGGAGCTAGAAAACATCATTTTGAGTGAGGTAACCCAGACCCAGAAAGACAATTATCACATCTACTCACTTATAGGTGGTTTTAAAACATAAAGCAAAGAAACCAGCCTACAAATCACAATCCCAGAGAATCTAGACAATAATGAGGACCCTAAGAGAGAGACATACATGGATCTAATCTACATGAGAAGTAGAAAAAAACAAGATCTCTTGAGTAAATTGGGAGCATGGGGACCATGGGAGAGGGTTGAAAGGGGAGGGGAGAGGTAGGGAGGGAAGCAGAGAAGAATATAGAGCTCAATTAATAATAATAATAATAATAATAATAATAATAATAATAATAATAATAATAAGGCCAGCCTGGACTTTCCAAAATAACCTAGTGTAAATCAGCTGCACACACTGCCTTTAATCCCAGCACTCAGGAGGCAGAGGCAGGTGGATCTCTGTGAGCTCTGGTCTACAGAGCTAGTTCCAGGATAGCCAGGACTATGAAGAGAAGCCCGGTCTCAGAAAAATAAAACCAAACAAAAACCTAACAGGTGCACCACATGCATGCAAAATTCTCCATGCTGCGGGGGGAAAGAAAGGCTAAAGAGGTACAGCTAAGTACAACATACACCCTTGGAAGTCTTTTAACAAAAGTAAAAGTTAAGTCAGGTATAGTGGCACACCTGCAACCCCAGCTCTTGGGAGGTAGAGGCAGGAGAATTAGGAATTCAGAGGCAGCCTGGCCTACATAGGGAGTCTCAGCTACATGAGACCATCCCCCCAGAAATAAAACAGTATTTGTGAGGTGATTAATATATCTAAAATATAGACTATATATTTGGTGCTAAAGTTGATTTCTGTCTATCTAGGATTAAGAAAAATCTGCCTGAGGTATTCCAAGTGGATGTTTCATAACTTTTGAAATTATCATTGAAATGATTCTAAAAGAGTGTGTATGTTTTGTTGTTGTTGTTGTTGCTTCTGCTGCTGCTGCTGCTTGTGGTAATGGTGTGTGTGTGTGTGTTGAATATTATATGCCCAGAATGTAAATAGGGGTCAAAGGTAACTACTCAGACATTCACTAGAGTGTATGGATGTGGATGGTTGTGGTGATGTCAGCACTGTTGGGGTAGAAGCTAGAAAATCAGGAGTTCAAGGTCACAGTTAGCTACCTGGCTAATGAGAGGCCAGCCTGGGCTATATGAGCCCCTACCTCAAAAAACAGAACAGAGCCTAAAGCCGGAGTTTGTGGGCATTAATCCTACCATACTATCAGCTTCTTCTGAGGGGATGAAATCTTTCAAAATACAATCATCAGAAATGATGGCTTTGGAAATGAAACCCATTCTAAATAATAACTCCTTTCCCTCGCTGTCCTCTTCCTTCCCAGGTACATTGTGAGCTTCCTGCTGATCGTCACTCAGCTGGGCTTCTGCAGCGCATATTTCATGTTTATGGCAGACAATTTACAACAGGTAAGGAGGGCTCTTCTGGGTAGAGTGGGAGGAGAGGGGACCTCCCAATTCTGGGAGTGTTGGTGGGACCATAACATCTGAGCCCATCTGCCCCATATTAGACCACGGTTGGGACCAAAGCAGAGCCAAAGCCCCTCCTCTTCCATCTGGAAAGCATAGATGAAATCTACCTTAGGCATCTCAGGTTGTCACATTCAAGAGGTCTAGCAAGCTGTCGCCTTCCCCTCATCATGTTCCTAACATGAGACAAGTCAGTGAGAGCATTCCTTTATGGCTTTGTGGGACAGAGGAGTACACCCAGCCATCCCGGAAGAAGAGTGAGCTGTGTAACTAACAGAGGGCCTGGTGGAGGAGCGGCTCAGCTCTCAGCCCTGCCCAGCTTCAACCGCTGAGTCTAAAGAGGATGTAACTGAACCCTCTTCTCTAGTCATGTGAGGGGAAACAAAAATTGCCACTTCAAGGGGGAATTAAAGATTGTCTAACAGATAAAAAGACCGTTGAGTCTTTGGGCTTTAGGGTGCCCAGGGTTTCCGGTTGTCAGAATCACAGACACTACCCTTAAAGTGGCTAGAGTTACCAAATAAAAACACAGGACACCTAGAACCAGACACAGTGGCTCACATCTGTAATGCCAGCACTTGGAAGGTAAAAGCAGAGTGATCAAAAGTTCAGGTCTGAGGCCGACATCAGATATATAAGACTATATCTCAAAAAGTGGGAGGGGGCTGAAGGCATAGCTCAGTCAGTAAACTGCTTGTCTTTGCGAGCACAGGCCGTGGGTACCATCCCCCAGAACCCACATATAATAAAACCGGGCTTGGAGGCACACAGCTGCAATTCCAGTGCCGAGGAGACAGACAGATGGGTGTCTGCTAAGCCCTGGATGGCCAGCCTAGCCTAGCCTAGCTCAGCCTAGCCCTGCCTAGCCCAGCCTAGCTCAGCCTAGCCCTGCCTAGCCCAGCCTAGCCCAGCATACCCAGTACCAAGTTAATGAGAGACCCTGTGTCCAAAAACAAGGTGGGAAAACCTGAGAGACGATCCCGAGTTTGTCCTCTGGAGCCCCCACTCCCCAGGAACACATATACATAAGTGCACAGACTCCCAGAAGACACTCAGCTATGGAGCTGGAGAGATGCCTCAGCAGTTAAGAGCATCTGTTGCCCTTTCAGAGGACCCAGACCTGGGTTCAGTTCCCAGCACCACGTAGTGATTCACAGTCATCTGTAACTCCAGTTTCAGGAGATCTAACTCCCTCTTTATACTTCTTCCAACACAAAGTGTGTACACGATCCACTTACATATATACAGACAAAACACTCACACAATAAAATTAAATAAATTTACTTATTTTAGATAAAAACCTAAAATTATTTATTATTTTCATGTGTATGAATGTTTGCCTACATGTATGTGTGTGCACTATATGCCCATGGATATCAGAGAAAGGTGCTGGCTTCCCTCAAACTGTGAGCCATTGCATGGGTACTGGGAGTTGAACTCAGGTCCTCTTTAAGAGCAACCAGTGTTCTTAACCCCTGAACCACCTCTCTTGCCTCCCAAATATATGTTTTCAAAGGCATCTGGTTATATTGAAATTTCACACAAGTCATGAGTAATATCGTCCTGCTGGGACAGTGAGTCGTCAGTTGATCAACTAATTGAAGTGGTTCTTCATGACTCAGGGTTGATGTCCCACCTTTCACTGTGCCTCTTTGGCAGATTGTGGAAGAAGCTCACTTCACCTCCAACATCTGCCAGCCCAGAGAGAGCCTGGTGATGATCCCCGTGCTGGATGCTCGCTTCTACATGCTCACCATCCTGCCCTTCCTCATCCTCTTGGTGCTTGTCCAGAACCCGCAGGTGTTGTCCGTCTTCTCCGCCTTGGCTACCATCACCACCCTGGGCAGCCTGGCTGTGATCTTCGAGTATCTCATTCGGGTCTGTGTCTGAAGCCACACAGAAGGGGGTCAAGGTCCAGGGCTTCCAAGGCATGGCAGGGTTATGAGCCTGGTCGGGAAGTGGTCAGTCCCCCTGCCCTGGGCCTAGATGATTTCTAGAAATACTTCTGTCCCACAAGCTGTGAATTAGGCATGATTATCAACATCCTCGTATTCAACATCAGGGTCATATCCAAAAATCGAATCATTAAGGAATTTGGCGATTCTGTGATCAGATGTTGTTTGAGCAGATGAGGATTTGGGTCTCAATAATAAGATATAAAGAAGGACGTCACATTCTCCATCATTTCAATGAAATAACAAGAAATACCACAGTGTGGACATTGAGAGGGGGCAGAAGGTGAAGTGCTTGCTGTCCTAGCATACGGCCCTGAGTTGCCATGCCCAGTGTCCACTTGATAGTGGGGCACACATGGTACCTCAGAACTAAGAGAGTGAAAGTTCACTGGTCAGACAGTCTAGCTAAAATGAGAAACTCTAAGTTCGGTGAAAGACTCTTAAAAATAACAACAATAGAGGAAGACAGCAGAACACCTCCGACCTCCGCATGCACTGGCATGGGTACATGCATACAAATGCATATACACCACGGGTGAGCACACAACTGCACACACACACCACACACACACATGCACGTGTGTGCACACGCAAAGCACACATAGGAAATAAATAACTTGTCAGTGGACAGGAATAGGTAGGGCTGGCTGGATGGCTCAGATACTTGCCTCCAAACTTGAGAACCTGAGTTCTATCCACGGAACCCACAGAGTGGAAGGAGGGAACGGACTCCCACAAGTTATCCTTTTACTTCTGTATGCATACTGTGGCACATGTGCCCCCAACCCCAGTAATATAAATGTATTAGAAACATTTAAAAGAGATAGATAGAATGATAGATAGATAGAGATAGATAGATAGATAGATAGATAGATAGATAGATAGATAGATAAGAAATTTGATCTACTTGATACCAAGGACTTTACACAACTTCCCCAATCTTCAAAATAAAACAACTGCAAAATGCTATCTCTATCCCAGTTTCCAGAAAAAGACAGTAAGGAGCAGGAGCAGCAGGTGAGCAGATCTTTCCAGTTGGGCCAGCTGGTTTCCTGCCCATCATTGGCCTGTCATTCCACCATTGTTGCTTCATGTCTTTGATCATGGAAGTCTTTGGAATTATATTAGTGTCATGTTGCTGCTATAACAAATAACCACAAATCTGGAAAGATAAAAGAATAAATAAATAAGACAAAACAAAACGAAAGCCCAGAGTCTTATGTAGCCCAGGTTGGCTTTGTAGCTAAGGATGACCTTGAGCTTCTGATTCTCCTGTCTCCATTTCCCAGTGCTTGGCACCCACTGCACAGCCCCAAGTGGAAAGATGGGAAAGAGACATTAAGGGCAGGAGCAGGGGATGAGCACCATTACCTGAACTCCATGAGTAGTTTGCAGAGTGGCCTTGGGCAATTTCCTTCTTCCCCAGTCCCAACTGCTCCATATTTAAGATGAGAAGACAAACTGTATGGGGTGAGGGGAGAGAATAGAATATTACTGAGCCGCTGGGCAGTGGTGATGCACACCTTTAATCCCAGCACTAGGGAGGCAGAGGCAAGCAGATCTCTGAGTTCAAGGCCATCCTGGGTTATGGAGCAAGTACCAGGACAGGCTCCAAAGCTACACAAAGAAATCCTGTAGGGCTGGAGAGATGGCTCAATGGTTAAGAGCACTGACCTCTTCCAGAGGTCCTGAGTTCAATTCCCAGCAACCACATAGTTACTCACTACCACCTGTAATGAGATCTGGCACCCTCTTCTGGCCTACAGGCATACATGCAGACAGAACACTGTATATATAATAAATAAATATTAAAAAAAGAAACCCTGTCTCAAAAAAGGAATATTACTGAGCACTAAAGAAAATGAAAGGTTTTAATGCCTCCCTCCCTCTCTCTCTCTCTCTCTCTCTCTCTCTCTCTCTCTCTCTGTGTGTGTGTGTGTGTGTGTGTGTGTGTGTGTGTGTGTGTGTGTGTGTGTATCTAAAAGGCCAGAAGAGGGTATCAGAATGACGCCTGGAACTAGAGTTACAGGTGGTTTGAGCTGTCTGATGTGGGTGCTGGGAACTGAACTCCAGTCCTCTGGAAGAGCAGCAGACATTCTTAACCACTGGGCCATCTCTCCAGGCCCAGGAATTCTAATAAGTGCTGCAACATTCGTGAATCTTAAAAGACATTAAGCTAGGTGGAATAACCCTATTAACAAAAAGATAAATGCTACAAGCTGCTGCTCACGGGCAGTACTACAGGACAGACACGGGGGTGGCTAGGAGTTGAACAAAGAATTACTTAGAGTTTCAGTTTGGGATGAAAAGAAAGTTCTGGTGATTAACATTAGTGGATGTCACAGAGTGACTATATTCAGTAGGCAAGATGACTAAATCGAAAGTTTGATGTTATTTTGCCACAATAAAAGTAAAGGATGTGGCCAAGCAAATAGAGTGCTCGCCTTGTGTGTAGGAGGACCTGGGCTCCAGCTTCAAGACTGCATAAAACCGTACCTCAACTGCAGGAGACTCGGTCTCAAAATAAATTAGCTAATTAATTAGAGCACTTTTGTTTTTGGTTTTCGAGACAGGGTTTCTCTGTGTAGCTTTGGAGCCTGTCCTGGAACTAGTCCAGGAACTAGACCAGACTAGCCTTGAACTCCCAGAAATCCACCTGCCACCACCCAGCTAGAACACTTTCTTTTTTTTTTTTTTCTTGCTGATTTTTTTTATTAATTAATTAATTTAATCATTAAAGATTTCTGCCTCTTCCCCGCCACCACCTCCCATTCCCTCCCCCTCCCCCAATCAAGTCTTCCTTCCTCCTCAGCCCAAAGAGCAAGCAGGTTTCTCTGCCCTGTGGGAGGTCCAAGGACCACCCACCTCCATCCAGGTCTATTAAGGTGAGCATCCAAACTACCTGGGCTCCCACAAAGCCATTACGTGCAATAGGATCAAGAACCCATTGCCATTGTTCTTCAGTTCTCAGTAGTCCTCATTGTCCATTATGTTCAGCGAGACCGGTTTTGTCCCATGCTTTTTCAGTCCCCGGCCAGCTGGCCTTGGTGAGTTCCCGATAGATCATCCCCATTGCCTCAGTGTGTGGGTGCACCCCTCGCCGTCCTGAGTTCCTTGCTCGTGCTCACTCTCCTTCTGCTCCTCCTTTGGATCGTGAGACTTCAGTCCAGTGCTCCAATGTTGGTCTCTGTCTCTGTCTTCTTTCATCGCCTGATGAAGGTTAATATTCAGGGGGATGCTTATATGTTTTTCTTTGGGTTCACCTTCTTATTTAGCTTCTCTAGGATCACGAATTATAGTCTCAATGTCCTTTATTTATGGCTAGAAACCAAATATGAGTGAGTACATCCCATGTTCCTCTTTTTGGGTCTGGCTTACCTCACTCAGGATAGTGTTTTCAATTTCCGTCCATTTGTATGCAAAATTCAAGAAGTCATTGTTTTTTACTGCTGAGTAGTACTCTAATATGTATATATTCCATACTTTCTTCATCCATTCTTCCATTGAAGGACATCTAGGTTGTTTCCAGGTTCTGGCTATTACAAACAATGCTGCTATGAACATAGTTGAGCATATACTTTTGTTGTATGTTTGGGCATCTCTTGGGTATATTCCCAATAGTGGTATTGCTGGGTCAAGAGGTAGGTTGAACCCGACTTTCCTGAGAAACCGCCACACTGCTTTCCAAAGTGGTTGCACAAGTTTGCATTCCCACCAGCAATGGATGAGAGTGCCCCTTTCTCCACAACCTCTCCAGCAGAGGCTATCATTGGTGTTTTTGATTTTAGCCATTCTGACCGGTGTAAGATGGTATCTTAATGTTGTCTTGATTTGCATTTCCCTGATTGCTAAGGAAGTTGAGCATGATCTTAAGTGTCTTTTGGCCATTTGAACTTCTTCTGTTGAAAAGTCTCTGTTCAGCTCAGTGCCCCATTTTATAATTGGATTGATTAACCTTTTACGGTCTAATTTCTTGAGTTCTTTGTATATTTTGGATATCAGACCTTTGTCAGTTGCGGGGTTGGTGAAGATCTTCTCCTAGTCAGTGGGTTGCCTTTTTGTCTTAGTGACAGTGTCCTTTGCTTTACAGAAGCTTCTC
Source organism: Chionomys nivalis (assembly GCF_950005125.1). Lineage (NCBI taxonomy): Eukaryota > Metazoa > Chordata > Mammalia > Rodentia > Cricetidae > Chionomys > Chionomys nivalis. Next base: position 37,100,507 of record NC_080092.1, on the reverse strand, counting down.
AGTCTCAGGAGGTCCCATTTATTCAATGATGTCCTTAGTGTTTGTGCTGCTGGGGTTATACGTAGGAAGTGTTCTCCTGTGCCCATGTGTTGTAGAGTACTTCCCACTTTCTCTTCTATCGGGTTCAGTGTGTTTGGACTGATATTGAGGTCTTTAATCCATTTGGACTTGAGTTTTGTGCATGGTGATATATATGGATCTATTTTCATTCTTCTACAGATTGACTTCCAGTTTTGCCAGCACAATTTGTTGAAGATGCTCTCTTTTTTCCATTGTATACTTTTAGCTCCTTTATCGAAAATCAGGTGTTCATAGGTTTGTGGGCTAAAGTCAGGGTCTTCTATTCTATTCCATTGGTCGACTTCTCTGTTTTTATGCCAGTACCAAGCCGTTTTCAGTACTGTAGCTCTGTAATAGAGTTTGAAGTCAGGGATGGTAATGCCTCCAGACAATCCTTTATTGTATAAGATTGTTTTGGCTATCCTGGGTTTTTTGTTTTTCCATATAAAGTTGATTATTGTCTTCTCCAGATCTGTGAAGAATTTTGATGGGATTTTGATGGGGATTGCGTTGAATCTATAGATTGCTTTTGGTAGAATTGCCATTTTTACTATGTTGATCCTCCCAATCCAAGAGCAAGGGAGGTCCTTCCATTTTCTGGTGTCCTCTTCAATTTCTTTCTTCAAAGACTTAAAGTTCTTGCCAAATAGATCTTTCACTTCCTTGGTCAGAGTTACCCCAAGGTATTTTATGCTATTTGTGGCTATCGTGAAAGGTGATGCTTCTCTGATTTCCCTCTCTGCTTCCTTATCCTTAGTGTATAGGAAGGCAACTGATTTTTTGGAGTTGATTTTGTATCCTGCCACATTACCAAAGGTGTTTATCAGCTGTAGGAGTTCTTTGGTAGAGTTTTTGGGGTCGCTTATGTATACTATCATATCATCTGCAAATAATGAAAGCTTAACTTCTTCCTTTCCAATATGGATCCCCTTGATCCCCTTATGTTGTCTTATTGCTATTGCTAGAACTTCAAGCACTATATTGAAAAGGTATGGAGAGAGTGGACATCCTTGTCGTGTTCCTGATTTTAGTGGGATGGCTTTGAGTTTTTCTCCATTTAATTTAATGTTAGCTGTCGGCTTGCTGTAAATAGCTTTTATTATATTTAGGTATGCCCCTTGTATCCCTAATCTCTCCAAGACCTTTATCATAAAGGAGTGTTGAATTTTGTCGAATGCTTTTTCAGCATCTAATGAAATGATCATATGGTTTTTTTCTTTCAGTTTATTTATATGGTTGATTACATTGATAGATTTGCGTATGTTGAACCAGCCCTGCATCTCTGGAATGAAGCCTACTTGATCATAATGGATAACTTTTCTAATGTGTTCTTGGATTCGGTTTGCCAGTATTTTATTGAGAATTTTTGCGTCGATGTTCATGAGTGAGATAGGCCTGTAATTCTCTTTCTTGGTTGGGTCTTTGTGTGGTTTTGGTATCAGGGTAACTGTAGCATCATAAAAGGAATTTGGCAATGACTCTTCTGTTTCTATATTGTGAAATACATTAAGAAGTATAGGTATTAGCTCTTCTTGGAAGTTCTGGTAGAATTCTGCATTGAAACCATCTGGCCCTGGGCTTTTTTTGGAAGGGAGATTTTTGATAACTGTTTCTAATTCTTCGCGACTAACAGGTCTATTTAGATCGTTCACCTGGTCTTGGTTTAGGTTTGGTATATGGTACTTATCTAAAAAAGTGTCCATTTCTTTTGCATTTTCCAGTTTTGTGGCATACAGGCTTTTGTAGTAAGATCTAATGATTCTCTGAATTTCCTCTGTGTCTGTGGTTATGTCCCCCTTTTCATTTCTGATCTTATTTATTTGCGTGTTCTCTCTCTGTCGTTTAATTAGTTTGGATAGGGGTTTGTCAATCTTGTTGATTTTCTCCAAGAACCAACTTTTTGTTTCATTGATTCTTTGGACTGTTTTCTGTGTTTCTATTTTGTTGATTTCTGCCCTCAGTTTGATTATTTCCAGTCTTCTACTCCTCCTGGGCGCGTCTGCTTCTTTTTTTTCTAGAGCTTTCAGGTGTGCTGTTAAGTCCCCAATGTATGCTTTCTCCGTTTTCTTTAAGTGGGCACTTAGTGCTATGAACTTTCCTCTTAGCACTGCTTTCATCGTGTCCCATAGGTTTGAGTATGTTGTCTCTTTGTTTTCATTAAATTCAAGGAAGACTTTAATTTCTTTCTTAATTTCTTCCTTGACCCAGGTGTGGTTCAGTAGTTGACTGTTCAGTTTCCATGAGTTTGTCAGCTTTCTGGGGGTAGCTTTGTTGGTGGCTTCTAACTTTAATCCGTGGTGATCTGATAAGACACAGGTGGACACTGATTTTTTTTGTATCTGTGGAGGTTTCCTTTGTTTCCAAGTATGTGATCAATTTTCGAGAAGGTTCCATGAGCTGCAGAGAAGAAGGTGTATTCTTTCCTATTTGGGTGGAGTGTTCTATAGATGTCTGTTAAGTCCATTTGATTCATTACCTCCAACACTTCTCTTAATTCTCTATTAGTTTTCTGTCTGATTGACCTGTCCATTGGTGAGAGAGGTGTGTTGAAGTCTCCTACTACTAGTGTGTGTGATTTGATGTCTGCCTTGAGTTTTAGCAATATTTCTTTTACATAAGTGGGTGCTTTTATATTAGGGGCATAGATATTCAGGATTGAGACTTCATCCTGCTGAATCGTTCCTGTTATGAGTATAAAGTGTCCCTGTCGATCTCTTCTGATCGATTTTAGTTTGAAGTCAGTTTTGTTAGAAATTAGTATGGCCACACCTGCTTTTTTCTTAGGACCATTTGCTTGAAAAACCTTTTCCCAACCCTTTACTCTGAGTAGATGCCTGTCTTTGTGGTTGAGATGAGTTTCTTGCAAACAGCAGACTGTTGGATCCTGTTTTCGTATCCAATCTCTTAGCCTGTGCCTTTTTATTGGTGAATTGAGACCATTAATATTAAGTGATATTAATGACCAGTGGTTGTTAACTCCGGTTATTCTTACTGCTTTTGGTAGAAGAGTTTGTGTGTCTCCCTTCTTTGAGTTGTGCTGTTGAAGGGTCGCTAGATGCCTGGGTTATTGTAGGCAGTGTTGGCAATGTTGGATTCCTTGGGTTGTGATTTTCCTTCTATTACTTTCTGTAGGGCTGGATTTGTGGCAACGTATTGTTTAAATTTGTTCTTATCCTGGAATGTCTTGTTTTCTCCATTGATAGTGAACGATAGCTTGGCTGGGTATAGTAGTTTGGGTTTGCATCCATGGTCTCTTAGTTTCTGTAGTACCTCTATCCAGGACCTTCTGGCTTTCATGGTTTCCATAGAGAAGTCAGGTGTAAGTCTGATCGGTTTACCTTTATAAGTTACTTGGCCTTTTTCCTTTGCAGCTCTTAATATTCTTTCTTTAATCTGTATATTTTGTGTTTTGATTATTATATGGCGAGGGGACGTTTTTTTTTGATCCAGTCTGTTTGGTGTAGAACACTTTCTTAAAGATAAGACAGTAACAGTGTTCTTTCTATGGCCGCCAGATGTGACCCAAGATGCCCTCCCCACAGCAAAGCCAGCCAACACTCTGCCTCTCTTTTCAGGAGATCCCACGGCACAGCAGCTTGCCTCTGGTGGCAAGCTGGAAGACTTTCCTGTTGTTCTTCGGCACAGCCATCTTCACCTTTGAAGGTGTGGGGATGGTAAGAAAGATGAGGTGCCCTACAGGGTGGCCAGCTGTTAGTCCCCATGTCATCCTAGCAGTGTTGAGTCCGTGAAGCACGATGACTTCCTGGTGACGGGAAAGTCTGAACTAGTGAGGGCCCCTCCCAACCCAGACCACACCTCAAGCTCCCAAGATAAAGATAAAGATGGAAAATTTACTGATTATCCCACACTGAGCAGGGTGTTGGGGCAATAGCAAGCAGGAGACAAGATGAAGGGGGAGCGAGCATCTGGAGGGGGTGTGAGCATCTGGAGGAGGTGTGGCATGTGGAGGGGTGTGGCCATTTGGAGTGATAAGGCAATTTAACAAATGTAGCTATGTGGAGGGTGTGGTCTTGTGAAGGGGTGTAGTCTTCTGGAGGGGTTGGCCTTGTAGAGGGGTCCCTGATGATTCAGTCGACCAGGAGAACACTGTGCCTGTAAGGAAGCTACACCCACATAATGGCTCTCCTTTTGACCTGGTCTTTCCCAAACTGTCTGTTTCCAGGTTCTTCCTCTCAAAAGCCAGATGAAGAGTCCACAGCAGTTCCCTGCCGTGCTGTACCTGAGCATGTCCTTTGTCATCTTCCTCTATATCTGCCTGGGGACTCTTGGCTATATGAAGTTTGGCTCAGACACTCAGCCTAGCATCACCCTCAATTTGCCCAATTGCTGGTAGGAACCTGCCTGCCTCACGCCTGGTTACCTTTAGCAGAAGAAGAAATGCGCTGCTGTGAACTGTTGACATTGGCGTTAATTACGATAATGGACGGACGTGGTGACCAGACACTGGGCTCCCTCTCAGTTTCTCTCAGCAGCCTTAAGCATCGTCACTGAACTCCATAGAACAGACGATGCCACATCAGAGGCTGCCAGTGACCTTCCCAGCTAACACTGTCTAGTAGGAGTGGAGACTTGCATTCCAAGTTTGACCCTAAAATGCAAAGGCCCTAAGAGGGTCAGTTTGGAGCAGTCGATGAAACAGAAAGCGAAAACTCCATGGTAGAGCATTTGTGCAGATTGTCTGAGGCCCTAGGTTGGATAAGAATAACAATAATATTTTTTAAATTTTTGAGATAGGGTCTCATATAGCCCAGGATAACCTCAAACTTCCTTTGTAGCCAAAGCTAGCCTTGAATGCCTGACCCAACCTGCCTCTCCTTCCCAAGTGCTGGGATTACAGGCATGCACTACCATTACCTAGGACTGCTACTTTGACTCTTGAGTATCCCCAGCTGGAACTCAACCTGGAATCCTTACCCTCGGTCATTTGTTCTTTCATCCATCTATCCAGGAAACACCCAGAGGTGGGATCTTTAGATCCTAGTGACTAAGTACATGTTCTAAAGCTAACTAATAGGATCCGCATTCTGGTTCCTCTGTGGCCGTGGGTGAGCCTCCCACCCTTTCGTACAGTAAGGCTTACTCACGTGCCTCTTTGTGTCGGTCAGGACAGCATCATAATGCTCCGATCATGAACCATCACCGTGGCTATCACACAACTGCTTAACTCTTTGTTCCCATCAACCCATTATGGGATGGCCCAGGCTCTCACTCTAGTGGATCAGCCACACTCCAGGGTGTTGTTGGTTGTCATGACTAAGAGCCACCGAATGCCACCTGCCCTTCCCAAGCAGCTAGTCCAGCAACTTGAACTACCTTAAGCTAGATGAGAGAAAGATAAGCTTTCCTTCCACCCTGGCAGCAAAGGGCCTGGAAACCTTGGGCGAACAGCCCTCTGCTGCACTCCCTGGCAGAGTGTGTGCTGGCAGCGATTGCTTTAATATACAGAAAATGCTAGAAAAGTGTTTGGCATGCAGCGAACTCTGCGGATTATCAACTGTTACCACTGTGATGGGTCCTTACAGGCTTGGGCTCTCAGGTGGGCGGGGCAATGGTGCCATTACACCTTCCCCAAAGCCAGAGCAGTAAAATAAGGAAAATGTCACCAGACCCACCCTCCTCACTGTGCCCTGCTAATGACCAGATGAGATCATGAATGTGGAAGCTTTGAAGTTATGCCCTATTTTATGAAAGCGAGATATTATCTTAATACATGGGTCCTATTCTTCTTGGCTGATTGCACTTCTTCTGGCTATCATGGGCAGAGCCTTTTCATGCTGAAGGTGGCAGCTAAATACATGCATAGCGAGCTCCGTCAGGCTTTTTACACAGGCTGGTATAAGCCGGCTGGTGAGTGGAGGGAGAAGAATCCACTTTTGAGGGAAGTCTTGAACAAATAACCCTTCCCAGTAAAAACACCAACAATTCCGGTCCAAAAAAGAGGGGGTGATAAGTACACAAAATAACAATTTTATATACAAAAAGGTCCTCAAAACATACAGAAAAAATACCAGCTTAAAAAATTACAGTATTGAGGCTGGGGGATAACTCAGCTAAGCATGTTTCTCACAGAAGCCGGAGACCTGAGTTAGGCCTTCAAAACTCACATAAAAATCTGGGTTTGGAACTGGGAGGTGGTGGTGCACACCTTTAATCCCAGCACTCACGAGGCAGAGGCAGGCGGATCTCTGTGAATTTGAGGTCAACCTCTTCTACAAAGAGAGTTCCACAGCAGCCAAGGCTAAACAGAGAACTCCCCCACCACCACCACACACACACACACACACACACACACACACACACACACACACACACAAATCTGGGTTTGGAAGTGTATGTTTGCCATCCTAGCGCTGGGGAGTGGAGACAAGCAGATCTGTGGAGTGTGCCAAACCAGTGAGCGACCCAGGGCCCACGGAGAGACCCCCTCATCAAAAAACAAGGTGCCAGCTCCTGAAGAACAACACCTCTTCATGCCTGCACACACGTGTTCGTGTGCATACAGGAACACACACTGCAGTGTCAGAGACTGACATGGCCCACATAGTATTTTGGCATTTAGAGATGCTGTAGACAGAACGAAAGGGTAGTATCAAAATTTAAAAATCATAGCTGAGGTCTGATGCATAACTCAGTGGTTGAATGCTTACATAGCATACACAAGGCTCTGGATTCAGTCCTCAGGACTACATAAACCACAGTGGTTGTTCGTGGCACTAATCCCAACAATTTCAAAATGGAATCTGAAGGTCGTTCTTGGCTGCATATCCACCTGGAAACCAGCCTGGATACAGGCTGGGATACAGGGTGAGATTCAGTATCAAGAAAAAAATTAATTTTTATTTTTGGAATTGATGTGTAGATAAGGAATATGGGGTGTGTGAGCTATAGTTACTGAGGTAAACAGATGTGGGACATGTGGGTGTTTGTCATATATGCTGAAATATGCAGATGTGAGATGTGAGCATATCATGTGTGCTATGATAAGCAGATATATGTAGAGATAGTCTTTGCTGTATTGTTTGTTTCCTTGGTAAAACACAGAATAATCTAAGTTTCCCATTAACTGTTGACTAGTTGAAAAACTGGAAAAAAATCTCTGTGCTGTTAAATAGAAGTACCAGACATGTGCTTACAGGGAACAACTTTTACAAGAAATACTTTATTTATTGTTTTGAGATGGGATCTCACCGTATAAGCCTTGTTGACTTGGAACTCACTAAGTATACCAGGTTGGCCTCAAACTTGTGGCAATCCTCCTGCCTCTGCCTCCCAAGTTCTGGGATCACAGGCATGTCCTACCACATCCGGTTTTATATTTGATGAAATAACAAAGGTCAACAAACAATTCATAGAGACATGCCACCATGCCTCTGTGGGTGTATGTGTGGCTTCTTTTTCTGTTTAAGATTGTAGACACAGGGCTGAGAGGTTGACTCAGTGGATAAAGTGTTTGCCACCCAAACATGAAGACCCAACTTAGAACCCTGAAACCCCGTATAAGAGCTGGGCACAATGGTGCACGTCTGTAATACTAATGTTCCTAAGTGAAAAGGAGACAGAGACAGGAGAATTCATGTGGTGCAGCTAGCCTGCACATGCAGCAGTAACAAACGGGACAGACGCTGCTCCAGATATGGTAGAAGGCCAGGATGGACATTTGAGGTTGTCATTTGACCTCCACATGTAAGCCATGGCAAACTCTGAGGGAACTGCAGTGACAATCAGGAGTAGGGAAATGGTCGTGCCTGTATGGCTGCTACACTGTGAATTGTAGCATGTACATATGACATAATTTTTCAAATAAGATATTTAAATGAAATACTTGGAGGTTCCTATAGCTCCAGAACTTAGAGGAATGCATGGTTCTGTGTCCCCTCTGAGCCAGTCTGACCTGAGTGTCCCCAGCCACCTTCCTGGAAGCCTGGTGGCATCATGCATCCTTTCAATGTTCTGTCTGCAGGTTGTACCAGTCAGTCAAGCTGATGTACTCTGTTGGCATCTTCTTCACCTATGCCCTCCAGTTCCACGTCCCAGCTGAGATAATCATCCCCTACGTCATCTCGAGAGTGTCTGAGAACTGGGTTCTGTTCGTAGACCTGACCGTTCGCACAGCCTTGGTCTGCCTGACCTGTGAGTGGGGGAGGTGACGCTTATTCACCCAAACCTATGATGTGTGTCCTACCCCAGTATAGTGCCTACCTCAGCAGCCTTGGCTCCGCCACCTGTCTGTGATCTACAAGATGTTTGTCTCCTTGCTTCTCTTCTTTCCACCTGAAGACGGGCTTAGAAAACTCACAGAAAGAAAGCCACCCCCAGTCCTCTTGCCTACGAAGTGGGCACTGACCGAATCATGGGAGAAGGCAAGATTTTTCTTGTACAGCCACTTGCCTACCTGCTGGCCATTGTACTTACTGAAGTGTCTGCCACTCATACCAACCTAGCATTGCTACCACCTGAGGGAGCAATGGCCCAGGGAAATCATCACATCCCCACATCACACAGCTCTATGACAGATGGGGGATCTGGTCCCCTAGAGCCTCTCTCCTTCCCATTTTAGGTGTGATCAAGTCCCTGTGTCAGCAATTATTTAATTGTGAAGAAATCTATATATTTAATTTTCAACTAATTGACAATTAGTTGGGCTGATTTGTTAAAGATTTGGGGGTTATTTTAGGACTTCCCCCACCCTCTTTCTTCCTTCACCCACCCCTTTTGTTCATGGCAAACATAGCTTAGGAAGCATTGGAAGAAGGACTGAGTCATCCTTTCTCTGGAACATTCTAAGAAGAGAGGATCAGAAGAGGTGCCCAGGAGGAAAGAGCAAAGGAACTGGGGATGTTTGACCTAGAGAAGTGAGGTTACTGGACTTCTAGTGATTGATAGAGTACGAGTCAGAAGAGACCCTTAGTGTGTGTGAGAGGGAGATTTGCTGGCCGCCAGACTAGCTCCAGATCCAGTGAGAGACCCTGTCCAAGGGATGAGACACAGAGTGCTAGATGACAGAGCAGGACACTTGATTCCCTCTGCTGGCCTACACACTTGTTCACACACACACATATACACACATACACACAGATACACACAGATAACATACACACATATACACACTCACACACACATAACATACACACACACACACACCTACACACACCCCATGTTTTCTCTACAAAAACAGTAATTTTAAAAAAGGATTGGGGGACAGACAGAGAGACAGGTCTGGAGCCATGGTGCCTGATCTAATCCTTAAACTCCAAAGCCAAGCTTGTTGGGGACTCCCCTCTTTGAGGCACACTCAGTGAGTCTACATTCTCCTCTCTTTCTTCAGGTTTCTCGGCCGTTCTCATCCCTCGCCTGGACCTGGTCATCTCCCTGGTGGGTTCTGTGAGCAGCAGCGCCCTGGCCCTCATCATCCCGCCCCTGCTGGAGATCGCCACCTTTTACTCTGAGAACATGAGCTGCGTGACCATTGCTAAAGACGTCATGATCAGCATCCTGGGCCTCTTAGGGTGTGTATTTGGGACATACCAGGCACTCTACGAGATGACTCAGCAGGCCCACCTTTCCATGGCTAACTCTACAAAGGGCTACACATAATTGCCTATTTTTATTTGCATAGCTCTTCCTTCCTCCCATCTTCTGTTGGATTCCTATTATACACGTTTCAAAACCCAGCATCTCTATGCTAATTAGTGGTTCCTTTATCTTCCAAGAGGACCATGGTACTGGTGTGTGGGTCGGGACTGATCCCTGAAAGGTGCCCTGTTATTGGCTTTGGGTTTCTTGGGCAGTTCTTTTGTGCCTTGAAGCCCAAATCAGGCCAAATCTTTGATACCATCAGCCTTAAAAAGCCGAGCAAGGCAGTGCATGTCTGTGGTTCCAGTGCCAGAGAGAAGGGGAGGCAGGCAAAGACAGATGGAGGCCTAACGCTCATTGGCCAGTCAGCCTAGCCAAATCAGTGAGTTCAGGTTCACTGAGACACCCTGTCTCCCGAAAATAAGATAGAATGCAATTGAAGAAAGATACCTGATATCAACCTCAGTCTCCACATGCATGTACATGTACACAGATGCACACACACATACACACACACACACACACACACTGATATAAGTACATGTACCACACAGCCAAAGTGGGGGAAACAAGAAACAGAATGGGTGGGGATGGGTGTAGAGGTGACTCATCAGTTAGCAGCACTTGCTGCCCTTGCATAATTCAATTCTCAGTTCCTACATCGGGCAGCTCACCATGGCTGACTCTAGCTCCAGGCAGTCTGACACCCTCTTCTGGCACTGTGGACAAACACACACTTCTAAAATTAATAGTAAATAAATATTTTTTTAAAGAAAATGGATGGTGCACCTCACACCCCCTGATGCCCTGGAAATCCCACAAATGAAAAAGTCGTTGCTTTCCTTATGTCCAGAAAGGATTTCTGCAGCATCAGGCTTAGAAAGTGTGCCCTGAAGGTAGTCTCAGGAAGAAAGTGGCCTTAACTTTGTCCAGCCACAGAGTCAAAACTTATCCCCCACATGTTTAAAAAATAATTTACCATAAATTAGTTACTCTGCTGCCCTGGCGATCTGAGGCGCCAGAGATAAAAGCTCACTTCTTTGGAGGTTTTCATTAAACGTCCATCTTTCAGAGAAAACACGTTCTCATTGCTACGGAAAGGAACGGCTTTCCCGCCTACACTGTTTCCTTCTTTTCCTCCTCCTTCCCTTCCCTTCCCTCTCATCTCACCCCTCCCTCATTTCTCCTTCCCTCCCTTCCTCCCCCCCTGCCTGTTTACCACTTTTCCTCCTCTCTTCCCTCTCCCCTCCTCTCCCTCCAGTGGAGAAAGAGATTTCATCCTCAGCAAGGATTATTGACCTACTTTTTAAATAACATTTGGCTGGGGGAGGGTTTTAAAAAGACAGCGCTCTCCACAGGCACGCTGCTGTTGTGTTCCATGTACAAGGACAATTTTGTAGCGTGGGAGTCTTGACACGTGTAGCACTCCTGGGCATTTGTCCCAAGCATCTTTTGTGCTTAAAAAGATTAACATAACATAGGAGAAAGTTAGAAATACACATCTCGTGTAATTAAAATGATGCATCAAAAGAGCCAGCATGCCACCTGACTTAGAGCACACTGCTAGGTAACTCTGACTTACCAATGAGCAAGAGCTGCTTGAAAAAACAAACAGGCGAATGGGAAACGGGGAGCAGTTGGAAATTTTAATTAAAAAAGAATAAAAAAAAATGAGGGAAAAAAAAAAAAAAAAACAGGCGAGCCATCCAGGCCCGGAGGTGCGGGCCTATAATCCCAGTGACACAGGAGGCTGAGGCAAGAGAATGGCAAGTTCAACATCTACCTGTGCTGTTTATAAAGGGGGTTCAAGGTCAGCTTGAGCAACAACTTAGTGAGAGCCTGTCGCCAAAATAAAAAGTGAACACAAAGAGGGTGGGATGTGACTCGGGGGCAAAGCTGTCGGCTGGCATGTGGAAGACCTGAGGTTAAATCCCCAGCAGAGCAAAAAGCAAACTAACGGAACGATGTGAGCCACAGCTGAATAAAAGCATTATGGGAAAATAAATAACTGGGACTGGTGCCCAGAGCCTTGTGCAGACTAGGCAAACACTGTACTAATGGAGCCAATGCCCAGGCTTACGGTGGCTCTTTTAAGTTCTTTGTAGAGCTTTTCCCTTGCATTCCCAACCTAGCTAAGTTTCTATTGCAAGAGGCCTGTTGTCTGGCCTGTCTCTGCTTGTGACGTGCCTCCTCGCTGACCACAACCACTCCTGACTAGATTTAAAGTGAGAAACGTGACTCTTTGCTTTTGCTTACATACTTAAAATCATTGCGTGATTATGAGCTGTGTAGTGGTTTGGATGAGAACGGCCCCCAGAGGCTCATAAATTTGAATGCTTGATCACCAGGGAGTGGAACTGTCTGAGAAGAATTAGGAGGATTAGGAGATGGGCCGGTGTTGGAGAAGGTGCGGTCTTGTAGGAGGAGGGTGTCACTGGAAGAGGACCCTGACATGTCGAAAGCCCAAACCAGGCCAAGTTCTCTCTCTGTCTACTGCCTGTGGATCAGGATGTAGGGCTCTCAGCCATTTCTCCAGCGCTGTGTCTGCTGACTGGCCACCACACTTCCTGCTGTGATGATAATGGTCTAAGTCTCCAAAAACGATAAGCAAGCTCCCAATTGAATGTCTTCTTTTATAAGAGTAGCCTTGGTCATGGTGTCTCTTCACAGAAATAGAACAGCAACTAAGACAAGCTGGCTATTTTTTGTTGTTGTTGGGGTTTTTGTTTGTTTGTTTTTCGAGTCAGAGTTTCTCTGTGTAGCCTTGACTGTCCTGGAACTCACTCTAGACCAGGCTGGTCTCGAACTCACAGAGATCCTCCAGCCTCTGCTTCCCGAGTGCTCGGATTAAAGGCATGTGTCACCACTGCTTGGCAAGTTGACTATTGTTTTAAGTGTGTGTGTGGTGTGAGTTTGTGTATGTGGTGTGGTTTGTGTGTGGGGGGGTGTGGTTTGTGTGTATGTGTTATGGGTATGTGTGTATGGTGTGTTTGTGTATGTGATGTGTGTGGTGTGTGTTTGTGTATGTGGTGTGTATGTGTGTGTGTAGTGTGGGTGTGTGTGGAGTGTATGTGTATGTGGTGTGTATGTATGTGAATGTGGTGTGTGTGGTATTTGTGTGTGGTGTTTGTGGTATGTGTGTGTGTGGTATGGTGTGTGTATGTGTAGTGTATGTGTGTGTGGTGTGTGTGTGTGAGGTATGTGTGTAGTCCATGAGCTTCCCAAGAGTTTGGTGTCTCTCTCTCCTCACTGTTGGAGTAGTGGGGCTACAGATATTCTACAGCATACAGCTTTATGTGGACTCTGGAAATTCAAACTCAGGTCACCCCTAATGGACTAATTATAGCACCTTCGTCTATCAAAGAACAGAAAGCAGGGGCGGGGCGGAGTGATGAAAGAATGACATAGTCATCACTGAGTAGCAAGGAGCCTTCAAACAATGACAATAGTAACACAGGATTGCTGACAGCAGGCACTGTGACCTCAGTGACCTAGGCACATCAACCCAGCACTGGAGAGGTGGAGGCAGAGATCACATGTTCAAGGTCACCCTCCCAGTGACAAAGAGTGGGTCAAAATCCCCAGAGAAATAAAGAACTCTCCATTGGGAGAGCACTTGCCTGGTATGTGGGCTGGCCAAAAGGGGAGACAGACAAACAAAGGGTGAGTGACAGGCAAGTGTGCGTGTTTTTATCAGGGAGAGAAGCCTTCAAAGGTGGGGTCTAGTATAGGAGGCTGGGGTACTTTTTTTTTTTTTTTTTTTTTTTTGGTTTTTTGAGACAGGGTTTCTCTGTGGTTTTGGTTCCTGTCCTGGAACTAGCTCTTGTAGACCAGGCTGGTCTCGAACTCACAGAGATCCGCCTGTCTCTGCCTCCCGAGTGCTGGGATTAAAGGCGTGCGCCACCACCGCCCGGCGAGGCTGGGGTACTTACAGAGAAGAGGGGAAGGGGACTCACCCGACACCCTCTGAAAGCTCTCTCAACCCACCCATAGTCTCCCTAAGCAGTGTGACTCCAAAGCCTAGAGCACCTTTAACACCCACTCAAGATGAAGCACCCACAGCACATGGTGAGTCGTAAGAGTCAAAGGTAACTAGCCCAAGACAAAGCCCGACAGAGGGTATCCAGGCCTGGTCCCACAGAGGATGGGGAACTGAGGTTTGAGACTGGCTGGTGTCCATTTATCTCTTCCATGTACGTGTTTTTTTTTTTAACCTTCCACAAATTATTTCATTTCCCGTGAACTTGAAGGAACCTTAACTTTCCAAATTGTTGATGAGCATAAAATTGAGGAAATGAAATGATCAATGTTTTTTGTTATTAAAAGTAGAATATAGATGAGCTATTGCACTAAAATGCATCTAAGAGCTACAGATCAAAAGTATGGATGTTTGTTTGTTTGGTTGGTTTTTTTTTTTTTTTTGGTTTTTCGAGACAGGGTTTCTCTGTGGTTTTGGAGCCTGTCCTGGAACTAGCTCTTGTAGACCAGGCTGGTCTCGAACTCACAGAGATCCGCCTGCCTCTGCCTCCCAAGTGCTGGGATTAAAGGCGTGCGCCACCACCGCCCGGCTGGATGTTTGTTTAAGTACATCCCAGTATACAAATGGTTAACATCCTAGTTACCTCTCAAATGCTGGTGGACACCATCTTTGACTAGATGATCAAAAGCCAATGTTCTGTGATGGTGGTGGTGCATGCCTTTAATCCCAGCATTTAGGAGGCAGAGACAGGTGGATCTCTATAAATTCAAGGGAATCTTGATCCCTGTGGGCTCCAGGACAGCTGGAGCTACAGACTGAGATCCTTTCTCAAAATGAATGAAGAATGAATGAAGAATGAATGAATGAATGAATGAAATAGGGAAAAATCTCTGGCAATTTAAGAAGAAAAAAGTGTCACCCCCACTCTAAAACACCATATCCCTAGGAGCTTGGGGTTTTACCAGGACTGGGCTATGAAAAGATGTGGCATGCCTACTGTCCTCAGAGCATGTCAAGGGAAGGGGAGACTTCCAGGAATCAGGATGTCACCTCTTCTCGCCCCTAAATGTTTGGATGTTCTGGGATGTCACTGGGAGCATGGCTCTGTTATTATTATGAGATTGTGATGAGTCCAAGGTTATCTGGATTGACAGACTAAGTGAAGATGAGATTGGACCAGTCCCCTGTCCTCCTACCCTTGGGAGGATGAGCTAATGCTATGTACCCTGGGAGCACAGCATCAAGACCTCAACTTCTGCAAGCAAGCAGCTTCTGTTTAATAATGTCTCTGGGAAAAACTGGGACCTGATACTGAAAGCAAGCTATCTGGGATACAGAAGCGGGGGCCAGTCACGATCCCTAAGACTTTCAAATATCATTCCCATTGCATTTTTCTTCTGTGCAAATGTGACATCATTGGTTCTGAGCTGCACTGTGTTTAAGTCACAGAGAGGAATGATGTCCCATCTGGCTGGATCTGGATCTTCACCAAGGTTACCGAAAGAAAAAGGAACAGGAGTTGAAATGGTTGAATAATGTGACCCCGTGAGTGGGAGGCTGGGGATGTTGTCCACGTGAGGATGACTGCTGAGGAACAGCAGGAACTGGTGGACAGACAGTGGCGGGGACTGGGAGCAGGCTGCTGAGCAAAAGCAGCCAGACTTAGAAGGACGAATGTCAAATGCTTTCTCTCATCCATGGAATCTGGATTTTATACACACATGCATGCACACCAAGAAAAGCAGAAGGGGCATTTGGGAGAAGAAGGGGAAACAGAGGGAGAAGAAGAGCCAGGAGCAGAAAACAGTGAATAAGGCCAGTTCACAAGATCTTGAATGGCAGGTTATTACTAAGCCAGAACTCTATACAAGGAATACAAACTAATGAAGCATGTCTTATGGTTTTTGGAGTGCCAACATTATGAACCCATCCATGCATGCCATCATGCCTGCCTGGCTGTGAGGGACTGCATTCCTCTGAACTATTTTTTTTTTTTTTGGTTTTTCGAGACAAGGTTTCTCTGTGGCTTTGGAGCCTGTCCTGGAACTAGCTCTGTAGACCAAGCTGGTCTCGAACTCACAGAGATCCGCCTGCCTCTGCCTCCCGAGTGCTGGGATTAAAGGCGTGCGCCACCACCGCCCGGCTTGAGTTGTTTTTTTTGTCAAGTATTTGTTCAAAGCTAAGAGAAAAGAAACTAACACACCAATGGTGGTAGCTCAAGTGTGAACCACACACCCAGCTCTCTGACTGAAATATTTTACGTACATAGTCTTCCCAGCTGGGCCTGGTCTTAGGCCCAAAGTTCCAGCTACTTAGGAATTAAGGTTTAAAAATTTACAGTGGAGGCCAGCAGTGGTGGTGTACACCTTTAATCCCAGCACTCGGGAGGCAGAGGCAAGCAGATCTCTGTAAGTTTGAGGCCAGCCTGATCTATAAAGTAAGTTCCAGAACATCCAAAGCTATACAGGGAAATCCTGTCTCAAAAAAAATTTTGTCTAAAAAGGGCATGGGGGAGCATGCCTTTAATCCCAGCACTCAGGAGGCAGAGGCAGGGGGATCTCTGTTAGTCTGAGAACAATCTGATCTACATAGAGAGTTTCCAAACCAGCCAGGGCTACACAGTAAGACCCCGTGTTTAAAAAAAACAAACAAAAAATTCATGGAGTCTCTGTGTGTGTGTGTGTGTGTGTGTGTGTGTGTGTGTGTGTGTGTGTGTGTCCTACAGTGTGAGTTCAAAGTCAGCCTAGGTAATTTAGCAAGAGCCTATCTCAAAATTAAAATGTTTTAAGGTTCTAGCGGTGAGGGAGCAGCCAGATAGCTCAGTGGGTAAAGGAGCTGCTGCCAAACCTGACAACTCAAGACAGTCTTCTGTGCTCACGTGATGGACCGAAGAGACTCAGTTTCTAGATGTTGTCCTGTGGTTCACACAAGCACTGTGACACAGGCATGCACACTCAGGAGTGTTTGCACATGCACACAAACACTACATTTTTTATTTATTTTTTTAATATTTGGCAGGGTTGGGAAGAAGTTTCAGTGGATAAAGCATTTGCCACACAAGCCTGATGACCCGAGTTTGAATCCCCAGCACTGCATAAAACAAGCACGGTTGCATGATCAGCAATACCAGTTCTCCTACGGAGAGATGGCAGGGAGAAACGGGAGAATCTCAGAAGCCCAAAAGCAAAAAGCCTGGCACATACTGAGCTGAAAAACAGAGACCCTGTCTAAAGGTGGAAACCAGGACATCGAACTTGAGGTTGCCCTCTGAACTCCACAAATACACACTCACCCACCCACACATCATACACAACACAGAAAAAAGAAAAAACTTTTAAAATTAACTACCAAGCAAAACATAGTGGTTGTTATCCCAGCACTCAGGAAGCTGAGGCAGGAGGATGGTGAGTTGGAGTCCAGCCTAGGCAACATAGCAAGTCAAACTCTCAAAAACAAATTAGCTACCAACCGAACATACACAGCCAAAGGCAACAATGGGTTTCTAAGCTGTATGAATGAACAAAGCTAGCAGGTAACCCTCTTAGAGTAATAATAGTTCTGTTGGTACTCTCCAGGGTGTATCTGACTCACACCTCACAAAGGTCCCATAAGCTGGTACCCAATGCCATGTAAAACCTCTCTGTGGCATGAATGCCACTCCATTCGGAACTAGCTGATATCTCTAGAAATTAGATCTTGATGCTCTTGGGAACCAAGAGCCTCTCCCATCTTCCCAGCCTCTTCTGACACCAGTAGCACCTTCTCTGCAGCCACACCAGCCTGTCCCATCCCCATAGCACCATGCTCCCCCTCCTTTTTGGGCCTTTTTTCCTTTCTCTCCACAGACTTAACCCCTTCTCATCCTCAGGTCTTGTGACAGAGCTGCTGCCTTCCCCAGAGCCTGTGTGTTGCGACACAGCTGTGTATCAGCTCCTTCCCAGGAGTGAAGTAACATATGAGCAGGCTCAGATCTGTGGGTCTTCTTCCTCTTTAGAAGGATCTGCGTGCATCGTGCGTGGGTGCAGATAATAAAACCGGAAAGGGGACCGTGAGACAGAGAAATCGGTGTTGTGGGGGAGGGTATGGGAGAGGGCAATAAAGCACCCTGAGTGATGTAGACACAGTACTGACTAGAAGGGGAAGGACCCACAGGTGGTGGTGGTGGGAAGAATCAACAAATTTTATTTGAAAATGCAACAATGAATGGAATAGTGTTTGCTAATTAAAAATAGTTTTTTAATTATTTAGGTATTGGGATTGCTCAGCAGGTAAAGGTACTTACCACTCAAACTGACAACACCAATTTAATCCCCAATCCACAGTAGGAGAGAGACTGACTCCCAAGTTATCCTCTGACCTCCTCATATGTACCATGGCACAAATGCCCTAATACTGACGTTTTCCCGCACATACACACTAAATACGTGTAAACAAATTAATAGAAACTTCCACAAAGCAGTCTCACAGCCTTTTTATTTAAAAAACCTCTAAAGCAAGACAGAATAGTTTGCATGTGCTTCCCCTGCCTGTCACTAATGCTACCCACCCACCACAACCACAGCCAGAACTGTGTCATTAACATGGCTAAAAGGCCATTCTGAGCCAGCGCCCAGATGGAGATCACAGCACATCTCTATACTTTATTCTTTCCTGTATATGACTCTCTAGATCTTTCCTTATTATTCCTGGTCTTGACCTTGGAGAGCTGTTCCAGGCTCTCTGATCCTGGTTATATTGAAATAACATACTTTGAAAGAGAATCTCAGAGAAATGACCTATGTCTTCAATAATTGTTCATTTTATAGGGTTTTGTTTTGTTTTTGACACAGAGTCTCAACTGCATCCCAGGCTAGCCTCGAATTTAAAATCCTCTAAGGGCTGGATTGCAAGTGTGAGCCATCACACCCTGCCAGGTTAAGATGTTTAAAGCATGCAGACACTTGCTCTGTGCCGGCTCATCCCAGGCTTAGCATCCACATGGGAGTCTTGCCTGTGATATTCACTCCTGAGGCTGCTGATCTTTTTCTACTTGTTTTTCCCTGGGATCCACTGTGTACAGGGCTCTATCCTGTGTTCTTATTTAAAAGATTCAAATGAGTTATTGTCATTTTCTATTGCTCAAATTGACCAAGACTTAGTCATCGAGTTGGCTCCAAGTTGACTCCTGCATTCTCTTAATGTGGAGTCCATGCCTTTGATCCTAGCACTCAGGGGCCAGAGTTCAAGGCCAGCCCTGGTCTGCATTGTGAGTTCTAGGCCAGTCAGGGCTATACAGGGAGACCTTGCCTCAAAAAACAAAAATAAAAATTTCATACACACACACACACACATATCAATATTCTCAGCTTCACAGAAGCTTTGAGACTATTGAGGACTATGTTGAGACCCTGTCTCAAAACAAAACAAAGAGAAAAATGAAACCCCACACACAAAAATAAAAACCCACCTTCCAGACTGGGCTGGTGACACACACTTTTAATCCCGGTATTCAGGAGGGTGCATGGCAGAGCAGAGTAGTACAACAGGATGATGTAAGCAGGGTTGGGAAATGGGGTACCATGGGGGAATGATAACTACAGGGTTGGGAAGCAGGGGATCATGGTGGGATGTACACAGGCGTGCTCACTTCATGTGGGCAGGAAGCAAATGAGAAACAAGAAAGAGCGGTATGCCAACATCCTCTGCAAGTGCCTGCTCCCAAAGACCTCATTTCCTTCTTTCTAGGCCTCAAAACACACCATCCTGCTTTGTCCCATGATCTAAGATGTCACCCTTCAATCTTACCTCCACCCCTCAAGAGACATCAAGGCACATTTTAATAAGTATGACAAACATAAAAAGATTTCCTGAGCTAGTAAGGTTCTGTTCTGAACATGGGCACCGATTTGGTGGCACATGTGTATAATCCCACTGCACAGGAGGCTGGTACAGAAGGACTGAGTTCCAGGCTAATCTCTACCACCCAGTGAGAAACCAAAGCACAAAAGCAGAATGCAAACTAGAAATCAAAAGAGAGCTAGACATGGTGGAGTAGGCCTGTAATCTTGAAGGCAGAAGGAAATCAAGTCTATATAAGGGGTTTGAGAGCACTCTAGGCTAGAGCAAGACCCCGTCTCAAAATTAAAGAGTAGGGAGGGGCTCAATCAAGCACTTACAAGTGTGAGGCCCTGAGCTCAGATCCCCTGAGCCATGTAAAACCCTGGGTGGGCATGATGGACTACATGTGTCATCCCAGCAATGGTGAGATGTGAGGTGGAGGCAGGCAGACAGATACCTAGGACTCGCTAACGGGACAGCCTGCTTGCACAGCGAGTTCCAGGTTAATGAGACCCTGTTCCAAACCAAAAACAGAAATCACCCAAGGGTGTTCTCTGACCTACACACACACACACACACGAAAAGAAAAAAGAAAAGAAAATGAAGAAATGAAAAGAAGAAAAGACAAGACAGAATGGTGGGAAACTGTAGGTAAAGAAAGTAAAATCGTACCCTGAGAGCTCAGGCTCACCCTCAGAGCAAAGCAGAAATCCCAGCTACTACTGAGATAAACACAAGCACCTATGCTTGGTGATGCCTGGAGTCCCCTGTACCACCCACCAAGTCCTTCCACAGCAACAGCCCATCACAAACTTCCAAAACACTCAGCCATGCCCAGTGAAGAATGCAACCAAGAAAAGGAGGGCACTTGACAAGTTAAAAAGATTTATTGCCAGCCTAGGCTTCCAGTCCAGAACTCGGGCTGTCCGAGGCTCAGGAAGTTGTCATGGTGCAACCTGATGTAGGATCCACTCTCTTCATGGGATCGCTGTTCCACATGGTGGTTTCTGGGGGGCCCCTCCAGTGTGAACCCCTGTACCCTGATGGTGATGAACTCTGAGGTTGGCACAGTGCCCAACTCTCAGAGACCACCTGGACCTCCTCTAGAGCAGGCTGAGCCCTCTTTGAGGTCAAACACCGTAGACTTGACCCTGAAGAGGGAAGAGATGATGCCAGGTAACTTGAGACTGAGAAGATGAACAGGTGTGAGAAAGCAGTCACCTGTGAGCCCGAGAGCTCCCAGACAAGTCCTTGTGGCCCCTCTGGCCTGTACAGTATATAAAAAACATTTGTTACCAACAGTTAAAAATTCTAAGATTTCATATAAAAATCTGGGTTTGGAGCCTAAGGGAGAAAAAATATTGTGACTATCTGGCAACATTCTTACATGGCACTTACTGCTCACACTGGACTCCTCCCCTACAGGAGGACCCTGGCCACCTGGCACCAGAGCACATGTGCTACTGGGGTTTGGGGTTTCATTCCTTGTCTAGTAGAAGGAACGCCAGCCCACTCCTTGTGTGTGTGTCATGCCAAAAAAGGAAAAGTGAAAGCCATGCCCGGAAGCAATTGCCTTGGCTCCCTATCCTTCTGCTTAGCCCTGCAGGCACCTGGGCTTTTATGGAGCTTAGTGAAACATGCCCATCATGACTCCCACGGGGTTTCTGCTGCACACTGCCCTGCCTCTCCTGGATCCAT
Organism: Chionomys nivalis; assembly: GCF_950005125.1. Taxonomy (NCBI): domain Eukaryota; kingdom Metazoa; phylum Chordata; class Mammalia; order Rodentia; family Cricetidae; genus Chionomys; species Chionomys nivalis. The sequence goes on along the minus strand of NC_080092.1, from coordinate 37,079,359 downwards.
CCAGCCCCTGTGGTGGTTAGGCAAACTGGAAAGAGAATATAATTAATCGCGGCAGTTAATGGGGGGCAGACTAAGATGGATTACCTAAGCCTCTTCGTAGGAGAAGTTTAGGGTGCAATGAGAAAGGTTAATACTGTTATTCTTGTTTTAAGTTGGTGACTCAAAAGAAGGGGTAGGGGTGGGGATAACTTCAGGAGGCCAAGGTTGGGTCAGTTTGAACTTAAGATTCCTCAAACATGTTGGTTCCCATTCCTTGACTGTTTTGGACAGGAAAGAAACTCTTAGAAAGTCGTAGGGTGGGGAAGAGTGCGGCTCACAGCCCAGCAGATGTCGGCCAGCCTGGTCCATGCTCCCTCAGGTTGGGTTGCACAGTGATTTGCAGAGAGAGAACGGTAGGAGAATGCAGCTAGGGGCGTGCAGGTCTGGGCCCTGGAACACAGAAGAGGAGGCAGGCCTTCCTGGTGCCCCTTCATTCTGTGGTGGCTGCTGCCAGGCTATCTGCCCTTGAGAGAGACAGCCATCTTGAGGCAGCCCAGGCGCTTCCCACCGCTGCTCAGGATACTCTGGATGCGGTAGTTGCCGGTGCTCAGCCAGCTCGGCAGCTCCAGGTCAGGCACTGTGAAGTTGCTCGTGGGCAGTGAGTAGGTGCCCTAAGGGGAAGAAGTGAGCCAGGTCAGGGTAGCCTACCCACTTACAGCTATGATCTGCTCCTCTCTCCATTCTGCTAAGAGCCAGGAGTGCTGCCATAGCACTCTTCCAGGCTGGGTAAGTATAAAGGGCACCAGTGGTCACATCTAAGCACAAAGCTGCCCCCTTCCACCGATGGATAAACCAAGGCCCCTGGCCTCCAACATAACAGTTCTCATATACCCACAGAAGCAATATGCAGCATGAGAAGGCCACACCCTCTCTCTCTCTCTACCCCAGTACTCACTTCCTTGAAGGGACAGTGGCAGGGCAGCCCGTAGCTGTGCAGGGGCTCCGGACAGGACTCTCCAGGGGGAATGTATAGGTCCAAGAGCTGACAGAAGTCCTCATAGGTACAGCTGCCTATCTGCTCCACACAAGGGATCTTGACCCAGAAGCCAGCTACTTCCTTCTCCAACACGAGCTCCACCTGTCACAGGATTTGACCAAGGTGACAGTGTGAGCTCCAGGGCACACATTCCAGCTCCTGCCTCTCGAAGTTTCATCTCATAACCAGCTGCAATAGGCTCATAGACCATCTCAGAGTAATCTAGACATTTCCACTGGTTTGTTGGAGACAGGGTCTAGACCAGGATGGGCTTGAATTTACAGTTCCCCTCTGTCTCTTCCTCCAGGGTAGGATTTGGCTGGGGGGATGTTCATACTGAGACCCAGTATTCACCCTTCCTGAGAGTGTGGTGGGCATGGATCATCAAATGCCCCTTCTCTCTGACCCACAAACCATCTTCCAGTTGTCACCATCCAATGCCACTGTCCACTGGCTGGCTGACTGTGGCACATGTCCTGGGTGGGCCCGTCATCCAGTCTCAGTTATAGGGTCTTTCTCTCTGTTGGCTGCTTCTGGTTCACATTATCTCTGTTGCAGCACAGATGACAGGGTAATACATGGAAACACAGCTAGGCACAGCAGTGCACAGCTCCTGGTACCCTGGAGGAACTGCAAGTTCAAGGCAAGCCTGGACTACACATCTAGACCCTGTCTCAAACAAACAAACCAATGGAAATGTATGGGGAGATTACTCTGAGGCTGGTCTGTGAACCTTACTGTGGCCGGTTACAGGAGCTGAATGACCTCCCCAGACACACCTGGATGAGAAAGCTAAAATTATCTTCCCACTGCCAAGCTACCCTGATCCCAATCCTGTTCAAATGACTGCTTACCTGACTGAGGAGAGCAGCCAGGACTCCCAGGCAAACAGCCCAGTTGCACTAGGCGCATGCAGAAGATTAACTCTATAAGTTGTCATATATGCCAGTTGTCTCTCAGAGCCAGGATGGTGTGTGTGTGTGTGTGTGTGTGTGTGTGTGTGTGTGTGTGTGTGTGTGTTCTTGCCAGGGATCCCCCCATCTCTACCTCCTCAGGTCCAAGTGCACACTACATCATGCCTGGTTTTTACATGGGTCCTGGGGATTGACTACAAGTCCTAATGCTTGCACAGGAAGCATGTTATCAGCTAGGCCATCTCCCAAACCTGGAAGCCACAGTCTTCAAATCCCTTTCGACATGCTAGCAACCTCCAGTCTCAGCCTCGCTTTATTTTGGGGTTTCACTTTGTGTTGTTTGGATTTTGGTGTTTTTGAGGCAGGATTTTATGTAGCCAAAGCTGGTCTGAAACTTGCTGTATAACAGAAAATGACCATGACTTCCCGATCCTCCTGCCTCCAACTCCCAGATGCTGGGATTAATTACAGTTGTGGACCATCACGCTGGCCGGGGTTCCACTTCTGAGAAATAAATCTTGGTTTGGTCCTTATCCCTCCAGACTCCACTAGACCCAGGCTCCTGCCTGCATCTTCAAATGTCCTCGTGTCAGAGTACTGGCTGAGAGAGGGTGACGTCAGCATGGCCTGACTCCTGCTTGCCTCACTGACCTGCTCTATTAACTAATATGAATCCAGCCTGATTGCACAGCACCCTTTTCCCCAGCCTCCCTTCTCCTCTGGGCAAGCCTATTCCTCCTCAGATCAGGAAGAGCCAGAGGGCCTGGTTGGAAGGTTAATTCTGCCCCTGAGGGAGTCGGTCAACTTCCTTCAGTCTCTACTTCCTCAGCTCCCAGAGTGGGGTGTTTTATACAGTATCTACCTCTTTCTTGAGACCCCCTTCATAGGGTCTGCCCTGCACAGAGGGTCCCCCCAATTTTGTTTTGTTTTTTGAGATAGGGTCTCACTATATAGCTCTAGCTGTCCTGGAACTCACTATAAACATACAGGTTGGCCTCGAACCCACAGTGATCCACCTGCCTCTGTACCAAGTGCTGGGGATTAAAGGTGTGTGCCACTCACTATTCTCAGTTTTAGACCAGGGAGACAGGCACTGCCAGCAGGACCCCGGCCCCTGTCTTGGGTTGGCAGGCACTTCCTGAGGCCCTTGGCTACCCTCTCCTAACATGGGTCATTATTCCTCCACTTGGACAGGGCCGTTTCTGGATTTCATATCATAAAGAAACCAATCCACTAGGGTCAAGAATCTAAGAGTCAGCAGGGCTGTGGTGGTGCACATCTTTAGTCCCAGCACTTGGGAGGCAGAGGCAGGTGGATTTCTGCGTTTGAGGCCAGTTTGGTCTACAGAATGAGGTTCAGGACTGCCATGGTTACAGAGAAATCTCATCTCAAAAAAATAAATTAATTAAAAGTAAGTGAGGCTAGGGAAAGATAAAGTGCCTGGCAGGCAAGAATGAGGCCCTGAGTTATTATTATTGCATACACAATATTAATAAATAAATAAAGTTAATGTGAAGCTACATGATCATGAAAGCATAAACAGAACATTATAAGGACAAATCCTAGCCTTGTACAGTGTCTCCAAATTGATCACGTTGTCTCATTAGTACAAGTGTGTGATGATTCTGACAGGGTCCATAACAGCCAACAATAACTAGCAATTGAGGAGTTAGACTACAAGATCTATAGAGCCAGGCAGTGGTGGCACACGCCTTTAATCCCAGCACTCGGGAGGCAGAGGCAGGTGAATCTCTGTGAGTTCGAGGCCAGCCTGGTCTACAAGAGCTAGTTCCAGGGCAGTTAGGACTATTACACAGAGAAACTCTGTCTCGAAAAAAAACAAAAACAAAACAAAAAAAAAAAGACATCTATAAGGAGTTAGGCATGGTGGCACAGGCCTGTAATGCCAGTCCACAGGAGGTGATGGCAGAAGATTTAGAAGTTCAAGGCCATCCTCAGTTACAAAAAGAAAGAAAAAGATAGAAAGAAAGACATCTATAAGAAGCTAGGCGTGGTGGCAGGTTCATAGAGATGAACCTGGCAAGTCTGTGAATTCTGAAATCCTTCGCAACCCCTTGGGTGTGCACCTCCTTCAGTGCCTGCCGGCTGCCCACTCCCTGCACCTCTTCCCCCTAGCCCAGGGCTCACCTTCTGAGGAGAAACGAGAGGGACGGTGGTCTTGCCCTCAGCACTGACAATCACATCTCCAGGAACGACGATGGGGTCAGGTTGGAGTGTCAGGCTTTTGAGCACTGCAGGGTCCTTTCCTTCATCACAGTTATCCCAGGAGAAGCTGCTGAGTTGGGGAGGCTAGGGAAAACCAGACACAAAGACAGAAGTGAAGGAAAAGAAGCTTTTAGGCCTGCACGCGCCCTTCTGAGCCCCATGGTAAGTTACACTCCTCTGACCCATTCTTCAGGCAGGACTCCAAGGACAGCCTCCCAAAGTGTGAGATGAAGGTCCATTAAAACAGACCCTGAACTTCAAAAAGAAAGGGGCTGAGATGTAGCTCAGCTGGTAGACTGCTTTCCTGGCCTATTGGAAACCTTAGGCTCCATCCCCAGCACGGCACAAACCCAGTGTGGTGGCAGGGCAGCACTTGGGAGGTGGAGGCAAAGCATTCGGAATTAAGATAATCTTCAACTAGATAGCCCATCACAGGCCAGTCTGAATGCATAAGACCCTGTCTGGGGCAAGGGAGGGGAAACTTAGCTGGGTGTGGTGGTGTAAGCCCGAATGTAAGCACTCAGGTTGAGGCAAGATGATGGAATGTTTGTGGTCACTCTAGATCAGCCTAGGCTACAAGGAAATAAGGAAGGATGGATTGAAGGAAGGAGGAAGGAAAGGTGGGAGAGGGGAAGGAGAAAGATCCTACCTCTGGCTAAAGAAGTACTGGCAGTTGAGGGGAATTCCTTATTTGTGTGTGGAGCGGAGTTACTCATAGTAGTCCTCGCCCTAAGTCATGCACACATGGGCAGCACTAATTGGATCCAGTGGGTTATTATATTAAAAGGAAGGAGATGAAGCTGGTAGCAGATGTGCTGGGCAATTGGAGGGGAAGGTGTGGGATTGTACTGGAGATGATCTAAATACATTCTACACAAGCTACCAATGAATAAATTAAATATTCTTTTAAAAATGGAATTAATCCCACCTAGCTTTGGGGGTTCTTCCTCTGATTCCCCACCCTCCTGCCACCCATTTCTTTCCAGTCAGTTTTAGGTCAGCACAGGACAAGCTCCTGGAAGAGTCACCCTTGTATGGAGCCTGGTCATGTCCCACCCCATGTCCAATCCAAGGCTAGCAACAATGGGGAACACATTAACCCGGGGGTGGGGAACAACAGTAACCCAAGCCTCACCCTAAATTTAGGGAACAAACAGGGCCCACAGGACGAGACCTACAGGGGTCCCTCAACGATGACAATCCAGAAAGTGACTTTCCCATCTTGCAAGCACATTCTTACTCCCCTATCATGAACCACACCAGATCCCCAACCTGAGTCACCCACGACTCCTCTACAAAAGCCCTTTCCTGACCTTCCTCCACGTGCCGCAGGTCCACCTCATGTGACCATCCTCACCCCAGGACCTCAGGATCTAAAATTCATCCCACGCCTCCCTTCCTCTCTCCGTCTCTCCTTTCACACACACTCACAGGCCTCAGGCCACCCACAAGGATCCTCAGCACTGCTATCATCCACGCGCGGGCTTTGGAAATCCTGCACCCCAGCCTGATCTCCATCTTAACGCACCCATAAGCGATCAGGACCCAAGGAACATCTGATCCAAGCTAAGCCACAGCTTCTCTCTGCCCGATTTTGGAATTAAGACACAAGAAGCTGTGAGACCCTATGACATGAGGCTTGGGTCCAAAGTTTTAATCTGGGTTCCAAACATGTACACCTGTGACTCAACACCAAATTCAAGTTGAAGAGACGAGGCTAAGACCTCTTCTGTGCTATGGAAAAGGGACGCAGAGTCAGTGACCCATACATTCTACTACAGCACTGAAGGAGACAGGCATGGTGACATAACTCCCGCACTTGGGGGTCTGAGGCAGGGGGACTTCAAGTTTGAAGCCAGTTTGGGCTACATAGTGAGACCCTGTTTTTTTTTTTTTTTTTTTGGTTTTTCGAGACAGGGTTTCTCTGTGGCTTTGGAGCCTGTCCTGGAACTAGCTCTTGTAGACCAGGCTGGTCTCGAACTCACAGAGATCCGCCTGCCTCTGCCTCCCGAGTGCTGGGATTAAAGGCGTGCGCCACCACCGCCCGGCATGAGACCCTGTCCTTAAAACAGAACAAAAAGCAATATAAAATCAGGCATGGGGCACAAGGCCTGTAATCCCAGCAGCACTCGTGAGGGGGGAAAAGCTCAGTAGTTTAAAATCTTCCTCAAGTACACAGTGAGTTCGGTGACAGCCTGGAGTGCTATTCGGAAAAACTAGGCTCCATTCAGACAGACCTGGGTTGAAATCACAGCCTGGCACACATACTGCCTTGGAATCCTGACTTCTGCACCTTCTAAGTGGAGGCCCTTATAGCTTCCTCTCAGGGCTGTTGCAAAAAGGTGAGAACACATACATAAGAACTCATGACATGGTGTCAGGCACCGAGCATGAGCTGGCTCACTGAATGACAGCCATGTGCCCTCCTGGCCTCTGTTTCCTGCCACCAACTCCATAAGATCCCTGGGAGCCTGTTAAACTCCATGCTCAAGCTTCTCGGCATGGGCTTCTGCTCCCTGGAATGAAAGGCCACACTGTGACTAAGAAAGGCAGGGCCAGGGTAGGTACCAGCAGATATTTTACTCAAACTTCATTCCACAAGTATTTATGGAGCAACTATTTCAGGTCCTGGACTAAGGGCTATGTAAACAATAGAAGCAGTCAGCCCTGCCCAGCCTTGTGTGGCTGATGGTCTAATGTAAATAAATATTACCCAGGCTGGCGGTGTAACTCAGAGGTAGAGAGCTTGCCTAGCATGCCTGAGGCTCTGGATTCAAACCCGAGTACCAAAAGTTAGAAAAAAGGAGAGAGAAAGGCAGGGAGGATGGAAGGATCCGTAAGGTATGGGGAGTAACTCAGGTATTACTGAGGGTGGTTAAGAGGGGACGCTTAAGGCCGGGCGGTGGTGGCGCACGCCTTTAATCCCAGCACTCGGGAGGCAGAGGCAGGCGGATCTCTGTGAATTCGAGACCAGCCTGGTCTACAAGAGCTAGTTCCAGGACAGGCTCCAAAACCACAGAGAAACCTTGTCTCGAAAAACCAAAAAAAAAAAAAAAAAAAAAAAGAGGGGACACTTAAGATGCTCTTTCAGGATGAGAAGTCAGCCATTGCTACAGGCAGAGCACAAGCCAAGATCCTGGGGAAGAAATTCAGCTGGTTGAGGCACTGCAGAAAGACCAACAGACTAGCCATGTTGGATGAGGGACCTGGCTGATACTGGAGGGGTAGCAGGCTCATTTATGATAGGCCCTCACAGCTCACATTCAAGAGAACCAACTGGCCGTGGTGCAATAGAACACCTTCAGAACAAAGTATTACGCTTGGAGAAGGGTAGAGGGGATGGTCATAAGACCAAGTGAAAAAAAAAATGGCTGAGTAGTAACCTGGGCTAAAATAGCGGGGGGGGGGGGGGGGGGTTGCTTCCCTCAAATCAGCAGGAGCCTGATTCGCACTGAGGATTGATTTTGGGCATAGGGAAGTTTCCAGGGTGCCCTCTTAGAATCCTCCACCCTCTCCTGAGCACCTCTTCACCCGGCCCTAGGAGCTTCTCACAAGGTATTTGCCCACTGGCATGGAGGGCCTGGGCGGCAGCAGCTGTAACACATTCCAGCACCTGAGTCCAGGCTCACGGGGAAAGGGAGGATGGAGATCAACAGTGCCAACCTGGGAGATGTCATCCCCAGCCTAGACCAGGACACAGGAAGAACAAGCCAGAACGTGACAACAGAAAGATATGGCTACATAGGCAGTAGATAGGGCCAGCTACGGGTATAGGTTAAAGTCACATACCTGCTGCTGGCGCTCTCCCTAGCAGGTGCCTCAGGCATGGTAACTAAGCCCTGGGGGGTCAACTTCCGCATTGTGCAAATGGGCACAACTATATCTTCTGCCAGAACGATGGCCAGAATTAAAAAGTCTGTACACAGAAAGCAACAGGACTCAGCTCCTAAAGAGGGCCAAGCTCATTTAAATTTCCTGTCCCAGGCCTAAGAAGAATGGGACGATGTGACAGGGATGACAATATGGTACCCCGAGCAGGTGCTGGAACAGAAAGAGGACATTCATGGGAAACTGATGAGACCCAAATAAAGACTGGTTCAGTTCACACTGGCTTCGTGGCTTTAATGAGCATACACTGATAATCTGGGACACTAACAAGGGCAATTAGGTAAATACATGAAATTCGATCCTATCCTTATAAATTATTCCAAAATTAAGATCATTAGAAAAGTTCCCTGTAACCCCAGCAATTGGGAGATAGAGGCAGTGAGGTCAGAGATCAAGGACATCCTTAGTAACATACAGAGTTTTACACTGGCTGGGGCTACAGAAACCCTGTAAAAAAAATTTTCTTTTTTCTGAGACAGGGATTCTCTGTGTAACAATCCTGGCTGTCCTGGAACTCACTTTGTAGACCAGGCTGACCTCAAACTGGAAAGATCCGCCTGCCTCTGCCTCCCATGCGCACCACCACCACCTGGCTGAAAAGAAATGTTTAAAGGGGAAAAGTATAAAGTTCAACCCATAGCACACAGTAGGTATACAATAAGTGATACCCACTATATAACACAGAGTCTAGTAATTGCCTCCTATCTGCCTGGCACAGCTACTGTGCTGTTATCCGAGAGTCTCCACATCCCAGGGTCACAAGATCAGTCAACAATACAAGAGGAAGCCAGGGCTCCGGGAGGCTCACTCCTCACTCACTGGTCACTCCACAGCCTCCACCAGCCCATGACTGCAAAGTCAGGTTCTAAGCACATAAGCCTTCAGAGAAGACATAGATGGCAGAAGGTAAGGTTCAAAAGGAACATTCACTGAGACATCTGAGTAAGTCCCTAATGGACAGAAGGAAGTTGGTGCCTACAAAGCCTCCAAATTGGCTTTCTGAGCTCCAGAAATTAAACGGTACCCTCAGGCAAAGCACACAGGAGACGGAGAGATATCCTCGGAGCCCAGTCTCTAACTGGGCTCTTCACAAGGCTGCTGCGGAGGACTCTAAGAGACAAGCTGCCTAGCCTCTGGGCAAATGAAGTCAAAAGGTCCTTCCTCCCACTTCCTGCCTCCAGACTAAACAAGACTAAAGCCGTCCTGGCCTCAACCGTACTACTCTTTTGGCATTCCACAAAATTATCTCCTTCATGAAAGCCCCCACCCTGTGCTGGCATCACACCCATTTTACAGACAGCAGACCAAGGCTCAGGTAATCCACAATCAACAACAGAAGAGGAATCAGAAGTCACCGCCCCCATCACCACTTTCAGTCTCTCTCTTCCCTTTACCGCTCCAGGCTTAGACAAACCTCCCTGAAGGGGCAGGAGGAAGAGGATGTGAAGGACGAGGATTTACCCCTTTTGGCCACAGCAAACGGCAATGGAACTGGCTTTTTACTCAGAATGACCAAGCTTCCCTTTCCCAGGGGTATGCAGCACAGGAGTAGAAGAAAGACTTGGGAAGTGAAAGATTTGGGGGTGGAGGGAGCCTCAGTAGCTCACAACCAGGAACAGCGGGATCCCACGACTGATTCTCAGTCCCTTGGTGGCCAAATTTGGATCTCGGGGTCTAATTCAGCCGTCCCACCCGCAGGAAGACCTCCGAGTCAAGCAGAAAACAGGGAAAAAGACCAGTGGGTAATGCAGCGAGTCACAGACTGAGAACCTGGGCCTGGAGCCGGTGCGATTGCACTGCTGCTTTGCACCCAAAAAGGATGGTACAGAAGCAATCGGAGGAGACGAGTCCCTCCGAACAATCGGAAGCAAACAGAAGCAGCAGAGGGTCTGTTTCAGGAACGCAACTCCAGGGTTTGGGACACTCACGCGCTTCGGGCCGAGGCGCGCAGGGGCAGCGGGGCCCACGAGCAGCAAGCCCAGCACGAGCAGCAGCGGTACACGATGCATGACGACGAAGGCCCTCACGGTCGAGCTAGAAACTGCCGCTCACAGGTGCCTTTAAAGCCCGCAGATCTCACTGCAAAGCCGGGCCCGCGCTCAGCGCTCCGCCCCGCGCTGCCCAGATTGCAGGCCCCAGGAGGGACTTCTCCAGCCACGCCTCCAGAACCGCCCGCTTCAGCCCCACCCTCAACGGCCTACCGCAGGGGCAGAGCCAGCGGAGCAAGGGGCGGAGCTGAGTGCCGAGGACAAAACAGGCTCTACGAGAGGCGGGGCCGATTGAGGGCGGAGCTGAGGGAAGGGGCGAGGCTAAAAGGTCGGGGAAGGGTCGAGCACAAGGGGCGGGACTGCGTGAGGGGTGTGGCTAAGAGGAGGGGGGGCGGGGGCGGGGCTGAATGTAGAGAAGCAGTTATCAACCCGCGGATGGGGCGGGGCTGAGTGCCGGGGCGTGGGGAAGATGGGCGGGGCCTTCTGGGGGCGGGGCGAAGCGCTGGGGTGGGTCCGTAGCCTTCAGAAGGCTTCTTTCTCCTTGAGGTTCTGATTTTTTTTCCCTCCCAGATTTTTATCTGTACAAATACAAAGGCCCCTGCCAGTTTCCCCGCTTCCATCGAACCCGTGACTCCTGGCGTCTGACTTTTAACAACTTTTGCTAAGCCCCTGAGGCTTTTTGAGAGTCAGGAGATTGGCTTCATTAGTCCGGAGGAAACATCTGCGCCTGGGGTTGAACTGAGAGTACAGTGGGGTTTACCGACATCCGCGATCTTTTGCTAAAACATTACCAAAGTTTAATATCCAAAGCACAAACAAAATATCAGAAATGTCAATGTTGAGAGAACAGAGATAGCACACATTGCCACCCAGCGGCCTGAGGAGTTCGAGATCTCCAGTAGGGCCAAACCCCATGGACTTCGTAGCAGAAAGAAATTTCAGGACTAGCCGCATGGTGAAGCAGAGTTGGTGGTTTTATTAAAAATATTTGAATATAGATTTAAGCCTGAGGTTTATGAGACAAAAATGGTGCTCAGAAGAAAGTTAAGACACACTGGGAGGTTGATTGGCCTTCTCAAAGACTCGCGTTTCAAGAGTCTTCTTTTCTCACAAAAGATCTGTAGAACTTTAAGACAATTCTTTTTCTTTTTTTTTGTTTTTTTTTTGTTTTGTTTTTGTTTTTTTGTTTGTTTTTCGAGACAGGGTTTCTCTGTGGTTTTGGAGCCTGTCCTGGAACTAGCTCTTGTAGACCAGGCTGGTCTCGAACTCACAGAGATCCGCCTGCCTCTGCCTCCCAAGTGCTGGGATTAAAGGCGTGCGCCACCACCGCCCGGCTACTTTAAGACAATTCTGAAGCCATTTTTGACAACTCTCAGTACTTCCCCTCCTTCCCTGGGAACCAAGGACATAACAGCTATGCATACATGTATTGGGATGTTGGGAATTTCCCATCTCCCTGAATAGGGGCATGATAACCCTTAGGTGTTGACTCAGTTACTGATGTTTTGGCTTAGTCCCTTGGCAAAGTGACCCTCAGAAGTTTCCCTTTACCTCATCTGATCTGGCAACCACTCTCCAGCCAATTATTGGTAATAGCCTTTTTGAATAAGCAAATCATAATAGTTAAAGAACAGCCCCCAGACACCCCTTCCTTCTGTGGTTTTTCCCTTTAAAAATAGCCTGTACCAGCCATTCAGGGTCTTCTAGCCTCCCAACTGCTGGAAGACCCTGCCATGACAGAATTAATAAAATCCTCATGCTTTTACATGAGCTGTGATATGAGAGATGGTCTCTTGGGGCAACTCCTCCTCCTCGGTGATTGGATGCTAGGGTTTAACAGATTTAGGAAGCTTTTTGGAATTCTATTTCTGGGAACCTGATCCCTGTTTCTTTATTTGATAACTAAGGTTGTAGGTTGGCTCCAGAAGTGTCTTGGGCAGGGTTCCAAGCTGGTCAGCTAAAATCAGAAGCCCCTGAACTTGCACAAGGGGCTAAGTGCATGTGCTTCCTGGTAAATGGATTTTCTAGTAAAATTGCTAGAAAATTGTAGACTTATATCTAGGAGTGGGGGTTGGCGCCTTAGGCAATAGGTAATTCTGCTGGCATTCTTGCTTTTCTACTCCGACCAGATTCCAGGTGCCTTTTTCCTTATCTTCTCCTATTTTTCCCTATCTTTTTTATTGCTTTTTATTGATGTTCATTGAGCTTTACATTTTTCTCTGCTCCTCTCCCTGTCTCTCTCCTTTCCCCTTCAATCCTCCCCCAAGGTCCCCATGCTCCCAATTTATTTGGGAGATCTTGTCTTTTTCTACTTTCTACTTCCCATGTAGATTATATCTATGTAAGTCTCTCTTAGTGTCTACATTGTTGTCTAGGTTCTCTGGGATTGTGGTTTGTAGGCTGGCTTTCTTTGCTTTATGTTTAAAAACCACCTATGAGTGAGTACATGTGATAATTGTCTTTCTGTGTCTGGGTTACCTCACTCAAAATAATGTTTTCTAGCTCCATTCATTTTCCTGCAAAATTCAAGATGTCATTATTTTTTTATGCTGTGTAGTACTCCATTGTGTAAATGTACCACATTTTTCTTAATCATTCTTTAATCAAGGGGCATTTAAGTTGTTTCCAGGTTCTGTCTCTGACAAACAAAGCTGCTATGAATATAGTTGAGCATATGTCCTTGTGGCACAATTGAGCATCCTTTGGATATATACCCAAAAGTGGTATTATTAGGTCTTAAGGAAGGTTGTTTCCTAATTTTCTGAGAAATCGCCACACTGACATCCAAAGGGGTTATACCAGCTTGCATTCCCACCAATAATGCAGATGTGTTCCCTTTTCCCCACAACCTCTCCAGCATAAGTTGTCATCAGTGTTTTTGATCTTGGCCATTCTTACAGGAATAAAATGGAATCTCAGAGTTGTTTTAATTTTCATTTCTCTGATGACTAAGGATGTTGAACATTTCCTTAAGTGTCTTTCAGCCATTTTAGATTCCTCTGTTAAGAGTTCTCTGTTTAGGTCTGTACTCCATTTTTTTTAATTGGATTATATGATCTTTTGGTGTCCAATTTCTTGAGTTCTTTGTGTATTTTGGAGATCAGACCTCTGTCTGATATGGGGTTAGTGAAGATCTTTTCTCATTCTGTAGGCTGTCGTTTTGTCTTGTTGAACATGTCCTTTGCTTTACAGAAGCTTTTCAGTTTCAGGAGGTCCCATTTATTAATTGTTTTTCTCAGTGTCTGTGCTGCTGGGGTTATATTTAGGAAGTGGTTCCCTGTGCCAATGTGTTCAAGTGTACTTCCCACTTTCTCTTCTATAAGGTTCAGTGTGGCTGGCTTTATGTTGAGGTCTTTGATCCATTTGGACTTGAGTTTTGTGCATGGTGATAGATATAGGTCTATTTTCATTTTTCTGCATGTTGATATCCAGTTATGCCAGCACCACTTGTTAAATATGCTTTTTTTTCCATTTGATATTTTTTTTGCTTCTTTATCAAATATCAGGTGTTCGAAAATGTGTGGATTGATATCCGGGTCTTCTATTCAGTTCCATTGGCTCTCTTGTCTGTTCTTATGTCAATACCAGTCTGTTTTCAGTACTGTAGCTCTGTAGTAGAGTTTGAAGTCAGGGATTGTGATGCCTCCAGAAGTTTTTTTTATTGTACAGGATTGTTTTGGCTATCCTGGGTTTTTTGCTTTTCCATATGAAGTTGAGTGCCGTTCTTTCGAGGTCTTTGAAGAATTTTGCTGAGATATTGATAGCATTGCATTGAATTTGTAGATTGTTTTTGGTAAGATCGCTGAGAAAGTTTTAATTACTATGCCTTAGAGATCCCTAAACAAAGTGCGATCTGCAAGCCCCTTGCCCAAAGACATGCTGCAGGCCATTGTTTATGGGAGACGGCAAGTCACGTGTTGTTTTTCTCTTCCCTAAACAAGTTTATTTGACCCTTCGGCACCAGAAGTGCTTGATCACACGTTGGCAGGAGGTTCGCAGAAAATATGTCAGGATATACATTTGCCCCAGATTGGATGTAGACTGGAGGTGTATGAGGATGTGTGCCTTCTCCTGAAGGACCTGATGGGAAATGAAGTGAATTATGGGTTTTCCTCCTGAAGCCCTTGCAAAGCTTGATTGGAGCCATTTCCCGGCAACCCGGGTATGGACCTGGCCAGAGCCCATTCACTTGGTCAGTATTTAATTAAAACTTGCCTCAAATTTGGCTTTAAACTGTGGTAGTGGTCTTATTCTCCATCCATGGGATTAACGGCATTCCCATAACCCCAGCACTCTTAAGCCTCCTGCCTCCAGGTCCCCAAAACCTTACTTCATTTTGGGTTTTTTGTCTTGGTCTGGTCTTTTGCTTTTTTGAAACAGAATCTCACTATGTAACTCTAGCTGGCCTCAAACTTGCTATGTAGACCAGGCAGGCCTTGAACTCACAAAAATCCACCTACCTCTCTGTCTTCTCAAGTGTTGGGATCAAGAGCCTGCACCACCGTACCACCCAGCTTCTTTTATCTTCACTCATCATTTGTACTTAATCTTTTAAGGTCGGATAACAGACCTTATCTCTAAATCATGTGTTGGTGTACTTTTATAATCCCAGCACCCCAGAGGCTGAGGTAGATTGCCAGGAATGTGAAGCCAGCCTGGGCTACACAGTGAGTTACAGGACAGAGAATGGGTACTTTTCCAAGACACAGTTGTTTTGTCTGTGATGATAGGGGGTCTCGACTTTAACAAAATCAGGGAAATAAAGTCTTACTATTATCTGTTTTCTTTTTTCTTTTTCTTTTTTATTTATGTATATGAATGTTTGCCTATGTGTCTATATGTACACAAGGTGCCCATTCAGGAGATGACACTGGATCCCTTGAAACTGGCATTACAGATGCCTGCAAGCCACCATATGGATGCTGAAAACCAAACCCAGGTCCTCTGGAACAGCCAGTGCCTTAACCATTGAGACATCTCTCCCGCCTCGTCTTTTGTTTTGTTGTTGTTTTAGGGTTTTATTTTCTTTTTGAACAATGTTGATTATACTTATCTTCTTACAACTGTGAAAATCTGAAGAATGTTTCCCCACCTCTCCTCCCACCTCTCCTTTATTTATTGTCAGGGGGTCAGGGCTCTTGCATGCACACATACGGAAGTCTAAGAAGAACTTGTGAGAGACCGGGTGGGTCTCGGGAACCAAACTCTTGTCAGATTAGCAGCAAGTGCTTCTAACCACTGAACCATCTTGCTGCCCCACGCCCCCTTCTTCTTCTTCTTCTTCTTCTTCTTCTTCTTCTTCTTCTTCTTCTTCTTCTTCTTCTTCTTCTTCTTCTTCTTCTTCTTCTTCTTCTTCTTCTTCTCTCCTCCTCCTCCTCCTCCTCCTCCTCCTCCTCCTCCTCCTCCTCCTTCTTCTTCTTCTTCTTCTTCTTCTTCTTCTTCTTCTTCTTCTTCTGTATTTTTAAGACAGGGTCTTACCCTGTAGTTCTGGCTGTCCTGGAACTCACACTTAGACCATGCTGGCCTTGAACTCACAAAGATCCACCTGTCTCCCAAGTACCGGGATTAAAGGCGTGCGCCACCACCATGAAAGGCATGGTCTCACTATATAATTCGAGCTAGCCTAGAATTCAAAATATAGCCCAAGTTGACCTAGAACAGGGAGCAATCTTCCTGTCTCAGCCTCCCAAGCACTGGATTCCAGACCCAAGTTACCACACTCAGCCACCTAATCAATTTTTGTTAATTTGTTCCCAAAGTTCCCGTTACATTTATCCACTCATTTATTTATTTGTGTGTGTGTACACCTGTGTATGTGAGTGTGTGTTTAACACTAGAAGAGAGGTGAGATGTACCTCAGTGATAGAGGGCTCACATGGCATGAGTAAGCCCTGGGTTTTAGGGAGTGACTGCTAGGATTTATCTTAGTGGGATATCTGTTAATTACCTAGTTTTAGAGAAAAAGAAACAGAGACTCTGAAACAGGATAGGCTTTCCCAGGGTCACTCAGCAGAAGGGCCCGAAATTCTGGCCTCACAGCTCAGCCACACTGGGGGGGGGGGAGGGGGGAGACCACAAAGCAAATAGGAGAACAAGACCTTCTTCATCTCAAAGAATAGCCTGTACCCTGAGAGCGACTGGAGGCCTGACAGTGCCTCTGGGGATAGTGTTGGGACTGGTTGGGCAGGCCAGACAGGGTAGGGAAGGAGTCTTGGGAACAGTGCCCCTCAGTCTCAGCAGCCATGGCAGGAGGTGCCCGTGCCATGGGACATGGCTTTGATTCTGAGTCCCAACTCACTAGCACCTTCTCTGACACTGTCGTACTCACTTTGGGTTATACCCTAGCATCACCTGGGGAGCCCCAGTACCCTGGGGTGGCAACCACGTCTTGGCACCTTTTCTAATTCCCTAGAAGGTTTCTGTAGCTTCCTATCCTTACAACCCACTGTTCTATAGAACTAAAGTGTTATGCAGAGCACCCACGGACTCATTAAGTATGCAGTGAGCCAGCCTGGCGGTGGTGGCACTCACCTTTAATCCCAGAACTCGGGAGGCAGAAGCAGGTGGATCTCTGTGAGTTCCAGGATAGACAGGGCTACACAAAGAAACCCTGTCTCAAAAAACATAAAAGAAAACCAAAACCAAAAAGCAGGATCATGGCCTTCTCCTCTCCTTGCCACATCTTATGCCCATGGCCTCACATCAGTGCACTCTGAAAAAGGGGAGGCATCTGGAAAAAATGTCACTTTGTTCTAAACTCCCAGTCTAGGCTGGGGGTGGGGGGGGTGGTAGCGCATGCTTTTAATCCCAGCACTCGGGAGGCAGAGACAGGCAGATCTCTGTGAGTCTGAGGCAGACCTGGTCTACAAGAGCTAGTTCCAGGATTGTAACACAGAGAAATCCTGTTTTGAAAAAACCAAAAGCAAAAAAACAAAAAAAACAAAACTCCCAGACTATTGGATTGGATATTGTGAACTTTGTTCACACCAACTTTAGGAAAAACAACAGGCAGCCCTGTGTGGTCAGTGAATTAGCAGGTCGTCAGAGCAGTGCTGGGGGGGGGGGGGCATGGTAGAACTGTGATTCAAATTCCCAGAGTTCCAGGTGATGGGACCCACAGTCGTGGCCATGGTGCCTTTGGAAGTATGTGTCAGGGAGGGGAGGCTGTATGTTTGTTGGCACCACAGAAAACGAACAGAACCAAACCAAAACTGATGTGGCAGCCTTACCAGATTTGACAATTCTAAATGTCCTTGGTGGTTGAAGATAAGGTTGAAGGTTGAAGATAAGATAACGCGTTCAACTGCTTAAGAAACTTAAAGCTTGGAATGACGTCAAAAAGTCTATGCCTCTCAGAGAACAAGAGCTGGCAAGGTAAAATGAGAAACCAATGCCGCAGTCAGCGCAGAGGGCCTTGCGGCATCTCTCAGGAAGATAATGGTACCATCAAGGCCAGAAACATCCCTGGTATTATTCTGCTAACTTTAAGAAACTGAACATTTTGAAACTTGCTCCTGGTGGGCATGTGGGGTGATACTACCTTTGAACTGAAAGCGCTTCCGGAATGTTAGGTGAGTCCCGCGGCACTGGCGCTTGGCGTAAATCTGCTTCCCCCAAACTATAATGCCAGTAGGTGGTGGCACACCCCTTTAATCCCAGCACTCGGGAGGCAGAGGCAAGCGGATCCCTGTGAATTCGAGGCCAGCCTGGTCTACAGAGGGAGTTCCAGGACAGGCTCAAAAGCTACAGAGAAACCCTGTCTCGGAAAAAAAAAAAAATCGACCAAACCTTCCCCTATACAAGATGATGGGCACAGACCTTGGCCCAGAGATCCAAAGGGCCCTCCAAGCACCACACAAGAAGATTCATCATAGGGGGCGGAAGAAGAATCCACTGAAGGACATGAGAATCCTGTTGAAGCCGAACCCTTACACAAAGGCAAAGACTACATGCAGGAATGCCATTCTTCACCAGACCAGGATGCACAAACACCACGTGAAGAAACTGGAAGCAGCAGCAACAGCAGCTGAATGGGAGAAGAGGGCCGGGCGGGCAGAGAAGGGGCCTGCAGAAACTAAGAAAGAAAAGTTAAGACACTGAAGAAGACTGCAGAGAAAGGGCTACCACAGAAACCAGCAGCTGAGAAGAAACCTACAACAGAAGAAAATAATGCTGTATATAAACTATTAAAAATCTGTTTCAGCCTGTTTGAATCAAAACCTGATCTAAGATGCAGTGAGGAAAAATGCAGCAAGCCATTTAGCAGTCTGGATGGAGCCCAATAATTTGCATTAAAAAAAAATCACATAGCTTCCCTAGGCCCAGCCCTGTGGCTCACACCTGTAATCCCAGCAAGTAGGAGGTGGAAGCAGGTAGATAGGAGTAAGTTCAGGACATCTTTGACTACATTGAGATTGAGGCCAACCTGGGCTACATAAGATCTTATCTCAAAAAAAAAACCCAACAAATAATATATAAATACCCCCACCATGAGCCAGTGTCACCAGCCAACACTCAACACCACAGTTTCAGTAGTGTTGAGGCTCAGGAAATATTACCCAAGGTATGGGCACGTTGCGTGCTGGGCACTTTTAGCTGAAGGACACCGAAAGACCTCCAGATCTGCCTGACTCCTCTCCTGCCCTTCTTCTTGCTCAGCACCTTGCTCAGATCCAAGCTACGAAGCCTAGAATAGTCTCCTACCCAAGGCAAACCCTAGAAGCCAGAACCCATCTCCCCCAAAGCCAACCATAAAACCTAGGGGTGCAACTGTCCCTTTTCTCTGCCTTCCGACAGAGCGGCTCAGCACACACAGGTCTCCAACCTACCTTATTTGAAAGTGGATCATAAGATCCTCATTCTGGAATAAGTCTTTCCCCACATGGGGAGGACAGAATGACACACACACACACGCACACACACACACAGAGAGAGAGAGAGAGAGAGAGAGAGAGAGAGAGAGAGAGAGAGAGAGAGAGAGAGCACTGATATCTGAGTAGGCCTTTCAGAGTGTCCCCATCTCAGTCTATCACTTGACATGGAAGTAAAAACTTTACGTTGGTATGAATGTTGGCTTACTGATACAAATTTAAGGTCAATTTTGTTATGTATATTTCTGCTCTTGTATAGGTATTATGTTTATACAGCTCATTCCAAAATGCAATGTATAGTAAAGAAATACAAAGCAGTGCTCGCTTCGGCAGCACATATACTAAAACTGGAATGATATGGAGATTAGCAGGGACCCTGCGTAAGGATGACATGCATATTAGTGACCGTTCCATAGGGGGAAAATACAACTTAACAGTCATAGCCAGGTGGTGATGGCACATGTCTAAATTTAATCCCAGCACTTGGGAGGCAGAGGCAGGTGGATATCTGTGAGTTCAAGGCCAGCCTGGTCTACAAGAGCTCGATAGCTATAGTGAAACTCTGTCTCGAGGTGGGGGGGGGGGGGGCATTCCTTCAG
Source organism: Chionomys nivalis (assembly GCF_950005125.1). Lineage (NCBI taxonomy): Eukaryota > Metazoa > Chordata > Mammalia > Rodentia > Cricetidae > Chionomys > Chionomys nivalis. The sequence goes on along the minus strand of NC_080092.1, from coordinate 37,059,859 downwards.
GGCTCCTTCTTGACTGAGAAATCTGCCAAAGATACATGCCCCAATGTTACAAAGAAACTTTGGGTGACTATCCAGGCAGCCAGATGTCTCTGTCATTTCTAGAATTTTGGAAGTTGCTTGCAATGCACTTCCTGTTTACTTAGATAATATTACATCCTTCTGGAGTCTTTGTTGGAGTTAAAGACTAAAGACTTATAATCATAACTTTCCTTAGTTATGATAAAAGATAAATTAGATATGAAACTTTAAACTCACAAAGATAGGATAGGTGATGGAGTATTTAATTTGGCAAATATCAATAGATTAAATATTGTAGCTTAATCCTTGGTTGATAACCATTTTTCATATATAATTTTAAAATGTCAAAGTTAAATCCTTCCTTTTCAATTAGACAGAAAGGGGAGATGATGTGGGATGCCCTTCTGTACACTGTGAATAGGTTTTATTAGCATTGGTTAATAAAGAAGCTGCTTCAGCCTATGGCAGGGCAGAGTATAGCTGAGGGGAAGTCCAAAAAAAAGATAAAGGGAAAAAGACGGCAGAGTTGGAGAGATGCCAGCAGCCAGAGGGGAAGCAAGATGTGAAGTAACAAGCCACGAGCTTTGTGGTAAAATCAGAGTATTAGAAATGGGTTAATTTAAGTTGTAAGAGTTAGTTAATAACAAGCCTGAGCTAATTGGTCAAACAGTTAGTAATTAATATGTTTCTGTGTGATTTCTCTGGACCGAGTGGCCAGGAAAGGAAAGCCCAGCATCTGGTTATAATCACTGATAAGTAGCTAGGCAGGTAAGTCTGGCTTGAAGGTCATGAGGCTATAGCCCTCCCTTCATAAGCAGGGGTATATAAAGCCAAAAGCCAAACTACAAAATTTGGATTGCTGGCCAAAATAGTGGGATTTAGGTTCTATCTCTGGCTCTTGGTAGAGGCATGTTCTACACTGCCTCCAAAGATTACTATCTAATGAAGCCTCTCTGGTAAAGAATAAGAATATAGTGCCAGGGGGTGGTGATGCACACCTTCAATCCCAGCACTTAAGAGGCAGAGGCAGGCAGATCTCTGTGGGTTCAAGGCCAGCCTGGTCTACAGAGTGAGTTTCAGGACAACCAGGGCTGTCACACAAAGAAACCCTGTTTTTAAAAACAAACAAAAAGGGCACACCATTGTCCCCTCCCTTGAGGGTTAATTCAAATGGGCTGGCAATCACCGAAAGAGAAAAACACCCCTCAGAGTACCTGTCCCCAAAACTTCCAGGACAGTGCTCTTGTGGTGCTGTCTTGGCGCCATCCACTGTCCACTCTCAGCTCTCGAGGGTGCCTTGCTCTGCCGTAATAAACTATGAGTCTTCCACACTACTCTGTGCCATGGGTTTCATCTGGATCTTTCCGTAGACCGAAGAGAGGCCAGAGCAAGGTCCTGCTGGCATTCCAGTTAGGTGGTTCTGTTCTTTCTTCAGTCACAACTCTTTCTGGCTGTACTGCTCTCTACTCTTTACCCCAGTCAAAGCAAAGGACAGTTGTCCCGGGACCATTTTATAGAGGATGAGGGGTTTTGATAGCAGAGATTGAACACAGGCCTCACTTGCTAGCTGAGCTACATCCCACACTTGGCCCTTTTCGGTGATTTTTGGTTTAAGACTTAGGACTTATTTTCAATCTCCGCAGATGGGTGGGGAGCGCCATCTGTAGGCAGAAGAGGTTGTCTAGTCCCCTGGAACTGGAGTTACAGGCTGTGAGCCTCGCAGTGTAGGTGCTGAGAACTGGACTCTGGTCCTCTAGGCGCACAGCAAGTGCTCGCGGTCACTGCCTCATCAGACCTGAGACAGCGTCTTGCAGCTGGTCTTTTTAGAGCAAAAACCCAACTTTAGCAGTCCCGATTCCCTAGGCTCTGCCTCACTAATTAAGAGTAACAGTGAAAAGCAGATTTCTTCAATGTGGTCACACTAAGAAGAGGGAAAGATAGAGGATCCAGTGGCCCAAGTCCATTTAGGGGGGTACTTTTTTTCTTTTTCTTTTTTTGGTTTTTTGAGACAGTGTTTCTCTGTAGCTTTGGAGCCTGTCCTAGAACTTGCTCTGTAGACCAGGCTGGCCTTGAACTCACAGAGATCCTCCTGTCTCTACCTCCCCGAGTGCTGGGATTAAAGGCATGCGCCACCACCACCCAGTCTCCTGCACCTTGTTTTAGGCATGACTTGGGATCATGCCCGGGCCCCCAGGCATGTGTGTTGGCCCTCTACCCACTGAACTCCATGACTATCATCATCTTTCAATATGGGGGTGTAGGCTGTGACTTTTATGGATTCTGTATTCTGTCCCTGTAGTGGCAGGCATCATAGTTAGACCAACTTTACCATTCTTGGTCAAGTCACTATTTCCTAAAGGAAGCCACCCAAAAACTCTCCCTTCCCCCTCTGCTAACTTCAACAGGGGATGATCCCAGTTCTTCCAGGCTCTCAGTCTGGCGAGGGAATGGATTCTGAGATGCCTCTGAAGTAGACTAGTTCAGTATTGTTAAATCAGGTCAGCAATCTAGCTCTGACAAGTTGCCCAAGAAGAGATGCTGTCCAAGCATTTCTTCCACTCTGCCTTCCTGATGGGTTCCAGCAGGGTCAGAGACTCTGTGCATGCGTGCGTGCATGCGTGTATGTGTGTGTGTCACGAGCACATGAGTGAGCGCGAGTGTACGCACATGTGTAGGTGTGGGAGTACAGGGGTACACAAGCCTCTGGGCAGCGGCTACCATTTTGCCCATTTTTCAGCTCTCATTCTTACCTACTGAGAAGTCTTTCCAGATCCACGCCCTGCTGTTTTTATGAAAAGCTGGATTGAGCGTTAAAAGTCCCTTAAGCCTTGAGGGGTGGGTTCAAATACTATATTATTTACCAATTTGTAGTCACAAACCCTTTGAGAGCCCTCTACAATTTCCAGAGCACTAGACCGCCCATCTCATCCATTCATTCCGCACGCATTTCTCGGGTAGGACATTACCAGATCATCCAGTCTGAGATTGAAGCAGCAGCAGCATCCACTGTTGACCTCAGAGCTGCCCTGATTCAGTCCGCTCACAGTCACCTGCAGTGCACGCTATTTTCCAGCAGGGGGCGGCCGCGGCCCAATTAGTGCCTTCTTTGCAGACGCACACAAGACTAAGGAGGAAATCCGGACTCTCACTTGCACTCTCCGAACTTCAGGGTGAGCAGCTAATTGCAATCTTTATGAAAGACTTCATGAACTGAAAAATATCCGTAGGACAGACGGACCCTAAAAATCTCAGTGAGGGAAACAGATGCTTACTCAGGTTTGGGAAATGATCCTCAGCTCCTGACTTTGGGTCCTGGTCCTCTGGTGTCTGTAGTCCCCAAGAAAGCCTGCTTGGTTCTACAGCTCCTGCAAGGACCGGCTTCAGAAAGCCAGTCCCACTGTGAAACCCGAGCAGGAACCACATTGTTGTTAAGGAGTTCCCATGCCCTACACGAAGAGGTTTCTAGTTCTAGTTAAGAATAAGTTTCTGAGCCGGGCGTTGGTGGCGTACGCCTTTAATCCCAGCACTCGGGAGGCAGAGGCAAGCGGATCTCTGTGAGTTCGAGACCAGCCTGGTCTACAAGAGCTAGTTCCAGGACAGGCTCCAAAAACCACAGAGAAACCCTGTCTCGAAAAACCAAAAAAAAAAAAAAAAAAAAGAATAAGTTTCTGTGTGTGGGTGCACCCCTCACGGTCCCGAGTTCCTTGCTCGTGCTCTCTCTCCATCTGCTCCTGATTTGGACCTTGAGATTTCAGTCCGGTGCTCCAATGTGGGTCTCTGTCTCTGTCTCCTTTCATCACCTGATGAAGGTTAATATTCAGGAGGATGCTTATATGTTTTTTTTTTAATATTTATTTATTTATTATGTATACAATGTTGTCTGTGTGTATGCCTGAAGGCCAGAAGAGGGCACCAGACCTCATTACAGATGGTTGTGAGCCACCATGTGGTTGCTGGGAATTGAACTCAGGACCTTTGGAAGAGCAGGCAATGCTCTTAACCACTGAGCCATCTCTCCAGCCCATAAATTTTTTTTGTTATTTTTTTTTCGAGACAGGGTTTCCTCTGTAGCTTTGGAGCCTGTCCTGGAACTAGCTCTTTTTAAAAAAAAAAAAAAAAAATTTATTTATTTATTATGTATACAATAGTCTGTATGTATGTATGTCTGCAGGCCAGAAGAGGGCACCAGACCTCATTACAGATGGTTGTGAGCCATCATGTGGTTGCTGGGAATTGAACTCATGACCTTTGGAAGAGCAGGCAATGCTCTTAACCACTGAGCCATCTCTCCAGCCCCTTATATGTTTTTCTTTGGGTTCCCCTTCTTATTTAGCATCTCTAGGATCACGAATTAGAGGCTTAATGTCCTTTACTTATGGCTAGAAACCAAATATGAGTGAGTACATCCCATGTTCCTCTTTTTGGGTCTGGCTTACCTCACTCAGGATAGTGTTTTCTATTTCCATCCATTTGTATGCAAAATTCAAGAAGTCATTGTTTTTTACTGCTGAGTAGTACTCTAATATGTATATATTCATACTTTCTTCATCCATTCTTCCATTGAAGGGCATCTAGGTTGTTTCCAGGTTCTGGCTATTACAAACAATGCTGCTATGAACATAGTTGAGCATATACTTTTGTTGTATGATAGGGCATCTCTTGGGTATATTCCCACACACTGAGACAATGGGGATGTTCTATCGGGAACTCACCAAGGCCAGCTGGCCCGGGTCAGAAAAAGCATGGGATAAAACCGGACTCGCTGAACATAGCGGACAGTGAAGACTACTGAGAACTCAAGAACAATGGCAATGGGTTTTTGATCCTACTGCACGTACTGGCTTTGTGGGAGCCTAGACAGTTTGGATGCTCACCTTACTAGACCTGGATGGAGGTGAGGGGTCCTTGGACTTCCCACAGGGCAGGGAACCCTGATTGCTCTTAAGGCTGACGAGGGAGGGGGACTTGATCGGGGGAGGGGGAGGGAAATGGGAGGCGGTGGCGGGGAGGAGGCAGAAATCTTTAATAAATAAAAAAAAAGATTATGGAAAATTAAAAAAAAAAAAGAATTAAGTTTCTGTTCCCTAAACCTGGTGTACCATACAAAACATGTTTTTAAACCGGGTGGCGATGGTGCACGCCTTGAATCCCTGCGCTCAAGGGGCACAGGCAGGTGAGTTGGAGGCCAGCCAGGTCTACAGGGGCAAGTTCCAGGACAACCAGGGCTACACTAAGAAATCCAGTCTCAAAAAAACAAAACCAAGCAAACATAGTTTTAAGCCTACACTGAACTCGTGACCCCTTGATGCATGGCTATGCTTTGCCTTACAAAATGGTTTCAGGATACCTTGATCTACACCCTTGACCACCTACCCCATGATGTATAATTGTGCTTTTATTCTTTTTCGTCGTATTTTTCTGACAGCCCCTGTAAACACGCTTACAGCTGTTTTCTACTAACATTGTAGCTCTTTCCTATAAAAGGGACCTCAAAAAGCTAGCCCCGGGACTGCTCTCTCAAATCCCGACTTGGGGTGCACCTCTAAAATAAGGCCTGCTTTAATTGGTTAATTGTGGAATTGGTCTTTCTCCTCACATATTTGGAATTAACACTACCACCACTGGGAGCTCTGTGGGCTGGGGAGGTCGCCAGGCAGGACCGGGAGTAGAGTTTATTTTTAGCTGCTACAGTGAGCCTCAACCTTATTTAGACATGGGGCAGGTGGGCGGGCAAGCGGGTGACAGGGTGAGCTAGAGGCTGCAGGACAGAGAGGTCTCCAGTTCCTCTTACCATTGCTCTGCCCTGCCCACCCCGGCTTACAATCCTTCCTGGGAGACTAGAAACAGCAGCCCTTGCTGGCTGTCCTTAGTGCCACGATGCTCTGCAACCTGACTTGCTTCTCTACCCACACTTGGCGCTCCTCAACCCCCCCCCCCAGGACTGGGTGCTGTCCCTTCTCATTCTGGTGGTTAGAGCTCAACTCAGAATTCTACAGATCTAGGTTCAAATCCCCTGGATGGCTCTAAGTGACCTACCCTCTTGAAACCCAAGCTGGCTGGCTTCGCGCTCTCTCTCTCTCTCTCTCTCTCTCTCTCTCTCTCTCTCTCTCTCTCTCTCTCTCTCGACAGTTTCTACTGGGGATCGAACATAGTAGAGCTTCCCACACGCTAAGCAAGCACTTAGTCCCAGGGCCTAAACTGTTGCTTCACCACCCCGCCTCCCTCGTTGGTGCTGAAGATTGAAAGTGACTGAGTAGACATAGAATCTAGCCTACCAAAGTCAGTCCTCAGTCGGTGATGGAGATGGAGATTAAAGTCATGGGCCTTGTTACAGGGTGCATCTGGAGTATGAATTCATGAAGCAATGCGCAGAGAAGGGGATTTGGGGAGGTGATTAGAACATGGGGCTCTGACCTCATCAGTGATAAAATTCACTGACAAGATCTTAATCTGCCTAATGGGAAGCAGTGGGCAAGGGAATTGGGACCTAACTGCAGGGAGTGGCCCTGGGAGGCTGCTACGATTTGAATATGGAATGCCCCCAACCGGGTCAAATGTTTGAACCAGAGGGTGGCCCTGTTTAGGGCTGTTGTTGACCTTGCAGAATGTGAGGCCTGGAGGAAGTGGCTAGCTAGGTGACAGGCTTGAGGGCTATAGCCTGACTCCACTTCCTGCAGGAGCCTTTGTGGCTTCCTGGTCAGTCACCAAGTGAGGGTTGTGGCCACCAGGAACTCTGCACCACGATCTCTGCTGCGCCTTCCTTGCCATGCTGAATTCCATCACCAGCACCCTCTAAAATGAAAAGGAGGGGGCTGGAGAGATGGCTCCGTGGTTAAGAGCATTGGTTGCTCTTCCAGTGGACCAGGGATTGGTTCCCAGTACCCACATGATGTAACTCCAGTTTGAGGGGATCTGACACCTTCTTCTAGCCTCTGAGGGCACCAGGAATACTCACGGTGCACAGACATACATGAAGGCAAAACACCCACACACATGAAATAAGTTAAAATTAAAAAAGAAAGAAAAAAAATTAAAACTTTTTGTTATTTATTTTTTTGAGACAAGGTTTCTCTGTGTCGCCTTGGCTGTCTTAGAACTTGCTCTGGAGACCAGGCTGGCCTCAAACTCAGAGATCCACCTGCCTCTGCCTCCCGGGTGCTGGGATCAAAGGTGTGCAGTACCACTGCCTGGCAGAAAAAAAAAATAGTTTTATTGAAGTATAATGGGTGCACAAAAGACTGCAACCATTAAACGTGCGTGACTTGATAGATTCTGCGCACAACCCGCACTCAGATTCCCCCACAGCAAATCACAGTCGAGACCGAGACCGCCAAGTCTCCCTGCGCCCTTTCACTTTGCTTTCTCCGCTTTGTTTTACAGGAGGGACGCTTAACATGCGAGATGGTCCAACTTAAGTGCACAATAAAGTGTTTTAACTCTGCGCTGCACAGCAGATTTCTAGTGCAATAGGTAGGGGTATGTGTGGGTGTGAGAGAGAGATGCTCATGCATGTGTGTGCACATGTATAGTGTGGATGCATGCTCCTACTTGTGCGTATCAGTGCACGGGCATGTGGGGTCAAAGGTAGTCATCAGATCTTGGTCACTCTCCACCTTATATTGAAGCAGTGTCTCTCAGTCGAACCCAGAGCACACCGACTCAGCGAGTCTGGCCCTGGGGATCCCCTGTCTCCAACCTCTAAGTGCTGAAATTACAGTTAGCTGCTCCGCTCACCAGGCATTTACGTGTGTGCTGGTTAGTTTTTATCAGCTTAACACAAACTATAGTCATCTGGGAGGAGGGAACCTCAACTGAGAAAATGCCTCCATCAGATTGGTTAGTAGGCAAGTGGATGGGAATATTTTCCTGGTTACTGATTAGTGTGGGAGGGCCCAACCCAATGTGGGTGGTCCTGGTTTGTACAAGAAAGCAAACTAGGAAGTCCTGTAAGCAGCTTCCTCGGTGACCTCTGCTTCATTTCCTGCCTCCAAGCTCCTGCCCTGACTTCCCATTATGACAATTACCTGGAAGTGAGAGCCAAAGAAACCCTTTCCTCCCCAGGCTTTTGGTCACAGTGTTCATGTTAAGGCAATAAAAAGCGAGCTAGGACCATGTGCATGCCGGGGAATCTGAACTCGGATCCTCATGCTTGCATGCCAAGTGCTCTCCACACTAAGCCTTCTCCCTAGCCCTAAGAATTAACTTCTCTGGAAACCAGTTCTGACTCATTTAAGGAGGAATATCTGCCTCTGAAAAGGGACCAAACACAAATCCTCTCCGATCCCAATTAAACGGCCCTGTTATCCAGTCCCTTGGGACCCGTCCCCAAGCTATCCCTTGCATAGTTTTATGAACAATGCTGACCTGTGTAACCTCTGCTTGTACATCTCAGGGGTACTCACTCTCTGTAAAACCACACTCCTGAATCAATAACAGGTTGGACAGTCCTAATTGGGTAGTGGGTTGGGGCACCACATGCTCGTGCACTGGTATGCACAAGTAGGAGCATGCATCCACACTACCCTCCGCTCCTAGATCGTCCAGACAGCTTGGAAGATGCCATTAAATGTCCCTGATTCAAAGGTGCCTGGTGGTGGTGCATGACTGTTATCACAGCCCCCAAGTGGCAGAGAAAGCCCAGTCCAATTTAGTGCATTCTAGGCCATCCAAACTTGCATTGCAAGACCCTGTCTATTAAAAAAAAAAAAAAAAGTGCGTGCAGGGGAAAAGCTCAGGCAGTAAAGTTTTCCATGCAAGAATGAGAACCTGAATTTTATCTCTAGTACCTGCGTTTTAAAAAAGCTGGGTATGGGGCTGGAGAGATGGCTCAAAGGTTAATAGCATAGGCTGCTCTTCCAGAGGTCCTGAGTTCAATTCCCAGCACCCACATGGTGGCTCACAACTGTCTACAATGAGATCTGGTGCCTTCTTCTGGCCTGCAGGCATACATGCAGGCAGAACACTGTATACATAACAAATAAACCTTTTTTTAAAAAAGTAATTAATTTTACAAAACAAAAGCTGGGTGTGGTGTGTTACATTATAATCCTAGACAGTTCAGCCTCCTGGGCTAGTTCCAGCCAGTAAGAGACCCTGTCTCAAAAAGCAAGAGGGAAAGTGCTTGAGGAATGCCAGCCAAGGTCATCCTTTGGTTTCCACGGATAGGCACACATGGGCACACACACACACACAAAGTGCCTTGAAGAGGTAGGGTTGAGGTTTCTTCTTGTAACCCTGCCCAGTTTTCAAACTGTGACTGAACTTGGGGTCCCCCAGCTACCCAGGATGCCAAGGCTCTCCCTCTCTGTGCAGTTACTTCAGTAAGAATTGTCCCCAGAGGGCTGGTCCCCGGCTACTGTCCTTAGATTCTGTCCAGGCCCTGATTAAAGAGATACTGCAATGTTTTTTAAAAATAAACGTGTTGTAACCAGAGGCCCCAGTAACCACAGTATCCTGGCTGACTATGCCTCATAGGCTGAGAGCCAAGAGAAGCTCTCTGGCACCTTGCATTCTGGGAGCCCAACAGCCAAGACAGGGCCTAAGAGGACCTGGGGGAGGCAGTCCTGCTCCCTCACCAATGCCCTCTAGAACCATTCAAGTAACCACCGCTCAGGGCCAGTGCTTTCCACCCACTCCTCCTCAACGTGACTCGCTCTTGTCAACAAGATAAAGTCAAAACACCTTGCCCAGGTCACCAAGGTTTCTGGGAGTCTGCACCTCTGGCCACACCAAGGCATTGAGACCTCTGAAAATGCCCTTTCCCATATGGATGAGAAGAGCCTATGTGTTGGGGAAAATTATTTTAAAGTGTGTTGCTTTTGTTTCTGCTGCATTTGCTTAACTCTGTGAAGCTGTGATTTTTTTTTAATTTTTTTTTTTATTTCTTTTTGCCTGTCTAAAACGCCTGATGGTCTAATAAAGAGCTGAACGGCCAATAGCAAGGCAAGAGCAAGGATAGGCGAGGCTGCCAGGCAGAGAGGATAAATAGAAGGAGGCCCAAGGAAGAAGAGGAGCAAGAGAACGAGGAGAGGAGGACTTCAGAGCCAGGCACCCAGCTAGACAGCAAGCCACGAGAAAGAAGTAAAGAAAAGGTATACAGAAACAGAAAGAGATAAATAAGTCCAGAGGCAAAAGGTAGTCAGGATAATTTAAGTTAAGAACTGGCAAGAAACAAGCCAAGCTAAGGCTAGGCATTCAGAACTAAGAATAAACCTCCATGTGTGGTTTATTTGGGAACTGGGTGGTGGGCTCCCCTAAAGAACTCAAAAGAATAAAACATCACATAACAGCCATGCTCAGACTGCAGAGCCCAGCACAGCCATCGCAGGCTGAGGCAGTCCCAGCCTTCCTGCTCCCAGATAGATTTAGTCATTCCTTCTGCTCCTGTGGTATTTTTCCATCATCTGTCCACCTGGACCAGATGCAATGGCGCTTCCTTCAAGTATTTTGTTCAACTTGCATGGTGGAGATGGAGGTAGAGATGGGGGGTGCATGTGAAAGACAGACAGATAGACAGATGGAGGCCATTATTTTACATTTTACGTGAATAATATCCAGCTTTTGTTGAAACTTAACCGACTTGAGAGTCAAATGGGATGGTGCATGCCTGTCATCCCAGCACTCAGGCGGTACAGGCAGAAGGATCAGAAGTTCAAGGTCCTCTTTGGCTGCATAGTGATTTTGAGGCCAGTCCAGAACACATCTCAAAGGAACTGAACAACTGGGCCAGTGAGATGGCTCTCTGGGTAATGGAACTCGTCACCAAGCCTGATGTCCTGAGTTCAATCCCCAGTACCAACAAGACAGAAGGAGAGACCTGGCTCACTCCCTCAAGTTGTTCCCGGACCTACACACAAACCCACATACACACACAATTATAATAATAATTACATTTATTAAAAGTATTGTATTTGTCATTATAATAATAACTATTATAATATTATTTATTATGACGATAAATATGTTTCTAGGGGTACGTTCAAGACAGGGTTACTCTGTATAACAGTTCTGGCTGTTCTGGAACTCTTTGCAGACCAAGCTGGCCTTAAACTCACAGAGATCCACCTGTTTCAGCCTCCTTGGTGTTTGGACTCCAGGCATGAGGCACCATGCCCAGCTCACTATTGTTGTATGCTCTGTGGAGGGGCCTTGCCTTGGGAGGCCTTGTGTTATTCATTACTCTGAGTCTATCCTGTCAATGCGCTTCCAAAGAGCTTGCGGCCCTGACACTAATTTTCCAAGCAGCACCTAGCACTCTTCGGCCACACTGATTTCCAAAGCTGTTATTGCCTTCCCACATGCTGCTCTCTGCAACCTCAGCCAGTAGCTCAGAGAAGTCAGATAAGAGTTCCTTGTCCCAGATTCTGACTCTTTTGTCCTTATTCCTGCTGCATCTGACTTGTCTGTTGCCAAGGTTGCTGTGTCTGACCCGAGGAGAGAAGAACATGTCACAGATCTTGTGAGCTGGGGAAAGCTACTGACCCAGCCTCGTGGACACCTTGCAAGGAAAGTGGGTGTCATTTATTTGTTATAAAGTGGGGTTTGGGAGGACATTCTACCTGGGCTCTGGGTCTTACCACTAATATTATCACTCTTTGAAGTGTATTTTTATTCCACTTATTTATTGAGTTTGTGTGCCTGAGAGAGAGAAGGAGGGAGGGAGGGAGGGAGGGAGGGAGGGAGGGAGGGAGGGAGGGAGGGAGGGAGGGAGGGAGGAAGAGGGGGGCGGGTTTCTCTCTTTGCATGATGTGGGTCCTGGGAACTGAACTCAGGTCATCAACTTAGTAACAAACAATTTTACTCACTGAACCATCTTGTCAGTCCATTTTCAAATTTTAATTAATTTTATTTTGAGGCAAGGTCTCACTCTGAAGCACAAACTGACCTCCAACTTGTAGCTATCTTGCCTCAGCCTCCCAGGTGCTGTGAGCCATCTTGATCGACTTTTTCAGCTTAAAAAAAAAGTATTAGATTTGTGTATGGGGGGGGGGTGTCAGGGTATGTGCCACGGCATGTATGTTTATTCTCTTCTTCCACATATGGGTCTTGGGGATGGAGCCCAAGCCAGGTTCGGAGGCAGCTGCCTTTACCCACTGAGCCTTCTAGCTAGATGTAGGCGCAGTTGTGAGCCACAGGATGTGGGTGCTGGAAGTTGAACTGTTTTGCACAAACAACCTGGCTGTAGCTCTCAGTGATAGGATGTCGTATAGCCCCGCCTGACCTTGAACCCCTTCCCATAAGCCCCCAGACTGTTCTCCAACTTGTGACCCTTCTGCCTCCACCTCCCCAGAATTGGGATTACAGGCATGCACCAGCGCGCCTGGTTTAATTGTTTTCGTTCTTTTCCCTCTCAGCTCTTTCTCATCAGGGGGTCTTGAGAACCATCTTTTGCTCCTCGAGATACCGAGGTGCTTCTAATGTGGAGCGCCTCTGGCACCTGCTCTGGCCCGGCCCCGGCCCCGCGCAGGCCCTGCTCTTCCGGCATTTAAGGCGCGTAGCCGGCGCGGCTGCAGCTCCGAGTAGTTGAGAGTCACAGCCGGCCGGACGCACGAAGCAGGATGGGCTGCAGGCACAGCCGACCCAGCCGCTGCAAGCGTGCGGAAAAGGTACTGGGCACCGGGACACGGAGGTCTGCCTTGGGGTGCACTCAGAGGGACGGCAGAGGACACCGACTGGACAACAGTCGGGGGCTGGCACGGAGACGGGGGTGTAGGGACGGGGATGATCTGTTCCCGCCCCGTGCTGAGCCAACCCGGCAGCCGGCAGCTGAGTTGACACACTCAGCCTCAGGCAAACTGAAGCTGACCTCTGCTGTCCCGGCAGGGAGATGACTGCTGACTCTGTGGCCGATGGTCTTAAGTGTGGGGCTGTCACTGTGCCGGCGAGGACCGGACGCTTGGCCTCACTGAGTCTTGAGCTAAGGTCTAAAGGCCCGCAATCTGAGAGGTCCACTGTCTTGCAGCGCCTGCATCTCTTGAGACCTGTTGGAAACCTAAACTCCCAGGTCCGCCTAAGGGTTGCTAGACACAGTCTACCCCTTAACGGAGCTTTGCCTCGGATCACTGCGCTCTTTAGAGCCCGGGAAACGGGTCAGGGCCTCCTGCAAGCCCCGAGCAGTGTGCGTGGGCTGCCCTTAGGGTAGCTGGGAGGGGCTAAAGAGGGAGGGGCTCTGTAGGCTTCTGCAGCTCTCTCCTCCCTTCCTGTCCCTCCCCCAGGGACCTGAAGCCGGGTTAGGGCCCAAGAGACTGACTCAGGTTTCTGTCCCTTGAGGTCTGAGAAGCCCCAGGAGGTTGGAGCCCAGAAACAGGACTGTGTCTACAGAGATAATAGCCGGAGGTCCAGGGAAGGGAACTGGGACTCTGGAGTCCTGGTCCTGTTTCCTATTGCTCTCTGCCAGTCCCTCCATCCCAGCCAGGTGGGGATGGATAGCTCCTGACTTGATCAGCCCCCACTGTGAAAATGACTAATTTTGTAATGAACGTCAGCTCTTCTGTGTTCCTGTCATCTGTTTCTGTCTTTAGCTTTGTCAGTCTCTACCCTGCACTTCCAATGACGTCTTTCCTTTCTTTCTTTCTTTCTTTCTTTCTTTCTTTCTTTCTTTCTTTCTTTCATTTTTTTTGTTTTCCTGTCCTTTTTTTTTTTTTTTGAGACAGGGTTTATGTAGCCAAGGTTGCCCTCAAATTGGGTATGTAGCCAAGGCTGGCCTTGAACTACCAATCCACCTGCCTCTCTCTTCCAAGTGCTGGGATTATGGGCATGCCCCATCATGCCAGGCTGTATGTTTTTGTTTAGTTTTTGAGAAAAGGTCTCAATATGTGGCACAGGTTGGTCTCAATTTTTCAATTTTCCTTAGCTGCCCCAGTGTTGAAATTATAGGTATGGGCTACTATTCCTGGCTTCTGATGACTACAAAGGCCTTCGTTCTTGCTGCCTCAAACCACCTGGCATGTCTGCCCTGCACCCGTGTACCTTTGCTGGGTTCTGTCAATCACACTCCCTGTTAGCAGGACAGCGTGCTGCTTCTTGGCTAAGTTTCTACCTGTTCCTACCTCTCCTGGATGGTGTTTTTGCTTAATTTCTAATGCAGGTGTCAAGTTCTGAGCACCCAATACATCCCAGCAGGCTGCCAATACCTCTGGGGGATGGGACACCAGAATAGAGGCTCAGGGGCCACAGGGTCAGACCACAATAATGACTCACCCTGAGAATTTCACTTCCTGCTCAGCCTCATGAAGGCTCTGAGAACCAGGTTGAGTTATGGAAAGAAGCTTCCCACATTACATGTGTAGACAAACACTGAGCCTCAGAGAGGAGTGATGGCAGTCGGATGCTAGGGTGAGGGGGCTCGAGAGATAGCTCAATGGTTAAGAGAACTGGCTCCTTCTCCAGAGGATTAGGGTTCAAATCCCAGCACACACATGACAGTTCATAACCATCTTAAATTTTAGTACCATGGCGTCTGACCACCCTCTTCAGGCCTCTGTGGGCATTCGACATGCACGTGGCACACAAACATACACGCTGGCAAAACACCCATAGTCATAATTATTTTTTTTTTAAAAAAAAGTTTTTCCTAATTAAAAAAAATATAGAAGACTTGCTGGATGTGGTGTCAACTTTAATCCCAGCACTTAGGAGGAAGAGGCAGGTGAATCTTTGTGAGTTTGAGTCCAGCCTGGTGTACATAGAGTTCCAGGACAGTCAGAAGTACATAGAGAGATGTGTGTATATACATAAATGTGTACATATGAATATGAATGACTAGCTTTCTTTACATGCCATCTAGCCTGCACACACACATACATACATACACACACACACATACACACACACACACACACACACACACAGATTCCCCCACCTTCCACGCCTTGTACAGAGAGAGCATGGAGCAGGTGCCGAGGAGTGTGATGAGGGCCAACTGGGAGTCAGGCCAAGGCTTAGCCTGGCATGCAGCAGGAGAGTGTCCTGGACGGAGAGGAAGGCTTCTTGGGTGGGGAAGTTTGGCAGGAGTTCCCCCAATCAAAGCTAAAGGCTTAAGGGAAGTCCGAGCTACAGAAAGCCCAGGATGCCGGGCTTGTGCAGAGTGGGGTGGCTGGCAGCGGTGCTGGCCTTGATGAGAACTCGCCAGGATAAGGGAGACTCAGTTTTTGTCAAAGCAATTTTCACAGCTACAGGCACAGATAAGAACTGTTACTTGTGATTGAAATTGAAGCCCTAGATGCAAGCTACACCCAACCTTCCAGCCTGGGAAATCCACTCCCGCTTAGCTATATAATTGGGACAGGATCCCGATGGTTGGAACCTCCCTAGTACACACAGCACATAGAGGGCTGTGCCCCGTGGCTCTGCTGACCAGGCGCTCTAGGTCTTACCGAGAAGCCCAGCCTGGGACTGTCTCTTTGGCTCAGGACATGTTAATATCCTGGGAATAGAAGCTGGGATATAACTCAGTGGCTAGAGACCTGGCTTCCATCCACGGCACCACACAAACTGGGCATGATGGTAGTGGCCTCTAACCCAGAGCTTGGAAGGTATGGTAGGAAGGTCAGAAACTCATGGTCATCCTCAGGTACAGTGAATTCAGGGACAGCCTGGTCTACATAGCACGTTTCAGACTAGAGTTATACAGCGAAAGCTAGTCTTAAAAAACAAACAAACAAAAAACAGTAACAAGAAAAACTTCATCCCCCCCCATATAGGCTTCCTTCTCTCATATCCTGTGTATATATTTTTTTCATGTATTGTGTGTTTGTGTATGTGTGTGTGTGTCTATGTGCACACACATGCCACTTTGTATGTGGAGGTCCGATAACAACTTTCAGGAATTGCTTCTTTCCTTCCTGGGGATCAAACTCAGGTGGTCAGTGTTGTCAGAAGGTAACCTTACCCACCGAACCATCTCAAACACACACAACAAAACATGTTTGTATGTAATAAATACATAAAATGTCTTCTTAAAGAACGTGGTAACCATTTGTGTGCCCACTCCACTGGGTTCTGAGCCCCCGTGGCCTTGTCTGAGGTCACAGATCTTCTTGAGTTACCTTGCCAGAGACCTGGCTTCTCTGGCTCAGTGGAAGAGAGTCACAACCTTGGTTCCTGTGTCTAGATTTGGTCTACAAAGCTGATGAGAGGTTAAGTGTACCGGACCCCAGAGGCCTGACTGGCAGGTGGTGAGGCATAGAATTAAAGTTGCCATCTAAGGACGCCACTGTCTGTGGCTCACCTAAAGAAGCAAAGGAGTTTGTGAGGGCAACAGACACTCGTGCTGGCTGAGGTGGGCAGGTGCGGGGGCCTGCAGCCCAGGTCTGGCCTTGGAACCTCTGTTCTCAAGGAATAAAAGCATCCGCTCTTTGCTGAGCTAGGACGCAGGATCTTGGCCACTGGGAAGAAAGAGAGAGAGAGAGAGAGAGAGAGAGAGAGAGAGAGAGAGAGAGAGAGAGAGAGAGAGAGGTGAGTTCATCATTACTAGAGGGTTTCAAGCAAAGGCCAGATGTCCTTTGGGTAAGAATAGTAGAGGTAATACAAGTCCCAGATGGCAAACATTTACACGTCCGCTGTGCAAGCCTAATTATTCTTGTCATTGTAATTTAAGGGTGGTGGTGGCACACGCCTTTAATCCCAGCACTCTGGAGGCAGGGGGATCTCTGTAAGTTCTTGCAGCCTAGGCTACAAGAGGACAGTTCTAGGACAGGCTCCAAAGCTACAGAGAAACCCTGTCTTGAGAAAGAAAGAAAGAAAGAAAGAAAGAAAGAAAGAAAGAAAGAAAGAAAGAAGGAAGGAAGGAAGGAAGGAAGGAAGGAAGGAAGGAAGGAAGGAAGGAAGGAAGAAAAATCAATAAGTTTCAAAAATTTAGAAAGGTAGGAAGAAATTTGGAAAGTGCTTCTAAGATCACCATTAAGAAATAGCCTCTATAAAATACATTGGGTGAAATTCTCAAAGAATGAATATGATTTTTAAAAAACTAAAAAGAAATAGCCTGATTTTCCCACATATGTCATATAGATGAGGGTGACTATTTTTATAAATCTAGCAACTTTAAGATTTTTGTTATGTGTGTGGGGCAGGGGGATACATGCCACACATATGCCAGCACCCTGAACACATACATCTCTCAGATCCCTGGGACCTGTAGTTACAGAACATTGTGAGCTGGGAACTGAACTCCTGTCCTCTGTTAGGCCAGCAAGAGCTCTCAACCACCTAGCCATCTCCAGCCCTGAATCTGGGACTACGTTGCATTGCATATGGCTAGTGCTCTCCTGGGGGCCTTTTTCCCATGTGAATTAGTCTGCAGAACCTCTTTTTAATGGTCCTGACCACGGTCCTTCTTGTTTAGCCGGTTTGTGTGCGTGCATTGATTCTTTACAGCCCTCTGCCTTTGCTAGTGATGAACTTCCTGTGTTCTCTCCTCCTAACCTGGGGCACAGTAACTTTGTCCCTAGATCAGCAAAAGTCTCATAAACAATGATGTCTTGGCTGGGACTTGAAGGTGGGTAAGGATGAGACTATCACTGGCTAACCATGATATGCAGGTGAGGGTCCCAGGCAGAAGAAATACAGGGCACATTTGCCTTTTTCTCTGGGGTTGCCAAAGGCATGCTGGTCAGGGAGCGTGAGACCAAGCTGCTGGCCTGATCAGGCAGCAGCTGTCACGGCACCTTCTGCCCTAGCCACTACTGACACATCACACTGGCATGCACATGGCCTCTACTCTGTTCATCACAACAGCACTGGCCCTCACATGGCCTCTGAGTCAACGATTTTAGCCAGAAAATAATGTCCCATAAATCAATCATGCTGGATGAATCCAATGCAAGCTTCCATGCACAGAGCCCTCTCAAAGACTCATGAGGTTCAGCTACATGTTAGACTGTGTTAGCCAGCTAGACCTTTCAACCTAAAATGCACCAGAAAAATTCCTAAGCATTAGGTCCTGGAAATGCAACCTATTCTGGGAAGGACACTGACCTAGCATAGTCAGATTCCTGGGTTCCATCCCCACCACTACATAAAGCTGGGTGGTGGTACATGCCTATAATCCCAGAACTAGGGAGGTGGTGACAGGAGGATCAAGAGTTCAAGTTGCCAGGCAGTGGTGACACCCCTTTAATCTCATCTCTTGGGAGCAGAGGCAGGTGGATCTCTGAGTTTGAGGCCAGCCTCGACTATAGAATGAGTTCCAGGACAGCCAAGGCTACACATAAAAATCAAACCAACAAAACAAAAAGAATTCAAAGTTAAAAAAAAAGAATTCAAAGTTATCTTAAGCTATATAGTGAATTTGAGGGTAGCCTGAGCTACACTGTATAACAATCTGACTCAAAAAAAAAAAAAAATCCTAGAAATCATTGCCTTTGAGACACAACCTTTGGTGCCATGCCTTCTGAGCTCATGCATGTTCTTAATTATGCTTTCTAAATTCGTGGTTGTACTTACAGGAGGCTAGAATCTTTCCCTAAGAGCCTGGCATGCTCCAGCCTCCTGGAAACACACCCATGTTTGCTTCCATTGATATCACGCTTGAGCCTGTGCTTCTGTTGGCTTGGGGTTTCTATAGCAATAGCTTAAAATGGTGAAAGTTCAAGTTCATTGCCCAGGAGAGCTGTTTGAGTTCAGCGTATGCATCATTGGGTGACAGGGCCAACCTGTGGATCGAGACCCCTTTCAAAGTCAGACGATCCTTTCTCAGGGGTCACCTAAGACCATCAGAAAACACAGATATTGGGCCAGGCAGTGGTGATGCATGCTTTTAATCCTAGCACTTGGGAGGCAGAGACAGGCAGAGCTCTGAGTTCAAGGCCAGCCAGATCCACAGAGTTCTTTCCAGGACAACCAGGGCTCCACAAAGAAAATCCTATCTCAAAAAAACCCAAAACAAAAACAAAACAAAAAACAGAGAGAGAGAGAGCATAGATATTTACATTATGATTTATAACAGTAGCAAAATTATAGTTATTAAGTAACAATAAAAATAATTTTATGGTTGGGGAGGGTCACCACACACACAACACGAGGAACTGTATTGAAAGGTCACAGCATTCAGGTTGAGAACCACCATCCTAGGCGTTTGACTGTCTGTTGTATGGTTCTGGCCTGGGCTGCTGGGAAGCGTGGTGGTGTGAAAGACTCCAGGCTTGCCCTCATCCCCATAAGCAAGGACCCTCTTTTCCTCGACTCCAGAGATATCTCTTCCATTATGCTCAAGCAGCCAAGTGTGTCACACCTCCAGTCCCCTCCCTGTTCAAAGCAAACACAGGCTGGAACTGATGATGGATGAGATGGCAAGATGACATCACATTATTCCCGATTCCCATCTACAGCATAACAAAGCCAGAAGGGCTCTTTGGTTTCCTATGGTCCAGTGCCTGTTTCCTAAGTCAGAAGCAGTGGAACCATTCATCCCAGGCTCCTGCTGCCATGCTTTCCCTGCCATGATGGACTATGCCCCTCGAACTCTTAAGCCAGAATAGATCTTTCCTCCTTTGTATTGCTTCTTGTCAGGCATTTAGTTACAACAATGAGAAAAGTCACTAAGAAAGGGTTGTACTGGGGCCTTGTACAAGCCCTACCAATGAGCTATGCCCCATCCTTTCTCAAGCTTTTGTAAACCAGTGTGCTCATAAAATATAATTTGATAATTAAAAATAGGAATAAAGGGGCTGGAATGATGTCTTGGCGGTTGATAGCAAGTACTGTTCTTCTAGGGGACCTGAGTTCTGTTCCCAGCTCCAAGGTTAAGTGGCCCTCAACTGCCTGTATTCCAGGAGAACCTACACCCTCTTCTGGTTCCATGGGCACCTCCGCTCACATCCACATCCTAACGCAGACACAC
Source organism: Chionomys nivalis (assembly GCF_950005125.1). Classification (NCBI taxonomy): domain Eukaryota; kingdom Metazoa; phylum Chordata; class Mammalia; order Rodentia; family Cricetidae; genus Chionomys; species Chionomys nivalis. The sequence goes on along the minus strand of NC_080092.1, from coordinate 37,040,004 downwards.
GCATATACACATGCTTAAAAATAAAATACATCTTTTTAAAAAGTAGAAATAATGTCCGATATGGTGCATACACCTTTACCCCCAGCACTTGGGAGGCAGAGATAGATGGATCTCTGAGTTTGAGGCCAGCCTGGTGAACCAAAGTGAGTTACACACCAGCCGGGACCTGCCTTAAAAGAAAATTGGTCATGGCAGTTCACATCTGTAATCCCTTGGGAGGTAGAGGCAGGAGGATCATGAATTCAAGTTCATCTTCAGCTACACAGCAAGTTCAAGGCCAGCCTGGGCTACATGAGACTCTGTCTTAACAAAAACAAAAAATCAAAAATAGAAATAAGGGGCTGAAGTGATGGCTCATTGACACTGGCTGCTCTTCCAGAGAACCCAGGTTTAACTCTAGGCACTTGTGTGGTGACTCACAATCATCTGTGACTCCATTTCCAGAGGATTCACAGTTCTGTGCTGTCCTCTCTAGGTACCAGACTCATATAGTGCACAGACAGACATGCAGACAAAACACTAATATACATATAATTAAATAAAATACATATATTAAAAAATTTTTTACATTATTTATTTTATGGGTATGGAGGCTTTGCCGACATGTACATATATGTACCACACGTGTACCTGGTGCCCAAAGAGGTCAGAAGAGGATGTTGGCTTCCCCAGGAGCTGGAGTTATCAATGATTACAAAGCACTATGTGGGTGCTGAGAACCAAACCCAGGTCCACTGGAAGAGCAGCAAGTACTTTAAATCACTGAACCATCTCTTCAGCCCCTAGAAAATAATTTTTAAAGAAAGAAATAGCCTAAACACCTCACAATAAGATTGAAAAACTAGGACTGGTGGCTCAGAGGTTAAGAGCACTGGCTGCTCTTCCAGAGATCTTGAGTTCAATTTCCAACAACCACATGGTGGCTCACAGCCATCTGTAATGAGATCTGGTGGCCTCTTCAGGCCTGTAGGCAGACATGCAGGCAGACCACTGTATACACAATCAATAGATAAATCTTAAAAAAAAAAAAGACTTAAAAACTAAGTTTATTCCCAGAATATTTCACTTAAATCATTATAATTAATATATTCACAAATGAATTAATGTGGCATGATAAATATTCATAATATCTGAGAAGTTAAGGTATTAGAAACCATACATAACACCACAGCTCCAAATGTGGATATGCAGGTATATAATATACACTGCCATATTCCAGCTTATATACCCCAGGATTTTACATTTACATTTTTTTGTGTTCTCCCTAATTTCTAAAGCAAATGCTGACTCCTGTGTAACTGAAAAAAAAATTGCATTATGTATTAATGTTGAAGAAAGTGCCAGGGGCCTCGATGGTAATGTAGTTCAGTGGCAAAGTGCCTGCTTACCACACACAAGGCCCTGGGTTCGATTCCCGGTGTATCAGGAATGCAGAGGATGGGGAGCACAGACTAGGAACTGCCTGGAGGGAGTCCCAGGTGTCACTGTGCAAGTTCTAGCCTGGAGAGGCTTTTGTCAGGCCCTGGGAAGGCTATGACCTTCTTGCCGCTGGCAGATGCTCCTAGAGACAAGGTCTCCTCTCTGTAGTGATTGTTACTTGGAAGAACACAGTGTTTCCTGAGTTTGTGACTTTGTTTCAGATGATATACTGTGAGAGCAGAGTCAGCCTGGGAGCTCTGCCACCCTCTGTAGGACCAGTTCCTGCTGTTTCTCAGACACGCAGCCAGAGCCTCCAGCATCTGAACTCTGTGTTGTGCTAATTCCTGCAGGTGTTTCTACCATTCTGAGGGAACTGAGGTCTGGAAGCTCATGCCGCAACACAGTCTGAGTTTAAGATGTTTCCAGAACCCCAGCCTTCTTTACAATTACTTTAACTAGTGTTTGTCTGTGTGGTTCTGTGCGGACTGCTTGTTGTCTGGTGTCATTTTTAAGAGTTATTTTTATTTATATGTAAGTGTATTTTTATGTAAGTGAATGCCACGTGAATGCAGGTTCCCATGGAGACCAGGAGAGGGTGTCAGTTCTCCTGGTGCTAGAGTTGCAGGCAATCATGAGCTGCCTGATGTGGGTGTTGGGAACTGCACTCTGGTCCTCTGGAAGAGCAGCAAATGTTCTCTCCAGCCCTGGGTTGGTCCTACTTTTTGTTTTGAACTCTCCATATAACTCTGGTTGGCCTCGAACCTGCAATCCTCCTGCTTTAGCCTCCTGAGTGCTGGGATTATAGGCATGCATCTCCACCCTATCAAGGTGAAATCTAGTTTGAAATACCCCCCCATGAGGCCTTAATTTCCTTGTTTGTCATGACCATAGCTTCATAATGCTATTTTTTATTTCCTCTGTGTATGTGTGCATGCGTGGGGTGTGTGTGTGTGTGTGTGTGTGTGTGTGGTGTATACTCACATGCAGTGACACACAAGTAGAGGACAGAGGACAGCTAACAATATTGGCAATCAGTTCTCTCTCTTCCACCGTGTGGCTCCTGGGAATTGAATTCAGGTTGTTAGATTTGGTGGCAAACTCCTTTACCCACTGAACTATCTCACCTGCCCTACTTTAGCTATTTTTATAAACATCTCATAATCCTTTTGCCAAGAAGAAAACCTTTGAGGCCAGAGAGACAGACAGCTCAGCAGTTAAAAGTACCCACAACTCTTCCAGAGAAACCAGGTTCAATTTCTAGAACCAACAGGGCAGCTCACAACTGTCTATAATGCCAGTCCCAGTGGATCTGATGCCCTCTTCTGGCCTCATCAGACACCAGGCACACACGTGGTGCACAAATACACATACAGACAAAACGCTCCTACATATTAAATAGATAAATAAGTAAATAAATAAACTTTTTAATTAAAAAGTAAAATTTAATTTTTTAAAAAGAAGGGAATCTTTGGGACTGGTGAGATGGTTTAGGAGGTAAAGGTATGTGCCTCCAAGACTGATGACCTCAGTTTGACCCCAAGGACTTATGGTAAAGAGAACTGACTCCCCACGCTTGTTCTCTGTTCTCCACACATGCACTGTGGCACACACACACACATGCACACACACACACATATTTATAAAAATAGAAGAATAAAAGTGGAAGCCATGATCTTGGGGCATTTGCTTCAGGGTGCATTGGCTACTACCCATAGAGCATGCAGCCACTCTCATCGAGAGTAGTCATGACAAAAGCCAGTCCTTGCTGCTGATGGAGTCAATGCCTTTGTATGCCATTGGCGTGGTTGGATTGGGTTGTTGAACTAATTCTAGAGGGTGGCCGGAGACAGAAAGACCAAAATCAGTTCCAGACACATCACCTCTGGCCTGCCAACTTCCTGCTAATCATTTAGTAGTTGGCTCAAGACACTTAAGGTCTCTCAGTCTAAGCAGAGGCCTGGCATTGTTGAAGTCACAGCCACTCCATCTTCCTCCTCACTGTGCCATCCACGATGATGACTGCACAGTTGAGGGGAACATACAGCGAATGAGAAAGCTTTGGTGTTAAGCTCCTTTGTCGTGTGAACGTGGCCACATCATTTCATCTCTCCTGGCTGAGACAAAAGATCAGATGTTAAATACAACTATAGCTGAGTATTGCGGTATTCTCCTATAATCCAAGGATTTGGGAGGTGGAAGCAGGAGGATCATGAGTTTGAAGCCAGCCTGACAAATAAAACAAAACAAAAAAAACAAAGCAAACAAAAAACCCAAGCACAGTGCTTCAAAGATGATTTACCGGCTAAGGGAACTTGCTGCTTTAGCAGAGGACCCAAGCATCCATGACTGACATCTGTCAGTCACTCCAGGTCCAGGAGACAAAATACCCTCTTCGAGCCTCAGAAGCACCCATATGGATATGGTACACACACACACACACACATCTCGATCCACATATGCATAAATAACAATAAAGCAAACAGGCTAGGTAGATGACTCAAGAGATAAGGGCCCTTGCTGTCAAGGCCGATGACCTGAATTCTGTCCCTAGGACCCACAGGGTGAAGGCAGAGAACTGGCTCCCACAGGTTGACCTCTGGCCTCCACACATGTATGAGACACACACATACCCACACTTGCTAAATAAAGCATAAAGCAATTTTATGAAGCATTTTTGGGGTGTAGCTCTCTGGTCAAATGCTTAGCAAGCTGGGAGATATTTAGAAGGTTGAAAGTCCAGAATTGATAACAAGCGTGAGATTAGAGGCATCTATGGCATTTCTGTGGCACCTCCATGACACAGAGGCTTGAAAAATTATTTAGAAAAAAAACATGCAGGAGGTTTTATGCAATGATCAGACTGTGTTAGTCAGAGGTCAAAGGGCATGGGGACATGAGGAAAGTGATATATAGAAAATTCAGATTAAAACCAACTCGAGCAGCCATGGCCCAGGTTTTCCTGCTCCTCCTCCTTAGCCCAGTCACGAGCCCTTCCCATCTGTCTGCCTCAGTTCCCTCTCCTGCTCTTGAAGCAGTGGGTAAAACCTTAGGCAGATGTACGAGTGTTTTCTATTATCAAACTGGCTGTCTTTAACCGTACATAGAAAACAAACTCAGTCTTCAAATTCTGAAATTTGAATCTCTGCAAATGAACCTGCATAGTTTGAAGCTGCTTGCTTTGTTACATTGGGTAGCCTTCTGTTTGTTGTTTCTTGGAGAGGGTCTCATGTACCCTAGGCTAGCCTCAAGCTCACTTTGCAACCAAATTTGACCTTGAACTTCTGGACCTCTTGCTCTACTGCCCCAGTACTGGGATTACAGGGAAATGTCACCATGTATGGCTTTAAATTGATGACTTAAAAAAAATGTTTCTTTTGTTTTTAATCTATGTGTGTAAGAGGGAGAGGTATATTCACATACATATGGGTGCCTATAGAAGCCAGAAGAGGGCATTGGGTCCCCTAGAATCAAGTGGGTGCTAGAAATGGAATCCAGCCGGGCGGTGGTGGCGCACGCCTTTAATCCCAGCACTTGGGAGGCAGAGGCAGGCGGATCTCTGTGAGTTCGAGACTAGCCTGGTCTACAAGAGCTAGTTCCAGGACAGGCTCCAAAACCACAGAGAAACCATGTCTCGAAAAACCAAAAAAAAAAAAAAATAGAAATGGAATCCAGATTCTTTGGGAGAGCAGCCAGTGCTCTCAACCATTTAGCCATCTCTCCAGGTCCCAGGGTGATTTTTTAAAAGAATTGTGGGAGCCAATGAGAAAACAGAGAATGTGAAGACGTTGCTGCCAAGGCTAAAAACCTGAATTCAGTTCCCAGAGCCCAAGTGCCGGATGGAAAGAGCCAATTTCACAGGCTGCTCCCTGTTCTCTATGAACCATGGCTGGTGCACACTCACAGAAGACACACACACACACACACACACCACACTGAATGTGTGGCGATCAGACCACAACCAGCAAGAGTTGACCCTCTCTTTCCACGTGTGGGTCCTGGGGATCAAATTCAGGCTGTCAGGCTTGGTAGCAGGAGCCTTTGCCTACTGAACCATTTCAAGAGCCCAATAAATGTTATTTTTAAATTTAAAGTAGTTTTGGGCTGAGGGAGGACTCAGTGGATAAAGCGTTTGCTATTCAATCATGAAGACTTGAGTTCAGCTCTCCAAACCCCATGTAAAGACAGACCTGATGACACACTTCTATAATCCCAGCCCTCATATACTGAGTGACAAAGACAGGAGAAATCCTGGAGTCTTTCGGGCAGCTAGCCTAGAGGATACAGCAGAAATGAGACCCCGTCTCAAACCGGGTGAAAGGCGAGGACTAACACTTCTGACCTCTACACACCCAATGCACAGTCAGATTTTTTAAAATTTACTTTTATGTGAATTCATGTATGCATGTGTGTGTGTGTGCGCGCACGCACGTGCAACTATCTGTGGAGGCCAAAAGGAGGGTGTCAGATCCACTGGAGCTGGAGACATGGTTGGTTATGAGCCACCAGGTGTGGGTGCTGGAAACACAAGTCAGGTCCTCTGGAAGAGCAGGGAGGACTCTTCGCCACTGAGCCATCTCTCCAGCCTCACAAAGATTCGTTTAAAAGAATTTCTGTTGGGCTCTATTGGTTTACAGACAGACTTGAGGGTGCTGCCTCAGTGCCAGTGTCTTCTGGGAGCCCCCTGAGTACACTGGAACGTTGGTTGCTTAGATGACCTTTCCAAAGCCTGCCTTTTCTGAAAGGGTGAGTCAGATGTGCACATCTGTGGGGCCATCGTGTGTTTTGATAATACAACTGTCCTGATGTTGCTGGCCCCACCCCTGACCTGCAGCATCCTTAACTGTGAGACTTATTTGAGGAATGCCTGGGGGTAGGGGTAGGGGGAGCTGTCCCCAGGGCACACAGGCTCCTGATAGAATGCTGTCATCTGACCCTGGCCCCCAAAGTTTAGTGGGACTGCCACACATCTCAAGTGTGGGACAGTGAGACCAGCTGTGAGCGGTCAGCCGGGAGAAAGTGGTCCGGACTCCTGCTGCTGCTGTTCTCTGCTCTCTGTGAGCCTGTCCGGGGCAAGGGGAGGGGGGACCCCAGAGGGCAGATCAGGAACCTGGCAACATAAGGCAGCGCTGAGCTGTAGCCTTTAGAACTTGAAGTAGCATCAGGTGGGCATGCTCCATGTCACCAACAGAGGCCTGTCCTGCCCCATGGAACATCAGCAATAAAAGACTCCCAAGACCCTTTCTACCCAGGCAATCCTCTGGTAACTTATCTGAGCCTATGGACGACAGGCCCTTCGGGGCCTGCTATGTCTCAGAGGGCTCTGTCCTGTCTCCATCATCTCTCCCATCAGTCATAGAGGAGGCTGGGCGCTGAGCATGCAGATCGTATGCTATGAACAGTTGAGAGACTGCTTTAGCCCATCCCGTCTCACTCCTGACCCCACTCTTCACTCTAGGTGGAGGAGACACAGACAGAACTCCTGGAGACACTGGACAAAGAGGGAAGGATCCTGGAAGGCCGGCATGAAGAGGCTGGGCAGGGTGAGGACCAAGAGGACCCAAGGGGCTCCTCAGGGGGCCCTTGGCCTCAAAGGGGTGACGGGACTTTCCTCCTGGGGTGGGCCTTTAACATTCTGTCACCAGGCTCTCTTTTATTCTCTGCTTTCTTTTATTCGAGCGTCTCCCCCACCACGCCTGTTTCTCTTTCGTTTTAAAAATACCTACAGGAAGTCTACCCACCTTAGGTGGGCGTAGCTGCACACGCCTATAATCCCAGCAGTTGGGAGGTGAGGCCACGCAAGGATCAGGAATTCAAGGCAAGCCTCTGCTACAGACAAAGTGGAGGTCAGCTTGGGCTACACCAAACTATATATCAAAAGGGGAGGGGTCAGAGTCTAGAAAACCCAGACAAACGAAATCACTCTTTTTATAACCACCTTCCATCCCTACAGTGATGACTCCTAAAAGTTACGGCTAGGATGGGGCTAAGGAGAAGGCTCCGTGGACAAGAATGCTTGTGGCACAAGTGTGAGGACCTGAATTCAGACCCCTAGAACTCATGTAAAGGTGGACCACTGTGTGCGTCTATAATTCCTGCTCTCATATGAGATAGGAAGTGGAGACAGTTGAACTCCCAGGATCTCACAGCCCAACTAACCTAACGTCTGCAGGGCAAACAAGATCAACATCTGAGGTTACCCTCTGACCTCTGCTGCGTCTGTGCTCAACACACACCATACACACACAGACATAGAAGAAATTTTGGCTAGGATAGTCAGACATGGCTCATGGCTTGCAATCCCATCACACACAAAGCTAAAGGTAAGAGGACCGCTGTACGTTTGAGGACATTCCAGGCAACGAAGTGAGTTAAAAAGCCTACTGAGATACACAGCAAAAACCTGTCTCAAAAAAATTAAGCCAAGACTGGAGGAACAGCTCAGCAACTGAGAATATGTGCTGTTCTTTCGGAGGACCTGAGTCTGAATCCACATCCAGAAGTTTACAGCCACCTGAACTCCAGTCCCAAGGAAACAAATCCTCTCTGCCAGCTTCCACGAGTATATGGTCATGTCATATACCCAACACAATCAGACAGACACACACATACACACACACACACAATTAAATATTTTGAACTAAATCAGTTTTTGTCACATTCTTAGTTTTTAAATAATTTAGAATTGAAATGACTAGGTGTGCGTGTATTTATTTTTTCAGATTAGCAAATCACACCTACAACATTGGATTGTGTGCACTGGTGATGTTTAGTGCACTTACCATCATGCAATCATGACTACCACTCAGTTCCAGGACATTCTTCTCCTCACCCCAAAAAGAAACACCCAGCAGTCGTCACTCCGCATCTTCCCACCAGCCTCTGGCAACTGCTAACCTGCTCCCTAATTTCACAGTATCAGATAGCCTGGCTTACTTCACCGAGCAAGATGCTTCCATGTTACAACATACATCCGGGCTCCACTTCTTTTTTATGGCTGAGTAACACACCACTGAATAGACATACCATGCTTTGTTGACTTATTCATCATGGTATCTAAGCTGTCCTGTCTCCAGCGACCATGAATGGTACCACTGGCCCAACGTACTTTGCCTCACCTTACCTGTAAGAGGGAGATGATGGTATTTCTATTCTTACCCTTTTGAGAAACTCCCAGACTCTTTTCCATAGCAGTTGTCCCACTTCATGCTCTTCCCAGTGAGGTCTGAGGGTCCCGGTGGCTCCACAGCCTTGTCAATATGTGGACTTTGTCCACTGCTGTCATCATTGCGGTGACCATGAGGTGGCATCTCATTGAGGGTATTTGGGGTTTTGTTTGTTTTATTGCTATTGTTTGAGACATAAGTTCACTGTGTTACATAGGCCAGCCTGGAACTTATGAGTAGCCCAACCTGGCTTCCAGCTTGCAATGATTCTCCTGCCTCAGCCTCCTGAGTGTTGGAATTAAAGATATGTGCCACCACACCCAGCCGATTCGTTTACTGTTTACTTTTGAGTCTGGGTGTCAGTAAACCAACCAGCCTGGCCTCAGCCTCCTTAGTGGATGAGTAACACCACAGAGGAATGACACCGTTCCCAGTTTATTGGGCTTTTGTTTGTTTTGGTTGGTTGGTTTTTCGAGACAGTGTTTCTCTGTAGCTCTGGAGCCTGTCCTGGAATTTACTCTTGTTGACCAGGCTGGCCTTGAACTCACAGAAACCTGCCTCCCGAATGCTGGGATTAAAGGCATGTAACACCACTGCCCAGCAATTGGACTTTTGATCTACATTTCCCTGACTGGTTGATATTGTTTTGTGTCCTGTTGGCATTTGTGATATCTACTTTGGAAAAGTTGTGTAAGTTTTAACAAAATTGAAATTGACTTTGAACATGAACATACAGTCTCCTGACCCTTATCCAGAATTACTTTTTATTTGTTTTGTTTTGTTTGTTTGCTTGGGTTTTTTTTTGTTGTTGTTGTTGTTCTGTTTTGTTCTTTTTGAGATGGGGTCTCACTATGTAGCTCTGCCTGTCCTAAAACTCAGTATGTAGACCAGGCTGGCCTTGAATTCACAGAAATCTGCCTGTCACTACCTCCCAAGTGCTGAGGTTAAGGAGTGTGCCATCACACCAGGCTTCAGAATTACTCCTTTCATAAGCTGTTATGAACATATGAAATTCATAGGCAAATTCTTTTTTTTTAAGATTTATTTATTTATTATGTATACAACATTCCTTTGATATATACTTGCATGCCAGAAGAGGGCACCAGATCTCATTATAGATGGCTGTGAGCCACCATGTGGTTGCTGGGAATTGAACTCAGGACCTCTGGAAGAGTAGTCAGTGCTCTTAACCTCTGAGCCATCTCTCCAACCCCATAGGCAAATTCTATATCCTGTTCTTTGAGAGAGAGAGAGAGAGAGAGAGAGAGAGAGAGAGATTTGGAATGAAACTCAGAGTTTTGCTTTCATTTTTGCTTTTTATTAAGTACTTGTTTTTTGTTTGTTTTTTTTTTCAAAAAAAGTTGTGTGTGTGTAGATAGATAGATAGATAGATAGATAGATAGATAGATAGATAGATAGATAGATAGATAGATAGATATAGTCTTCTTGTGTAATACCCTCAGAGCCTGGAAGAGGCATCAGATTCCCTGCAGCTGGAGTTACAGGTGATTATGAGCTGTGCTATGTGGGTGCTGGGCACTGAACTCTGGCCCTCCTGACCCTGAGCCCCTCTCCAGCCCTTGTTCTTCTCATTTAATGCCGTATCAATCATGTTACCAAGTCCAGCTACAAAAAGGAAGGCTGGTTCAGGCTGAACTTCTTGGCTCATACTATAATCCAACATTCAGAAAGCTGAAGCGGAGGATGATGGAATTGGAGGCCAGCCTGGGCTACAAGGTGAGGTCCTGTCTCATAAAAAATGAAGCAAGTCTAGACCATAACACCCAAGGGTTTGCTTGCTCTTGAGAGTCTAGACATCTAGATTTGGTTCTTAAAAGGGATCCTTTTCATGAAGATATGCTTCTCCCCTGGCATTCCATCCTTCTTCCACTCCCAGTAACATAGTAACTAGGACAGAGGTCTGAACAAGTTTCAAACTTTTGAAACATTGACATTGGCACAGAATGTTTGGCAGTAGAACTAGAACCCCTTGAAGCACACCCAGCCACACCAGCCTAAACTGCTCCGATTTCTGTCTAAAAATCTACCTTCTCTGCCTACATGGCTATGTGGGAAAACCTCGCCCTGTGGGCACTGGTTTAATAATATTTAGTAAAATAAACATATAGATACAAAGTGACCCACTATGGGGCCCAGGGGGATTGCCTATAGGGGATCCTCCCAGTTGTCAGAATTCTATTTTTCTTTTTGTTTTTTTTATAAAGTGTATTGCATTTATTTGTGTGGTATTTGTGTATATATGTGTGTATACGTGTGGGGGTGTGTGCACACATACCACAACAGGTGTGGAGGTCAGAAGACAAACCGCAGGAGTCAGTTCTCTCCTCCTGCTACATGGGTCTTGGGGATCAAACTCAGATCATCATAGTGAGACCCTAACTCAAGCAAACAAAGATTTATTTGGAATTGTTTTTGCTGATAGTGGTGGTTGTCATTGTTTGAGCTACATAGGGTCTCACTGTGTAGCCCTAGCTGGCCTGAAACTTACTACGTAGAGCAGGCTGCCCTGGAACTCACTGAGAACCACCCACCTCAGCCTCCCAAGCGCTGGGATTAAAGGCGTGTGTTTAAACACCTGGTTTTGTTTTGTTTGTGTGTGTGTGCCCGCGCGCACGCGAGCAAGCAAAAGAGAGAGAGAGAGAGAGAGAGAGAGAGAGAGAGAGAGAGAGAGAGAGAGAGAAGGTCTCACTGTATAACCTAGGCTGGCTTTGAACTCCTGGTAATCCCCCTGTCTCAGCCTTCCAACTACTGTTTACAGGTGAGAACTACCTGTATCTAGCTATAGGCTCTCTCTTCTGTGACTCTGGTGCTTTGGCTGTAGTTAACTTCCTTCCCAGTCACCCCTGTGGCACTTCTCTGCCTGGTCATTGGCCATTTCTGAGTGATCAGATGGGCCTGGGGATTTTCCCAAGAGGGTTTCTGGGAAGGTGGAGTGGTATCTCTCACCAGACTCATAGTGGGATGGGTGGATCTCCAACACCCTGCACTGCCCATCTGGGAAGACCTGGCAGGGCTCTTTCCCCTGGACCCTGCCCATAGAGACAACCTGGTAGAACTTCTTGGCCCCACTTCACAGCAGAAGCGATGAACTTTGAGCATGTGCCGTCATGCCTCACCATCTCTCGGTCTTGAAGAAGGGGAGGCAGGAGGACTACAGGGATTCCTGCCACAGATGCCCTGTCCTTGTTGTGACTTTACAGCACAGCTTCGGCTGCATGCCTTTCTTTCCCCTGGCCTGCTGCAGCAGGACACCATAAGGCCTGCTACAGGATCCAGGGCACCGCAGGTCCTCCGGCAGCATCCCCGCTGCAGGGTCCTTGTGGCTGAGCCTCAGGGACACCTGAGCGCCCACTGCTCCCCCAGGATAGGACCTTTCTGTTCCCCTGGGATTTGTGAAGCCCCTCGAAGTTCTCTGACTCTGGTCCTGCTTCCTTTCTGTGGCTGTGATGCAGACTGACCAGGAGCAGCTTGGAGACGAAAGGGTTTATTTGACTGACACTTCCAGGTCACCCTCCATCACTGAGGGAAATCAGGGCAGAAACCTGGAGACAGGACCCATGGGAGAATACTGATTTCCAGCCTGCTTCCTGGCTCTCATCTGACTATGCTCAGCCTCTCACAATAGCCCAGGCCTCCTGCCAGACCACAGTGGGCTGAGACTCCCATATCAATCAGCAGTCAGGGCAATGGTCCACAGGATATACCACAGGTCGATCTGACCTGAGCAGTTCCTCAATTGAGGTTCCATTTTCTTTTTCTTTTCTTTTCCTTTTTAGTTTTTCAAGACAGGGTTTCTCTGTATAGCCCTGACTGTCCTGGAACTCACTCTGTAGACCAGGTTGGCCTCGAACGCAAAGATCCACCTGCCTCTACCTCCCAAGAGCTGGGATTAAAGGCATGCACCACCAACATCTGGCAAGGTTCTCTCTTCTTAAGTGACTCTAGGTTGTATTTAGTTGATAATATAACCAGCACAGCTCCTTAGAGCAGAAGATGAGGCTCCTGAAAGAGACAGATGAAGACCATTGCACAGCTCCTGGGTCCAGTGGGCCCCTGGGTGATCATCAGCACCGTGTAGACCTTCAGGAGCTTGGCAGAGGTTTTGTGGAAAGTTTTTGAGTTTATAGGGATCTCCTGTCTTCACAGCCCTGCAGACGTCAAGTGCACGGGAGAAAGACTCTTCTAGTGTCTCTGTCCAAGAAGTCAAAGCCTCATTGCAGGTGAGAAGGGCCTGGTCATTCGGGTTGGGTTAGTGGGGAAATGGCAAGGGGTAGCCACATGGAGTTCCAAAGCAACCAAAATGATGCCGGCAGGTTAAAGGGGACTGGGGTGCTTGCTTTCCATATATCCTGACCAGGTGGTTGGTTGAGGGGACTTGGCATGCGATAGCCATGATAAGGGTTGCCCTCCTTTCATATGGCATCACCTGTTTTGTGGGGTTTGGAGGGTAATTGATTTCATTATTATTTTATGTGTATGTTTTTGCCTATATGTGTGTCTCTCTTTTTTTTTTTTTTTTGGTTTTTTTTTTGGTTTTTCGAAACAAGGTTTCTCTGTAGCTTTGGTACCTGTCCTGGAACTAGCTCCTGTAGACTAGGCTAGCCTCGAACTCACAGAGATCCGCCTGCCTCTGCCTCCCAAGTGCCAGGATTAAAGGCTGTGTTGAGATGTTTTATCACATAGCAGCAGAAATGAAAGATTGTCAGAAGGATCTTGGGGATGGCATCATGAGGGTCCAGGGATGGTCCTGAAAGCAGATGTTCAGAAAGACTTCTCAGAGGGATGGGGTCTAAGCCCGGAAGATGCTTAGGATCCTTCAGTGAAGGGAAGCCCTCAGCAGCATCAAGCAACCTGCTCAAAAGCATGGAGGAAAGGGAGAAAACAGGGTGTCTAAGGAAGTCCAGGATCCAGAGTTGTAGGAAGGCCAGGGGTGAGCAAGGGCCATAGGGAGGGACCAAGCCTAGGAGTATAGGAAGAGGTTGGCCTCTGTCACAAAGGGAACAGCTGAGAAGATCTCTGTCAGGGGAAAAGTAGAGAGAACGTGCCCTGAGACTGGGGGTACGGTGTGATGCTGAGCCCCTGCATAGACGGACGTGGAGGATGAAAACCACATAGAGTACAGCGTGACTGGGCTTTGAATGTAGGTTGACCTTGGTCTGAGATAACCATGACGTCATCCCAAGAGTGTAGGGACAGTAGTAACTCTTCTCACTACTGTGGTCAAATACATGACAAGAAACAACTTGGGGGGGGGGGGTTGGAGAGATGGCTCAGCGGTTAAGAGCACTGCGTGCTCTTCCAGAGGTCCTGAGTTCAATTCCCAGCAACCACATGGTGGCTCACAACCATCTGTAATGAGGTCTGGTGCCCTCTTCTGGCCTGCAGGCATACATACAGACAGAATATTGTATACATAATAAATAAATAAATTTTTAAAAAAAAAAAAAAAGAAACAACTTAGGGAAGGAAGAGTTTACATTGGGTCGTGGTTTGAGTCATTCCATCATGGTGGGAAGGTGTGGCAGCCGGTCACGTTGCACCCACGGTCAGGAAGCAGAGAAGTGATGAGCCGTGATGCTCAGCTCGCTCTGTTCTTTTTATTCAGTCCAGGACCCCAGCCTATGGCATGGTGCCACCCAGACCTCAGTGAACCCGATCTAGAAACATTCTCACAGGCATCCATCTCTTGGATGATTCTAGATCCTGTCAAGTTATCAATTAATCATCCCAAGAGCCATGAAAGGCTATACAGTGAGAGGTGGGGCTGGGATGTTTCAACCCCAGTAGCCGTGGGTTCAATCTGCTCTGCTGGGCGGTGTATGATACAGGCCAGAAGCACATTGAAGGGCCCCAGTCCTTCCCTTTTAACTGACATAAAGAGAATCACCTTGACAAGCCAAGCTCTTTGCTTCCTGCTCCCTTCTCCAGAACTCCTGTGCAATGCTGGCCTCATCACAGGAGGCCATCCAAGCCCAGATGAACAAGGTGGAAGGGTCCATCCTTAGCCAGCTCTATAAGAACCACATCCAGGTGGGTGCAGAACCCTGGCCAGCCTTTAACCTTGGTGCTGTGGGGAGGTCATGGGCAGACAAACATAGAGGACAGGCCTCAATCCTGAACCACACCCCTCACGAGAGCCCAGTAGCAATAGGGGCCTCAATTCACACCAAGAGAGGCGGACAGATGGTGGAGCACACAGATCTATGGGTTCAGAGGGAATTTGGGGCAACCAGCAAACCTGATGCAAGATAGCGCGTCAGCCTACTGAACCACAGCTGTGTGCCCAGCAGACACAGGCCTCCAAAAGGGCCCAGGGAGGCTGAGAGAAATGCAGCCTTGGCTGTGAAAGGGAGATCACGCCAGACCAGTGCAGTGAGCCGTTGGCAAGATGGGGAGGGGAGCAGGGGAGACCCACGTCCCTCACTACGTGCTGATTGATGGAGTCCCTCTGTGTTCTTCTCTAGGACTATGGGAGCCCCGGGCCGTTCTGGGAGCAAGAGCTTGAGAGTTTGCACCATGTTATTGAGATGAAGAATGAGCGAATCCATGAGCTGGAGAAGCAGCTCCTCCTGCTAGAGATGCTGGTCAGTGCTGGGCAGGCAGCAGGCTGCCACTTTCTGGACATTTCCAGTTCCGGCTTATCCCGCACCCCGCCCCTCACCCCCCAACCCACTCCTGACAGCTTGTCTCTGCTGTTCCTGCCAGGAGTCTGGTCTGGGTCAGGCAGCGGCTCCTTGTCACCTGACTCCTGTCTTTTCTTGGGCCCTCAGGTTGCTGTAACTAGGGCAGCACTGGGGCCCCGGCAGCCCCTGCTCCTCAGAAGGGGTGGCAGCCGTCACACTACAGGCAGGGGCTGAGGAAGGAGGTGAGGCCCATAGGTCGGGCAGGCAGAGGAGGCTAGCCTCAGCAACGGTAGAGCTGGGGAACTGAGATCTTTCAAAGACCCAGGGCCTCAGAACCCTGGAACAATGCGGGATTGGTTTCTTTGGGGTTTTATTAGATTGATTGATTTTGTGTACACATGGGTGGGCACATGCATGGCATGCATGTGGAAGGGGTCAAATGACAGTTTGCAAGAGTAAGTTTTCTTCTTTCACCATGAGGGTTGCTGGGATTGAACGCAGGTTGTCCAGCATGGCAGAAAATGCCTTTTACACCCTGAGCCATTTTTCAACCCTTTTTTGTTGTTGTTGTTTAAAATTTATGTGTGTGAGTGTTTTGCCTACATGCATACATGTGCACCACATGTATGCAGTACCCACAGGGAACCGGAGAAGGTGTCAGATTCCCCGCAAGAGTTACAGACAGTTATAAGAAGTCTTGAGGTGGCACTGGGAATCAAACCTGGGTCCTTGGCATGAGCAGCCAGTGCTCTTAACCACTGAGCCATCTCCCCAGGCTGAGCCAGCCTTAGCAGCACTGGTTTTGTTTTTTACACTCTCCAATAGCAAAGGTCGAGTCAACAATTCCACCTTAACTCGGGCCTTGTTTCCAGTTAGCGGCTTGCTCCATAAAGTGAAGGGCTAGCTAGAAAGAAGCAGTGTCCGGGGGAGAGGCGAGGGCACCCACTGTGCCAAGTGAGTGAAACAGCTTTCCACGCTCCTTCTCGGTTTGTTTCAGAAAGAAAAAAATCTAATATTAGCCCTGAAAAACACCACCCTGCGGCAGGAGGTTGAGGACCTTCAGTTCCAAGCTGGGAGCAGGCTGACCGTGTCAAGGTAGCCACCATCCCCTTTCTCCCACTCCCAACCTTCGGCCAGAACTTCCAGCTGGGCGGGACCCGGAAGAGCCTGGGGACTGGATGGACAAGTGGGCCCAGGTCCTGTCTTGGGAACATGACTCCTCTTTCCTTGGGAGTCAGGAAGTCCAGTTTCTCAACAAGAGAAAGAGGAAACAGGAAACAGTCCACCTGAGCAGGCATGCGTGGAATGACTCGGTCCTGAAGCTTTGTAAGTGAGCATTGATGTCCCATGTCATGGGCAGTTGAATACGTGACCTAGTCTCTGGTGGAATCCTGCTCTGGATCCTAAGAGCTAGGTCCTGTTATCCCCATTTGCTTATGAGGAAACTGAAACACAAACTCCATGTCACCTAAGGTGACCCTGTGAGGTGTGAGGCTCAGCTTGGGGCCACCCAGAGCTCCCCCTGTGGGGATTTGGCACTTGGTCAACAACTAGAACACCCCTCCCATACAGACAGTAAGGAGGGGAGTAATTGGGGGGAGGGGGACACCTTGGAGGAGTTGGTGTCGCACCCCCTCCCTACATGTGTGCCTCAGGAATGATTCCTGGGGGAATGAGTTGGTTCAGGCTCCCTGCTCTGTCGGTACCACAGGCAGTTCCAGAAAGATCTACTTCAGGACCTGGAGAAGGAGTCGCAAAATGGCCATTGCTGCAGCAGACGGAGGAGCCACTGAACCGACTGAGTCCTTGGGGCCTGTGCCTCCTCCATCTTACCCTGCCCTCTGCGGCACCTCAGAGGCCTCTGTCCTCATCATATAGACACAGGCCCTGGACCCACCGTGGCTCCCAGATTCACCACTCCCTCCAAGGTCTGTGGAGAAGAGGGCAAGACTCCATTCTTCTCCCAGGGCGAACTAGGTGGGCAGGAGGAGATGTGTATAGGTAGCAACAGTGGTGGCGGAGGTTGGGCCACCAGCATCACCCAAGAAGTGCCTTCCTTTAGTTGGCCCAGAGAACAAGCAAGCACAGTTACAGCCCCCACCCGGTCCCGTATGACGGCATCCAAGACTCCTCCCATGGCAGCTGGCGCCACTTTGACCATCTGACAAAGGGGACAGTCCCCACTCCCCGATTATCAGCTTTACAGGCAACTCACGGACCCATCCAAGTTCTTCTAACCACACCCGTAATTCTCACTCGGAGAAAAACTGTGAAAGACACCATCCGAGGAAAAGGAATACAGTATTGTTTTTGTTGAGATGGGGTCTCGCCACATAGCCTAACTTTGAACTCAAAACCGCCACGCCTCAGCCTCATGCGCGCTGGGAACACACGGGGCATGCGCCGCCACACCCAGCAGGATGAAGAGCTGAATTTGCTGCCGTGCTCAGCACTGTGAATGATTTTAAGCGTGTGTAGCTGAGGTCTTAATGTGAAAATTAAATCTTTTTGTTAAAAATAAAACTTTGTTTTCACGTTCTTCTCAGTGAGGATGTATTTCATTCTGCGTTGTCAGCTGCAGTGGTGAAATTCGCTGACGAAAACAACCGAAGGGAGGAAGGACTGATTGCTACCCAGGGTCCCGGGGGATAGCGGTCATCATTATAGTGGCAGAAGCATGAGACCTGCCTGTCACATGACATCATCAGTCAGGAGGAGTGCAAGGCTATTAAGCCTGAAGGCCCACCCCCCGAGCAACAAACTTCCTCCAGCAAGGACGTGATCTGGAGGCTCTAAAACAATCCCAAACAAGGGCCACCACCTGGGGACCATGTGTTCCAAACATGTGAACCTATGGGGGACATGTCATATTCAAACCATGTTTGTCAGAACATGCTAATCCTCTTACATGCTATGCTCTTGGAAGGTGTGTCTCACAGTTTTTTTCAGTGTAGACCAGTGGTTCTCAACCTGTGGGCCTTGGGGTCCTATATCAGATATCCTGCATATCAGCATTAGGACGGTTAAGAAGCACTGGTGTAGTGTATTTAGATAGTTTCACATCCTAAGTCACCCTACAATTCTAATTGAAATACCTTGTGTAGCCATCTTTGAACAGATCATTTTCTTATACTGAATTTGTCAGAAGGGTCACCTCTGGTGGGCTGCAGTAGGGGTCTTATGACTTTAAAAAAATGCTTGTTTTCTTTTTTGTGTCTGTGCTCATGCTTCTGTGTGCAGGTGCCTGCAGGGCTGTTAGCATCCAGGTACACCTTGGCCCTGCCCCTTGGGAACCTGGCACAGTGCATCACCCCTCTGTGTGACAAGCAGGTCCCTGACTGTACACAGGTGCAAAGGTCCCTTTAAGATGCAAGTCCCACCTCCTCCCGCTGTCTTCAGGTGCAAGCAGGTCTTTGCCTCTCTCTCTCTCTCTCTCTCTCTCTCTCTCTCTCTCTCTCTCTCTCCCTCCTCTCTCTCTTTCCTTTCCTTTACCCTTCTCTTAATAAACTCTACACTCAAGCTTTGTCTGGCTGGCATATCTATCTTTCGCCTTGGCCCTCGCCCACTAAGGTCCCAATTCACAAGATAATCACAACTAATCATAACGGGCCACAACTAGGGGCCAGAGCCCCTGGAGCTGGAGCCAGAAATGTGAGTCACTTGACATGGGTGCTAGGAACTGAACTCAGGGCCTTCAGAAGAGCAACAGGTGCTCTTAATTGCTGAGCCATCTTCCAAGTCTCTTTAGAAAAGAACAACGTGTATGTGTGTGTGTGTGTGTGTGTGTGTGTGTGTGCGCGCGCGCGCATGCGCACGCGATCTGGTACAGATTTATGCATGCCTGTGGAGACTATTGCTTGAACAGCAGGGGATGAGCAGAGAAACAGCTGTGGAGCCATTCAGAGCCCTGCTCAGAAAAGAATCAGGGATGTAGGCCAGAAAAGAGGAACTGGGAGGGAGCATTGAGGTCACAGAAAGGTCATGGGAAGGGGCTAGGACAAAAATAAGTGAGTGTGGCTGTGGGAGGAGGTGAGACTTATGCTGACCGTTACTGCCTCTGCATAATTTTTTTGGGGGGGCTCTGGTACCCTTGATGGTTGAGAGCCCACATGTGGGTGCTGGGAATCAAACTTGGGTCCTATGGAAGAGACCCCAGTGTGCACTTAACTGCTGAGCCATCTCTCCAGCCCCTCTGCACATTTTTTTGAGGGAAGAAAAACTTTAACTTTGTTGTTTGTTTTGTTGAGACAGGATCTCATTCAGTCTTAGCTGGCCTCAAGCTCATCTGTGTAGCCCAGAGAAGCCTTCCACTTCCGATGCTCCTGCCTTAGTCTCCCACGGGCAGGCATGACAGGTGTATGCTACTACACCTGACTAACTTTAAAATGTGTGCATGCACCTGAGTGCGCGCATGTTCATGCACTTGAACAGGTGTACTTGCAGGTGCCCCTAGAGGTCAGAAGAGGGCACTGGATCTCCTGAAGCATTCTGAGTCTGTCAACATGGCTGCTGGGAGAAAATTTCAGTTCTTAGGATACAGCTGGAAGTGCTGTGAACGGCCCAGCCATCTCTTCAATCCTCCTGACTTTTCCTTCCTTCCTTCCTTCTTTCCTTCCTTCCTTTCTTTTTCTTTCTTCCTTCTTTCCTTCCTTCCTTTTCTTTCTTTCTTTCTTTCTTTCTTTCTTTCTTTCTTTCTTTTCTAGTTCTCTTTCTTTCTTTTTTTGAAACAGAGTTTCACTATGTAGCTTTGACTAGTCTAGAAATTCATTCTGTAGACCAGGCTGGCCTCAGACATAATTAAAGTCATGACCACCCCCAAAGTAATGTTTTTAAATGAAGGAAAAACAGTGTTTGATGACAAGTGATCTGAAACAGGTGATTCGGTGTCCATAAACGATGTCTTGGAACATGGCCACATGTGCTGTCTGTGGTTGTGTTTGTGCTGCAGCAGAAGCTTGACCATCCAACCTAAGACAGTGGCTGTCTACCTCATACAGAAAGAGCATGTTGAGGGCTGGAGAGATGGCTCAGTGGTTAAGAGCATTGCCTGCTCTTCCAAAGGTCCTGAGTTCAATTCCTGGCAACCACATGGTGGCTCACAACCATCTGTAATGAGGTCTGGTGCCCTCTTCTGGCCTGCAGGCATACACGTAGAAAGAATATTGTATACATAATAAATAAATAAATAAATATTAAAAAAAAAAGAAAGAGCATGTTGACACTGACTTTGCTCTCAAAGTTGATGTCCCTCAAAGCTTTTTTTTTTTTTTTTTTTTTTTTTTTTTTTTTTTTTTTTACTTAAATGAAACAGAAAGAACCTTCTCAAAGAGTAAACCACACAGGCAAAAAAAGTACAAAAAAACTTTAAACCGGGTATGGTGGCACATGCCTTTAATCTCAGCACTCAGGAGGCAGAGGCAGGCGGATTGTTGTGAGTTTGAGGCCAGCCTGGTCTACAGAGTAAATTCCAGGACAGCCAGAGCTACACAGAGAAACCCTGTCTTGAAAAACCATTGAAAAAAAAAAGAAAAGAAAAAGGGAAAACCTCAAATACTAAGACTGGGATGTAGGACTTACCTGGCATACATAAAGCCCTGAGTTCAATTCCATCATCACATAAACCCAGTGAGATAGCACAAAACTGTAATCTCAAGCATTTAGGAGGTAGAAGCAGGAGGATCAGAAGTTCAAGGTCATGCTGAATTACATAAGGAGTTTAAAGCCAGCCTGAGCTACGTGAAGCTTCATCTCACACAAAAGGGAGTATGACATAGTTCAAAGAGTTCATTTTTCTTCAGCTTTTACACTTTGCATATTTTGATGGTTGGGTTTGGGCTCTTTGTTTTTAGATTTAGATTTTTGCTTCTCTGCACACAAGGATGGCCTGTCCCTGGAGAATCCCTCTGGGGTTCTATCTGGGGAGACAGAGTTCCCTCTGCAGTAACATGGCAACCAGCCTGGTAAAGAGCAGCCTTAGCAAACTAAGCTCACTGCTTGCTCTGCCCCCTGCTGGCTGACCTTGCCTAGGCCAGCCCCAGGTTCCCTGTTTAAGGAAGGTTTTAGCCTCCCCAGGCTCTCGGGTTCTTCAGTGGCTGATCCCACAGGGTTAAAAGGAGATGCTGATCTCACACTTCAAAGGAGGTCCTAAGATTTGTCCAGACCACACGCTCTAGCTGAGAGTTTCCAGGGGATGAGCTTCACACAGATAGTGCCCACATCTCCCAGATATCCAGCACACAGGATCTGCTCAAGGCCCTGGGGAGTGAGCCTTTATGTCCTCGGGTGACCTGTAGTCTAGCCTGTGGATGGCTGAAGGTTTTCAGAGCACCTGTTCCTCTCTATCCCACCGAACTCTTCACAGTGTACAACTGTAGAAGAACCTATGTGATTACTCCAGGACCGTTTGCCTCTGGTCCTTCTGGGGTGAGCATGTGACCCTCCAGGTTGGGCCTGGCCTGGATTACTCATGCTTGATACCCAGAGCCTTAGAAAGGCAAGAAAGGCACCTGGCACTCTGTGACCTTAAATACATATTGGTGGATGGATGGATGGATGGATGGATGCGTGGGTGGGTAGATGGACAGGTAGATAAGTGAGTGGATAGATGGATGGATGGATGCATGGGTGGGTAGATGGACAGGTAGATGAGTGAGTGAATGGATGGATGGATGGATGGATGGATGGATGGATGGATGGATGGATGCGTGGGTAGGTAGATGGACAGGTAGATGAGTGAGTGAATGGATGGATGGATGATGGATGGATGGATGGATGGATGCGTGGGTGGGTAGATGGACAGGTAGATGAGTGAGTAGATGGATGGATGGATGCGGGGGTGGGTAGATGGACAGGTAGATGAGTGAGTGGATGGATGGATGACGAATGGCTGGATTGGGTGTTAGATGGATGAGTGGATAGATGGTAAGTTGATCAATGAATAGATAGGTGGATGTGTAGATGAATGGATAGAATTGGAAAATGACTAGATAGATTTATGGGGGGATGAGTGCATGGATGAGTGCGTGGATGGATGGATGGATAGATGAGGGACACAGCTTCACCTTCTTTTCTAATCCCAGGATCCCCAAAGGGACCAAGGGTAGATGAGGACAAAAGGACAGGACACAGTGGTCCAGGCTACATTATGAAACTGGAAAAGTCACTCCCTTCCTGGTGTCTGGGGTAAGTCAAGGGATGGGGAATATGTGTCTGGAATAGAGACTTGGAAATAAACCATCTTGGAAAGTCCAAGTTCTAGAAATTGTACATCGGTTGTCTTTCATCTGTCATGTGTTTACTGAGCATATGCCAAGAATGAAATCATGGTGGGTGTGGCAGCACACACCCTTATTCCCAGCATCGGAAGGAAAGGCAGGCAGATTTCCATACGTTAGAGGACAGTCTGGTCTACATAGTGACTTACAGGCAAGCTAGGGCTACAGAGTGAAACCTTGTCTCTAAAGCAGACAAAACCAATAACAATGAATGGATCATGGTTGGGGGCTGTAGACCCCTGGCCCTTTGACTTTCTTTGCCTGCCTCAGACTCTTTGCCTGCTGGAGTGAACTGAGCAAAACAACTTGTTTACCTGTGCCTGCAGCTGCTCTGAGCACGAGACCCTGATGGCGGGGTAATGGGTTCCGATGAGTCTGCAGCTGAAAGATCCCAAGAGCTGGGGCGTGGCTATCAGTTAAGAATTCCTATAGATTGGGAGGCAGAGGCAGGCGGATCTCTGTGAGTTCGAGACCAGCCTGGTCTACAGAGCTAGTTCCAGGACAGGCTCCAAAGCCACAGAGAAACCCTGTCTCGAAAAACCAAAAAAAAAAAAAAAAAAAAAAAAAGAATTCCTATAGAAGCCGGGCAATGGTGGCGCACGCCTTTAATCCCAGCACTCGGGAGGCAGAGGCAGGCGGATCTCTATGAGTTCGAGACCAGCCTGGTCTACAGAGCTAGTTCCAGGACAGGCTCCAAAGCCACAGAGAAACCCTGTCTCGAAAAAACCAAAAACCAAAAACCAAAAAAAAAAAAAAAAGAATTCCTATAGAAGCTTCCCTGGAGCACAATAAAGTCAGCACTCTTGTATCAAGGATGACCGGTGTCCCCGTGTCTCTGTCTGTCTGTGTGCGTGTGTTTTTAAGTCTCCTCCTTAGTTCCGGGCTCACGTACCATCCCGTCCCGTAGTGCAGGCACTACAGATCATGAAGAAAGCAGACGTTAGCCGGGTGGTGGTGGCGCACGCCTTTAATCCCAGCACTCGGGAGGCAGAGGCAGGCGGATCTCTGTGAGTTCGAGGCCAGCCTGGTCTACAAGAGCTAGTTCTGGGACGGGCACCAAAGCTACAGAGAAACCCTGTCTTGAAAAACCAAAAAAAACAGACATTAATGATAAGAGCTAGTCAGGAATGCTGTACACAGGCTTAGAAGCACTTTTACTTTTTGTAATGTACTTTGTGTGCTCATGTATATTTGTGTGTGTGTGTGTGTAGGCCTGAGAACAACCTTGAATGTCATCCTCAGGAATGCCATCCAGTGCCATTGAGACAGGGTCTCTTGTTGGCCTAAAGCTCATTGTTAGGCTAGCCTGGCTGCCCATTCAATCCTAGGGATCCTCCTCCCATCTCTGCCTCCTCTGCACTGGGATCACATCTGGATTTTATTGTGGGTTCTGAGGATTAAGCTGAAGTTCTCATGCTTGTAAGACATGTTACCCACCAGGCTGTCTCCCAGCCTAGAAGAACTTTTACCCCATGCACAGGACATTTTAGGGAGATGCAATCTTTCACTAGACCTTCGAGGGTATTGTGGTATCTTGGAATCCCAAAGAAGGGAAATCTTACAATGTTTAAAACTCCAGCCTTAACACAGGAAAACAAGAGGAACCTAAGACAGAACTCATCCCATTCTCCTGCTACGTAGACAAATATGTAAAGTCAAAGAGCCCAGCAG
Source organism: Chionomys nivalis (assembly GCF_950005125.1). Lineage (NCBI taxonomy): Eukaryota > Metazoa > Chordata > Mammalia > Rodentia > Cricetidae > Chionomys > Chionomys nivalis. The sequence continues at coordinate 37,015,833 of NC_080092.1, read as the reverse complement.
GACTTTCCCCTCCCATTATGAGGATTCTACTCATTTGGTGAACAAGAACAGCAACAGGCAGTGGTGTGCTGGGGCTGCCTGCAATCCCAGCACTGGGAGGGGGAGGACTAGGAGTTCAGTGCTTCTGTTTAGTCTCCTTGCCAAGAGCTAGTTGGTGCTAGATGCTGGTGCTGCTGAATCCCTCAGAAAAGAGTCAACAAATGCCCTATGGTCACTGGGTGATTAGTTACTGTTCTATGACTGTGACAAGACACCATGACCAAAGCAACTCTTATGAAAGGAAGCATTTAACTGGGGACTTGTTTACAGTTCTAAGAAGTTAGCCCATGTCATCATGGCAGGCAGTAGCTATGAGCTTTACATACTGATCCACATGCAACAGGAAGAGACAGAGAGACATACATACACACAGACAGACAGGCAGAGAGACAGACAGAGACTGGGACTGGCATAGGCTTTTGAAACCTCAAAGCCCACCCCAGTGATATACCTCCTCCAATGAGGCCACAACTCCTAATCCTTTCTGAACAATTCCACTAACTGGGGAGCAAACATTTAAGCCTATGAGCCTATGGGAGAGGTGCATTCCATTCAGAACACCACATTTGGCTAGAACCAGAAGCCCAGAGTTTTTCTATTGATTTGCTTTTTATTTCAAAGGCTACTACCCCGCCAACACCCCCTTACTTTTGACAGGGTCTCACATACACCATAACTCAAACTTACTACAGAACTGAGGATGACCTCCTGCCTCCACCTCTCCAGTGGTAGCAATGGTCTGCGTCACCATGTCTGATTTATGCTGGGGATCAAACCCAGGACCTCTTGTATGCTAGCCAAGCATTAAACCAACAGAGCTACATCTCTGCTCCAGCAGAAGTCTTAAGAACAGTGCTGCAAACCATCGGGCCAAGTCTTTTGTGCTCTGGTGCAGGGAGAAGCCAGAGCCTTCAAGGCTATCAGCCAACACAACACATCACTAGCCTACTACAGGGGCAATAAGGACTCTGGCTTCATCCAGCTCCTCTTCCAAGATACATTTCTGGATTTCTATAGCATTGAATGACATACAGATGTTTCCAGATGTCCTTTTTATTAACAACTCTCCAACACATCCTCCCTATATGTATGGTTTTGTAGTTTATATTTTGATGCAAAACTTCCTGCAGCCCAAGACTGGCCTTATCTTTTCATCTTTGCTAGAGATAGCCTTGAACTCTTGATCCTCCTGCCTCCACCTCCCAAGTGCTGGGATTAGAGGTGTGTAGAATCAAACCCTGTTTATGGCAGTGCTGGGGATTGAGCCCAGGGTTTCATGCAAGATAGACGAGCCCTCTACAAACTGAGCTGTATCCCTAGTCCCTGATCATCCTGGTATTTCTCTCTTTACTGCCACCATTTCGAGTCAACCCATGGATGGAACATCGATTGCAGCTCTGAAGGCCACTCATTTTTAGAGGATCTTTGGTAGGCTGTTGCTGCAATCGAGAAGCAGGAACATTGCCACATCTCTGGAGAGATTCCAAAACCAGTGATTGCATCCAGAGCCTTGCTTAGGCTCCAATCATGCCACCAAGCAGGGCATGCGTGGCATCTGGAAGAAGTGTCCTCAGAAGGCTTGCCAAGGGGAAAGAGACTGAAGAAATCAACTCCCTGTGGCTGAGCTGGCAAGTGACTTCACGCTGAGTGGGACTGGGGCTGGCACTGCCGAGCTCCTGAACGTGGCTCCTGAACGTGGTTCCTGGGGAACTAAGTGTAAGAACTGGATAACGCCAGAGCAGGAGCACAGAACTGAAGGAGATGCGAAGGGAAGGAAACTGTAGAACCACAAAGAAAATCGCCAGCACAGACATGGTGGCCCCGTGCTTGCAATCTCACCACTTCAGGAGACTGATGCAAGAAAATCATGTTGAGTACTAGGCTAGACTGAGCTATGTGGCAAGAATAAGATTCTGTCTCAAGAGAAATAACCGAGACAGCAATTCACAAGGAAGGGTGCAGCCGACCTGCAGACCTCAGCCGGATTTCAAGAGTGCGGGAAACTGACGGCACTCAGAAAGCATGGTGGTACGTTCCTGACGTCTAGGCCCCGGGGTCCGCGGAAGGAGATGGAGAGTTAAGATCGGCCTAGGCAGCATAGATGACACCCTGCCTAGAAAACAAACAAACCCAACCTTTTACAGGGCTAGAGAGATGACTCGGCAATTAAGAGCACTGGCTGGTCTACCGGAGGACCCAGGTAAATAGTTCAGAACTCATAGGGCAGCTGGTAAGTAGTTCCAGTTCCGGATTATCCAGTGCCCTCTTCTGGCCTCCATGGACACTGCATGCGAATAGTATACAGAAACTCTTTCAGGCAAAGCATAGATACACATAAAATATGAATAAGCCTGGGAGCCAGGAGTGGTGGCCCACGCCTTTAATCCCAGCACTCAGAAGGCAGAGACAGGTGGAGCTCTGTGAGTTCAAGACCAGCAGCCTGGTCTACAAAGAAAGCCCTTTCCAGGACAGCCAGCAACCAGGTCTGTTACACAAAGGACCCCTGTTTGGGGGGGGGGGGGGTGGAATTCAGAGAGATGGACCCCGAAATCCCATCAACTCCCTTTAAGAGAGAGATGTTCACAAAGCAGTAGCTGCTTACCGTAAATCTAGTATGCATTTATTATTATTAGGGGCATTTCACACATCAGTTTAAACCATAAAACAATTCAACAGATCCGCCATATACAGGCCGCCCATGCATGCTTCAGCACTGCCACGGCATAAACTTTAATTTCATTTCACACATACCACAGCAGGTATGTGGGAGGTTAGAGAACAATTTAGGGAGTCCATTCTCTCATTCCATTATGGAATCCCAGGGAGGCTCAGGTCATCACCTGAGACTGCAGCATAAGCCGTCATGCCCAGCTCAGTTCCTTCAGTGCTGAGAACAGAACCCAGGGCTGCATGTGTGGTAGGCGAGCCCTCTACCAACTGAGCCACATCCCAGCCCTAGAGTGACCTCCTGTCCCAAAGTGGGTGTCTTCATATTGTGAAATTCCATAGCAGGAAATAATCTTCATGCCAAATGGTCAGGAACTATAAAGAGAATCAATCATCATTAATATCATATTTTATTAATTCTTTGAGAATTTCATATAATGCGTGTTAATCATATTGACCCTCACTGCTCCAGATCCACCCCCATCTCCCCACCTCCAGTTTCATGCCCCTTTTTTGTTTTATAAAGTTCTTAACTCTTATGCAGGTTCTGAGAGAGGTCTTGAGGGCTTTGCAAGAGAGCATTTCAGACAGGATTACTAGGAGCCTGCAAGAAGGCACCACATTGCCTGGCCATCATCCAGCAACTGGCCAGCAGGTGGCAGTATCTGTCCACTTTCAGCTTCTCCAGGCCGTGCCCAAAGATAGTCCTGTAAACAGTAAATTAAAGCCCAGAGAAGAGAGTTAAAGAAAATCCCCAATCCCAGTGCATTGTTCTGGTCTGAGTCACGGCATCTCACCCTCTACCATACAGACCCCTTTGGACAGGCCAGTCCATGGAGAAAGGGGCCCTCGAGCGTTCCAAAAGCGTGATGTCATCTGGATGCTTGCTTCCTTCCAGGGTTTGTTTCCCTCAGTCTGCGAGGAAGCCATGCCACCTGCTTACTTACAGTCCCATGGCTGAGGGGGTTTCCTCTTCACACTTAAAAAAGCACAGTGTTGCACTCAAGGCTTTCCCCATCTCTCAGATTGTTTTCTCAGGACTGACTCCAAGAAGCAAAGACAATGACCTCAGCCAAGGAATGGTAACCGTTAATTAGCCATCATTCTTACTGGTTGCTTCCGCCTCTGAATTAAGGCCCCAGCTATGCAGCCAAAGGAACCGGCTCTTAATCCTGCCTTGGCCTCTTTAGCTGACTGCAGGTATAAAAGTGGATAAAAGAATCCATAGAGACAGAAATCCAATCTGTGAGGGTGGGGGTAAGGTGTGGGGGTTCACAATTGTAAATAGCAGCACTTGAAATGGAGAAGGTGGGGGTGACAAGTTCAAGGTCATTCTCAACTACACCAGGAGTTAGTTCACAGCCAGCCTCAAACACAAAAGACCTTGTCTCAAAAGACCAAAAATGGGGGAGGAGAGAGGAAGTGAAGGGAGAGGGGGAGAAAAAAAAAAGACAAGGTAGGACTGAGGAGGAAAAGCAAACTGATCCCGTCTCATCCTCAGACGGGTTCAGGAGAGATGAGGACTGACTGCTAAGAAGATACTGGCTTTTCGAAGTCAAGAAATGGCGTGGAGTTAGACGCAGCATTTACACAGCTGTGCACTCAACCCTTGCCCCTCCCTTACCCAACATCCTGCAGCAGCCTCCTAATGACTCCAGGCCCTGCTGGAGTTGATCCCTCCTCTGTCTCTGCCTCTTGCCGCCTCTACACCCTGGACCCCTTCTGGTCTCCAGGCACTGTAGCCCCATTCCCACCACTTTTTCCTACTTGTGTCCGCTCAGTCCTACTGACTTTACCTCCTCTGCGTCCTCCTCAAATCTCTCAGATTTAGCCTTTGATAAACACCCTACTAAGTGCTCGCATCTGTCACCTAGTATATGTTACCTGTTCCCCCCTTTTTGTCCACAGTTTTCGTCCCGGCTCACATGTTGCCATTACTATGCTGTATCCATCTCCCCTGGGCTGGGATGCAGGATGCAGACTATGAGAACAGAGATCTTATTTTTGTGATAAAGCTTCTGAAATTAGGGCTGGGCACATAATATAAATATACATATCCAATCAATGGATTTTAGGGCTAGATATGACATTATAATTAAAAGGTGTACAGGGATGGCAGGATGTCTTGGCAGGTAAGGAAACTTGTCCCCAAACTTGACAACTTGAGTTTTCTTCTCAGGACCTGCATAAACCCGAGAGAACCAAGTCCTGCAAGTTGTCCTCTGACCTCTACATGGATGCTGCGGCACTTGAGCTCATGGGTGAGTGCATGCACACACCTGTACACACAAATTCATAACCGTGTGACTCAAGAAAAATGCTCAGTAAATGACAGCAGCTATGACTGTGTGCAAGGAGACCACTGACCTCCATCTTGGCAGGGCCAGCTCTCTTCTGTCATCTTCCTCCACCACTTCTTCCATTATCTTCTTTACATTTAATTTATTTAGCTGTCTGAGAGTCTCAAGTAGCCCAGGTTGTCCTTTACCTGCTATGTGGTTGAGGATAGCCTTGAACTTCTAATCTTTTGAGCACTGGGATCACAGGTGTGCAACACTAAATCCAGTTTTATGTGGTGCCGGCCATCCAACCAGGAATCCGCGCCTGCCAAACACTCTACAGACCGAGTCACAACCCCCAGCCCGGTTTTGTGTGTTTTTGAGACAGAGTCTCAGGTAGCCAAGGCTGACCTTGAAATTGATGTGAAGCCCACGATGACCTTGAATCCCTGATCCTCTAGCTTCTCCTGCTTCAGCCTCACAGTGGGGACACAGGCTCCGCTGGTTTCTCACTTGAGCTCTCTCTTCTCCAAAGTTGTGTTATTCCCATTCCGAATGTTAGACTGCCCAACTTGCTTCACCTTGCTTATTTGCTCCACCTTAGGTCCCAGGCTTCACGGAAAAACCATCAAAACCTCTTGTGTACTGGAAGGTCCCCAAGGGTAGGGCAGGGCTGTGCGGCACCCACCTGTTCTCTTGGCTCTAGCTGCAGCAAGCACTCAATCAATGCTCACTGGGTGAAATAGCCAGAGAATACGTTTTCCAGTCAGACTTTTCTATTCTTTTTTTTTTTTTCAAGAGGCTTATAAGTCTCTGAACTAGTGACAGATTCCGAGTATAATATTTTTTAAGAACATTACAAATTACATTTTTTTTGATCAGAGTGGGTCTCAGGGATCAAATTCAGGTTTGGCAGCAAGCACCTTTGTCTGTTAAGCCAGCTCATTGGCTCCTGAAGATGAGCCTTAAAGAAGCTCAGAGAAGAACCTATGGACAGTTTGCTGTCTGCTCTGTGGCCACCAAGCAGGGAGCCATGTCTTGTTAAAGCCGGGCCACCTGTTTCCTAGGGACTCCCAGAGATGGCCGCTTTTCCACACAGACCTGAGTAGCAACTTGGTCTCCTTGGCCGACCCTCTTTGACCAGAGCGCACTCCCCAAGACCAAGGGAGCCACCTGCCCAGGTTTGGATTCCCAGCCCCACAATCTGCAAGCTGTATGACTCTGGGCGAAGCACTGTCTCTTCCGGGCTTTTCTTCCCTGCAAAGTAAGTGACTATGCCTGTGACCCAATAGCGCGGAAAGGCATGAAATTTGATCAGTCCCGGAAGGTCTCATCTTGGATCCTGACAAACCTCAATTTTCTGTTTCTCAACAAATCAGTAAGTAGCAAGAATGTGGAATAAAGTGTACGGAACAGGGCTTTAGCTTGACTCTAATTCTGATTTTCCGAGTCTCCTTCCGTCTGGAGGAATCAGGTCTGAGCCTGAACCGACCCAGGTAGGAGATGGCAGGTATCCCGGGAGAGCACCCTCCCCCGCACGCCCTTTCCCTGCTGCTGGTGACACCCAGACTCCAAAAGTGAAGCACCCGGGGTGGGGCGGGGCGGGGCGGGGCGGGCAGCGAGCGAACCCGATTGGTCCCTACATGCCACGTGTCCCCTGCCACGGTGAGCCCAGTCTGCGCTGCGGCTGCTGCTAGGCTAACGGGCTTCGAGCTGCGTCGTCTGTCCGCCCTGACCTAAGGCCTCCCCCGCACGGTGAGTGTGCAGAGTCGCTGCAGGGCACGAAGTCCATGGCTGCAGGGACCGGGGACCGGCATCTTGCTTGCTGGGTCCCTGCTGGGGTACGGCCACCCCGGAGTGTCGCGGTTGGGTGTGTCCCTGGAGGCAACCTGAGATGCAGGCGTGGGGTGACAGCGCCCCTGCGGGGGAGGGGAGATGGTGAAACCCCGGCCCCGCCGAGGGTGTGGTCCAAGGCTGGGGACGCCTGATCATTTTAATTTCACGGGTGGAAAAACTTGGGAAGACTGGAGACGCAGATCTAGGGACCCTCAGGGAAGGCTGTGAGTTGCCCAACTTTGAGAGTTTGAGGAATCCTCTCCTGCGCGCCGTTCCAGAGACTCCATGATGCCCACCTAGGAAGGACCAGCTGTCCATCCCAAGGGTTCTGATGGTCTGGCCCACATTGCGCCGCTGCTCACCTGTCGGGGAGCCACAGAAGCGCTTAGCCGGATGCAGAGGCCCCACTGTTTCTTCTGCTTCTCCTAAGCCAACCCCGCGCCTTTTCAAAGCTCCAGGGCCTTAGATGCTTTCTAATGACCTCGAATCCTGACCCGCCACCAATTTATAGTGTGACCTTGAGCCAGGCTCTTTCCCTCTCTGAGCCTCCCTCTCCCCTCTTTCTGGGTAAACAGTCACTGTGAAAGTGGGTTGCTCTGGCTGCCAGTACAGGTGTGGGCGGTGAAAAGCTCCTTTAGGAGAGTGAATCTGGCCTCTGCTTCCTCCTTCCCTCCCTGTCCTTTTGTCTAAACTCTGGTGGGTCTTCCCAGACACTTCCAAATTTGGGCATATGGCTCCTGGGTTTATAAGAGCTCTTGGTGTCCCCTGAGAATCTACCCTCCTTTCCTCTTCTCCTGCCCAGATCACATCTTGAGCTGCTGTCCCCACCCCCAGACAAGATAGCTTGACTTCAAAACCTTTCTTTCCCCATCTGTAACCATTTCTGCCCCGAGCTTTGCAGAAGACCCTGGGCAATTCTCCCTTATGTCCATGGGCTGCAGCTTGCCTGGGGCCCTTGGATGGGTCTCTTTTCTCTCTGGACCCTTGTGGCCCATAGCAGTGTGCTGAGGTGACTGCTACTTCCGGTGCTCCCCCCCCCCCACCGCCGCCCAATTCAACTGCTCTCAGATTTGGGAGTTGGGTGTGGCTGGGCATGGAGGGAAGGTCTTCATCCCCTTGCAGCTGTGACTGTCGCTCACCATGTCCCTTTACTTCCTGTCCTTTTGTTCATAAGCCTCCCTCTGCTGGGATACTGAACCAGTTTGCTGTGTCTGGGCAGGGGAATGCAGCTGTTGATGGACAGAACATGGACTTGCCCTGAGAATGGAGATGCTGGGGTTGGGGGTGGGGCTGGGAGTGGGGGACTGCAGCACTGGAGAGCTGCCAGAGACCATACAGACATCTGCACTGCAGCTCCCAGAGGAGTCCTGGACACCAGCCCCAGCCCCGCCCCATCTCTGCCCCTCCGCACACCAGCTGGGCACCTCCCCACCTTGATTCCTTCCTCCCTGGAGGAGGAGACCTGTACCCAAGCCCCCAGCTGGTAAGATGTGTTGGCTCTTTTAAAGTACCATTCAGGCTCAGTGGTGGCCCCAGGGCAATTCCTAGTCAACTTCTTCAAGAGACTTCCTGGGTGGGGTCAGAGCTGAGGATGTGGTCTCCACAGATTCCCCATTGGTGGGGGGGGGGGGGGAGGTAAGGGTTGTATCCTGGTTTGCTGCTTCTTGGCTTGGAATGAAGCCTCTTCTGTTTACATTCTGTATCCATTTGCATTTGGAATGCCCTCTCCTGGCGGACTGAGAAGCCCCCACTGAGGCTGGCCCTGCAGAGAGCTGTGTCAGCTTCCCGGTTCCAACATCTGTAAAAGGAGGACTGAACCCTTCATGTGGTATCAAGCCTGCAGATATGCAAGTGCCTCGCAAACTGTAGAGTGCTCTGTGTAGAGAAGCCAGTGCTGCCATGGTAACCTCAGCCGGTTGTGGTACTCAGGAGGCTACCTGAGCCTCAGGTTCCTCTTTCTGTTGTCCACATGCTCCTTAAAGTCATTGTCACTGATGGAACCCTTCCAGCTGAGCAGACTCAGGGAACCCTGGCTTTGTTGGATGCTGGAATCAGACCATTACAGAGATAGAGATACCCTAGTCCTCAAATGTAAAGAAGTGGCTAGAAACGTGGTCCCCTACCTAGGGGATGCCTCGGTTCCTTCCCCCAGGGTGGCATAAACTGTGTGTATCTGCAATCCCAGCGCTTGGGAGGTGAAAGATGCAGGATCTGGAAGTTCAAAGTTCAAGATCACTCTGAGCTACCTAGTAAGTTGGGTACAGGAGGCCCCATCTCAAAAAAAAAAAAAAAAAGGTGAAGCATCCTTGTAAGCCCTTGCACAACACTTTCTGTGCATGAACTTTCTGTGCAAGGTCCTTGTGTGCACACTCATCTTGTCTTCATTCTTGCCAGGTAGCCGATGGCTTTGTTTTAATTCCAGCAGAGGCAGTTGAATTTCTGAGTTTAAGGCCAGCCTAGTCTGCTACAGAGAGAGAGAGAGAGAGAGAGAGAGAGACCCTGTCTTCAAACAAACAAACAAAAAGTCTCAAATGTCTTTATTCTTTACACCTTAACCATAATCTTTATGAGAGTTAGGTTTTAAATATTTTTATTTACATGATTTATTTATTTGAATATGTACATATGTGCCAGGGTATGCATGTGGAAGACAGGCCATCTTTCCAGAAGTTGATTATCTCCTTCCATGTTGTGGATCCTGGATGGAACTCAGGTCAAAAGGCTTCTCACATGCTGAGTCATTTGGCTCCTGTTTTTACCCGTTTTCCATATGAGAAAAGGTCTCTCTTTTTGTTTGCCACTAGCCAAACAGAACTATCAAGGGCTCTCTTGTCTCTGCCTCCTATCCTGCAATAGGATGGTAGACTTGGGTTCTGAGGATTTGAACTCAGGTCCTTCCCGCCAAACAGCTTCTAAACAGCACCTTGGAGCTTTTACTTCAGGACTCCTGACTTCTGTGAGACTTTTATCATTCACAGAGTGACCTCACCCAGGATTCAAACCCACATCAGGCAGTTTCTGATCCTGGGGCAGTCAAATGACAAATGCCTGGGGCCCTGCCCAACTGGGGATCAATGACTGTTGGTCAGGAGTTGGAAGACACTGCTCTCGAAGAAACTTGAGTGTCTGGATTGGGGGGAAGGGCAAGAGAGGGATGCTCTATCCTACTGTGTCAGCTGGGATTTGGAGCTGCTCCTTCTGGCTGGGGGAAGCCCATAAAAAAAAGAGAAATCATTTTCTAGATTTACCTTTTCTTGGAGGTAGGAATAGAACCCATGGACTTACACAGGCTGGTTGAATAATCTACACTAAACTCCAGCCTGGGAGGAGTTTTGAAAACCAAAGCCTTCAAAGTACAGAAGACTTACCCCAGAAGGCTCCAAAACTTTCTGGCACACAGAAAGTTCTCAGACTCTGTTATTAAAATGGTTGTTTTTTGAGACTGGGTCTCATGAAGCTAATAGGTTTTCTGTACCCTGATAGTAGGCTTCTCCGCCGGCACAGTATGCCAGAGCAAGCCAAATTAAAAAGTAAAAGACTAGCTTTATTCTGAGCAAAGCAACTCCTGGGTGATTCCTCCAGCCCCCAGAGATGGAGGCGGGAGAAGGGGCATGAAAAATCACATGGCTGATCTAAGAGAAGGAGCTTAAATGCCCTGTGGGAAGGGTGAAGGGGTGGGTGTGGGTGGTGATGACCACAAGCTGGGTTTGCACCCAATTATAACACCTTAGGCAGGGATTGGCCACACACCCCTGCCTCCAAGAATACAGAACTGGGATTTTGGCGGTCTCTGTTGGAGATTCACCAAGAGAGCGGGGTTTGGAGAGAGAAATGCAGGCTTTCAAAGGAGCGAGCTGGAAGTCCCAGCCGAACAGTAGCCCAGGCTGACCTTGAACATCCTTTATCACTGATGGTGAATTTCTAATCCTCCAGCCTCCACCTCCCACATGCTAGGGCTACTTGTGTGTACTATCATGCCTGATTTATTCGGTGCTAGGGATCAAACCCAGGGCCTTCTGCATGCTGGACAGGTACTCTGCCAGCTGAGCTACATCCCAACCTACAACATGTAATTTTTCTATGTTATTTTAAAAGTGGACTGAAGGGTACGGAAGTGAGCAGTGAAATGGCTTAGCGGGTAAAGGCTCTTGCCACTAAGCCTGATGACCTGAGCTCAAGCCCCAGGACCCACATGGTAGAGGGAAAGAAACCAAATCTCACAAGCTGTTCCATCACACATATGTGCCCCCTCAAAAAAAAAAAAACTCTATCTAACCAGTGCTCATTTCTGTTTGTTTGTTTGTTTGTTTGTTTGTTTGTTTGTTTTTTGAGACAGGGTTTCTCTCTGGCTTTGGAGACTGTCCTGGAACTAGCTCTTGTAGACCAGGCTGGCCTCGAACTCACAGAGATCCGCCTGCCTCTGCCTCTGCTGGGATTAAAGGCGTGCGCCACCACCGCCCAGCCAATGCTCATTTCTTTTCCTCTGTAGTTATTAATGAGGAGACTTCAGTATTAGGCAGCCAGTGTGTGGGCACAGGAACCTTGGCCGTCCCAATCTCTGCCCTAGCCCCAGCTCCCACCAGTGACCCTAAGTTGCTAATACTTTTGTTGCTTTGTTTTGTTTTCTCAGGAGTCCCCAGTTAATCAGTAATTTTCTCTATGGACTTGGACAAGTTACTCAACTTCTCAGGTCATTTCCCCTCTGGTCACAGCATGGGGAGCAAAGCAATTTGGTTCAATGGTTCCATTTTTTTTCTTCCCCTGTGACTTCTCAATGGTGTCCCTAAAAAAACCTCTCATGGCTATAACTGGAGTTTTTATCATGTAAACCTGGACTTCTGCAGCCCTAGCTGGCAAGGCTCAGCCACCTGGTCCCAATAAACCAGTTAGAGACCAGTCATAGTAAATATATATATATATATATATATATATATATATATATATATATATTATATATTATATTAAAAGGAAGTTTATTCAATGTGACCAAGTTGGGAGGAAGAACAAGCTGAGGGAGGCTGCAACACAAGCCCATTTTTAGGATACTGACTTGAGCCTTAGGTCTGAAGAGAGGAAGAACTGGGGCAGGAGCTGTGCACAGTCAACTAATCCTGGTCTCCATGTGGTTTAGAGTTCAGTGTCTCCATTCTGGTTCTTCTAGATGGTTCATAGAAGCCATTATCTCTGTCCTTATCAATACCATTGCTTTAAGAGCTCATTCTGGTTCCTACTGACTGACCACTTCTGCCCCAGGGTAGAGTTTGCCCTCACGGAATGACTGGCCTCTCTTACAGTGTGATTTGTTCGGTACAGTGTTATTCCTTGGGAATCTAAGGTGACTCCAGAGGAGAGGTTCAGGACAGTACGTAGCTCTGTACTTCCAGCCAAAGTAAAGGAGAGAGACAGACAGACTCCAGATGAAGAGATGCCAGAAGATACCTTGGATTTGGTTTCCTTGTGAGCAGAGTGAGGGGTCAGTGCTTTTGAGGAAAAGCATCCTGGAAAGATTGGTTTCTTAGCCTCTTAGTGCAGGAACCTTTAGGAACGGCCCTCCGTGACCAGAGGCTCACAGCAGGCACAATAGCTGTGCCGTCGTGTCCCCCAGAAAGGGCCAAACCGTGAGTCACACGCAATAAAATAAAATGATCTTTTGCTCAAGGTTTTATTCTACTTACAATCAATGGACTAATCCAAGCAGTTATTAGTAACCAGCTCAAAACGGAATCGACAGCCACCGTCATATTGAGAAGACTATGCACTTAGAGGCAAAACTGGTTTTTCCACCCAAGGGGGAAGGGAGAGACAGTGGAATGTGCAAGTTATTAGAATGCTGTGTATGAATATACACACCTACATGTCAGTATCCTAAAAATGGGCTTGTGTTGCAGCCTCCCTCAGCTTGTTCTTCCTCCCAACTTGGTCACATTGAATAAACTTCCTTTTTTTTTAATATTTATTTATTATTTATTATTTATTATGTATACAATAGTCTATCTGTGTGTATGCCGAAGGCCAGAAGAGGGCACCAGACCTTATTACAGATGGTTGTGAACCACCATGTGGTTGCTGGGAATTGAACTCAGGACGTTTGGAAGAGCAGGCAATGCTCTTAACCACTGAGCCATCTCTCCAGCCCTAAACTTCCTTTTAAAATATATATATATTATGACTGGTCACCTACAACTCGCTGAGCTGTAAAGAGCCTGAAGACAGAAAAACTGGAATCAGATAACCCAGAAAAGTTTTCTTTGAAGAGAATTTTTTTTTCTTCCCCATGGTGCATTCATGGTCAGTGACCTCCAGCTACACAGGAATGGCAAATCCTCAATGGTTGACCACAAGCCAGTCAAGGGAGGGTGGTGTGGAGCATGTGGGGATTCCAAGGAGAGGAAATCTCCCTGGCTCCCCAGTTGAGATAACAGCTGAGACCAGTCAGTTGGTTCTCAACTTTGGTGGCTGCTATGGCCCTGAAACGTTAAGTTAATCTCTAAGGTTGGCCTTTGGTCATTTGGGGAAAAAAATCTTTAGGTAGTATTAATAAAGCTAGAACTCTGGTTTAGGTACTAGAAGATTGGGTAGAAAAATGATAGTGGTGGCCATTCCTGGCTTAGGGAGAGGAGAGGCCAGAAGCCATGAAGGATAGCCAAGGACCTTGAATGCTGGGCCTAGAGACCTGGCTTTGGAAGGCGCTGTAGGAGGGAGACTGCTTACAACCCTTTAAGCCCTTCTCTTTACACATACAGTTTGAAGTAGGGCTGATCCAAAGTTTTGATCATTTAAAAAGATAATTTATTATTGGTGCACTGTGGATGTGCGTGTGTGTGTGTGTGTGTGTGTGTGTGTGTGTGTGTGTGTGGAGAGAGAGAGATGCGTGTGGAGGCCAGAGGACATCTTTGTGGAGTCTGTTTTCCCCTTCCACCTTTCACGGTTCTGGGAATCAAACTCAGGTCACCAGGCTTGCATGGCAAGCGCTTTTACCTGTGAAACTGTCTTACTGACCAAGTTTTGTTTTGAGGCAGGGTCGTACTCTGAAACCCTGGTTACCCTGGAACTAACTACGTAGACCAGACTGGCCTTGAACTTACTGAGATCCACCTCTGCAGTTTCTGTCTCTGCAGTTCTGGAACTAAACGTGTGTGCCGTCACTCCTGGCTCTACCTGCCAGCTTTATCTTCATCTTTGAAATGAACTGAAATTATGCAGTTTAGGAGGGGAAAACCATAGCGATGACCTCTATATTGCATTAATATGCCAGGCACTCCAAAAGAGGCAAGGGAACCTGCCTGGGGGTGCACATCTGTAATTCCAGGACACAAGAGGCTGAGGGAGGGGGGTAACCTTTTCCAGACCAGCCTGGACTATATAATAAGGCCCTTCCTCAAAACAACAAAATCAAAAGATGGGGTGGGATGATGGAGCTCTGCAGTCAGGTAAACAAAGGAATAAGTTTGGGCTGCTAGGGGGTAAGAAGTGGCCCAGGCCTATAATGCATATGAAGTCTCTCAGTCAGGGTCACCTGTGGTCATTTCCATCTGGGCCAATCAGACCTCCATTGTCCTCCTATAGATAAGACCTCTCCTGTGCAGAACAATGCCTGTACTCGCTGTCTACTGACTGGGCAGGAGTGAACAGCTTCCTGCAAAAAAGCCCATGCTCTATTTGCAAAGGTCTGCAGTTCCTCTGAATGGCCAACTTGACATATGGCACGGAAATACATTTGGTTGACTGTGGGTGTGGCTCAGTTGGTAGAGTGCTTGGAAGCCAGCCCTGGGTTCAGTCTCCGGCACTGTATAAACTGGGTGCAGTGATGCGCGCATGCAACCCTAGCACTTGGGAGGTGGAAGCTTGAGGGTCACCTTATGTATCACCTGAGGACACATAGTGAGTTCAAGGCTAGGCTGGCATAGAAGAGACCCCGTATGGAGTAAAAAAATATTAAATAAAATTAAAAAAAGCAAAACTGTGCTAAAAAGAAACAGTCTGAGGCTAGAGAGATGGCTCAGTGGTTATGAGCACTTGTGAGTCTTCCAGAGGACCCAAGTTTGGTTCCCAGCACCCAGGTCCTTTGGCTCACAACTGTTATGGCTCCAGCCCCTTGGAATCCAACCCCCTCTTCTGATCTCCATACACTCACTCATGTGTGGCACACATTCACCCAGACAGACGTACACACCTAAGTGTAAATAAAAAGAAATATTTAAAAAGTTACTTGTGCAGGCCTGGAGAAGTGGCTCAGTGGTCAAGAGCACTTGTGGCTCTCACAGGGGATCCCAGCATCCACAGGGTGGCTCACAACCATCTCTAACTCCAGTCTCAGCATTCCCACGCCCTCTTCTGACCTCTTTAAGCACCAGATACACATGGGGTACACTTCCATACGTGCAGGCAAAACAGTCATACACATAAATAAATTGTAAAAAAGCATTTCAATTACTTTCAGGCAGGCTCTTTTGGTCTCCCTCAGAAAGGGTGGTTTTTGCACACTATCTTGCAAAGAAAACCTTACAGAGTTCCCATGTCTAAGTAGGAAATTTCTAAACTGAGGCAGAGAGGGAAGCAACTCAAGTGGTTCAAAGTCCTGAACAAGGTGTTTGCAGTGTCAGGATTTGAACTTGGGGATCTTGACTTCAAAGCCTTCATTACTTGCCATGTTAAACTTAGCCCAATAAAAACGATCATTTATTGTTTTTTTTTTTTCTGTGTGACAGACTAAGCATTTTTCATCTGCTGTGTCACAGTTCACATTGGAATTCCAATGTCTTTGCAGATACACAAACTGAGATTCAGTTTAAACAACTTATTACATAAGTCAGAGCTCAGGAGACACAGTGACCCCTGTCCATTCTCTCGGTTGGGCAATAGGACCCTGCCCCTGCCCCCACCCCCACCAAAGACCACAGTGGTCACCAGCTACCAGGCAGGGCAATGGAGATAGCCACCCAGGAAGAAGCCATCCAGGTCACTGTCCAGAGGGAGGGGTTTTCAGGAACGGTTCAGTTGCTTGGGTGGTCAGATGAAAGAGACTTAGGGCTCTGAGGAGAGAGAAGCCAGTTTTAACCAGTCTTGAGCATCTTTTTCAGGTAAGTTGGTAAAACTTACAGATTGAGGGAGGGCCGAGGAGTCCTGGGATCTGGAGAGAACCTTCCCGGTGTTCTGTCGTGGAAAGGGCTCACTGAAATATAGAGAAATCGTTTATATTGACTATGGGGTTTCCCAAAGAGGAGAGCTGTGCATTGACCTCATTTCATTAAGTCCCAGAGAGGGAACTCAGCAGGAATCACATACCCTGGGCCTGTCCCCAGCTGTGTGACATGGGACTGTAGGCAGGGCTGCTAGCTGAGTCCTGGCCATCTTGAAAAAGGCTTGGAGGTCAGATGGTTCAGGCCTCAGCTAGGATCCTGGGCCAATGGCTGTTTAGCCAGTCTGAAGCATGTGGTGTAGGTTGTCATGGGAGGGGCCCCAGTGCTCAGACAGCCACCTCAGTGCTTCAGCCTTTAGCTTCCCTGTTGGAATGAACTGGACTAATCCTCTGGACTTCAATCTAAACGTTAAATGATCAAAGAAACTCACTTTCCACATACGCAGGAGGCAGGCCCACAACGGGCCCACAGAAACTGCCCTTGGAGTTTCCCCCAAAGGCATGGTGGCCTCTCCTTGGAGTTGGCTCTCTGTGGAAAGGGGCTGTTGTCCAGATGGGCCTGGGCGCCAGCCAGCTGCTGAAGTTTCCAGCAACCACGCCAAAAGAAAGTGCCTCGGCCTTCAAGTGACAGGTCCCAGCCCTCCCACCCTCATGTCAGCTCACTTCCTGGGCCTCTTTCACTCCCCGGGTCTCTGGCAGTTTGGGGGTTGGTTCCTTCACCAGCTGCCCCTTGGGTCTCCAGGCTTGGGGAAACCCCAGAGCTGTTTCTGGGCCCAGTCCTGGAAGTCACCCCTTCTCATGTGAGGTTTCCATTTCCTGGTGAGAGCTGCCCTTTTATAGCAAGGGGCCCCTGGTTGCCCGGGCAACAGCAGGGTTTCCTGTAGCTGAGCTTCAATCACAGTCAGATCTCTGTCTGTGCCCCCTCCCGCCCCCCACGCCAGCTTTACCAGATCACTGCTCCTTGCTGACTGCCGGACTTCAGCAGAGGCAATATGGGGGCAAACTGATAAAGTCCCTGTACCTAAGGCCCCACCAGTACAATAAACCACCACCCCTGATGTGTCTGCTCTATGCTGGAAGTGATTCAGGTCCCATCCCCCAGCAGTTTGTGCTTAGCATAACCTTGAACTCAGAAATGGGCGCTAAGCCCCAGTCACAGACCTTAAAACTGTCAAGGGAGCCGTCTCCTAAGTTAGGGGATGTGTAGGGCTGGAGAGTGCTGAGTTGCAGGTCTCTGTGGTTCCCTCCTTTCTAGTTCATTCCTTGCAAGTAAGTTATTTTTGCTCTTACAAAGCAGTTTGGAGCTGCTTTAAGGCGGTCCACGTACGCCTGCCGCTCCTAGTGGCGGTCAGTGGCCCTCCATGGTTCCCGATTGCTTAACTTGCATCTCCTGCCCTTCTGCTGAGTGCTCGTGAGCTCAGTTCAGCCCTGCGCCCGCTTCGCTTCCCCTTTTCATTTATTTATAAATTTATTTATTTATACACCTGTGTCCCAACTTCGTTGTAGCTCTTGTCCCTGACACCTCCAACCCATAGTCCTTCCCCGGTTTCAGTAAGCTATTTCAACCTGTTTGTTCAAGTTTCCCACCGTGGCGATGGCCGTGTTCCACCAGAGTAGAGCCAAGTCTTCACAGTGACCTCAGGTCATCCATCCTTTCACCATCCTTCTGTCTGCTGCCACCTCAGTCACCTCAGTCACATTGACCTCTGTGTTGCCTCTTAACCCAGGCATCTGTATGAGACCTCTGGCTGGCTGCCCAGGGTTACATCCCATTGCCTTTTGTCACCAGGTGCTTCTTGTAATCCATGTGGGTGCATTTTATCACTGGGACTGCGAAAATGGGAATGTCCAGTCTTGAGTATGTCCTGCTGTGTTCTCGGGGTTCAGGGCATTGCTGGCTGGGGTAGATAATGGGTGAATGAGACATACCCAAGCTGAGATGATGTCCTCAGAGAGGCACCCAGGAACTCCTGCTTTTTCCCATTTGTATGGGAGAAGGCCTGGCTGGGAAGTCATTCTCAGTGGCTTGGAACAAGGGTGCACAAAGCGCATGTAGCACACAGGGGCTCTGGATTCCGGAGTTCTAAATGGTTTGACTTTGGACCAAATGTGGTACCTGGCCCTGGTTTCCTGTCTCTTACAAAGAGCACCTGCTGCCTGTAAGGACTGCTAAAAGGATTAAGGGAGATACCAGGCACACAGCAGGGCCTGGGTCAGTGCTAGGTCAGTGGTCATACCCAGCCTCCATTCTCCAGGTTCCTTTCCCACCCTGCTAAGACTGGCTGTACAGTATCTAATCCAGCCACTATACCCTGAAAAACAAAGTTCCTGGCTCCACCAGGTCTCTGGGTATGAGAACAAAAGGGAAAATGGGGGGGGGGATAAAACAGAGAGTTAACAGAGTCCTGGAGTGGTCTCTCAAGTTTTCTTTGTCTTTCCACAGTGGTTTCTGCTACAGAACCTGAGACCATGGCCAAAACAGCACAGGTAAGGGTCTCTCCTTCTCAGTGTCCTACCCTTAGGTCTGGGAACCCTAGCATCAGTAGGCCAGAGTCTCAGGTACCTTCAGCTAAGGGTCCTCAGCTAACCCCTGGTACTTCAGGTAACCCCTGGTACTTTCAGCCCTAAAGGACTAGAAGTGGCTGTAAATTCACAGCTCTTCCTATGCAAGTCGCCAGAAGTGATGCACAATATCCCAGGTACAAAAGGATGCGAATTGACTCAAATACTGGGAAGTGCAGGGCTTCGGGACTGGTTGGATCCAACTCTTAGATGGCAGAGTGAGGATTCTGCTTTGGTGGGTAGCTCTTTCTAGATTGCTTCATTCCTGAGAGGTTCTTTCTTGCCTGCCATGGGCATCATGCACCTCTAGGCTTCTGTTATCCGGTCTTCAGAGACCCAGATACAATAGTGCAACTTATTTTCAGTGGTTCTGGGTTTTATCCTCATTGGCCGGGTTTGGGTTACATGTTTTTTAGAGTGGGGAGTTGAAGTGACCCCACCAGAACTATGGGACCCCAGGAAGGGAGATGGGCAACTAGATGGGCACTAGATCGCAATGAGGGGTGTTTATGCCCCGAAGGGTTATGTTTTCCAGGCTGGGAAGATCATGACCTCAGTCTTTCATGCTATCTGGCCACTTTATTGGGTGATAGAATTTGAGACCACATGAAACATTCTCTCCTATGTGACTAAGTGAGGTATAAGGGCTTCCTCTGTGTCAGTCAGGGCTTGCCTGAGAAGGGGTCCCACTTGGCTACCCTTACAGTGCAAACCTGGTGCTGGAAGGGGAGGATGAGCTGAGGGACCCCCAGCAGATCCCCTTTTGTTGTTTACTTCATCTCTAGAACTTCCGGTCACAGAGCAGGCCTCTTACCCACTGGCCGAACTGAGAGCTAATTTCACATCATCCCTCCTTGTGACGTGACTCGCAGTGTACCGAGGAGCTGCAGCTTGCAGAGAGTCGTGTTTATATGATGCAAGACAGACTCTAAGTAGCTCTTGCACAGCTTCCCCCCACGCCCCTGAGGAGCAGCATGCTTTGTCCCATAGCCTCTCTGATCAGGCCGACTGGAAAGAATATTCCTTGTTGTGCAGAAAGCTCCAGGACGGGAGCTGCTGCTGCTTCCTTCTTCCTGTGTGTGTGCACGGGCAGGAGCTGGGAGGCACTTACCTTGCAGGGTTCTGAATGACTCAAATGACAAGTCAAGCTGGAAGATTGTTCGGGCCAAGACTTGGGGTTCAGAGGTTTGGGCAAGGGCCAATAAACCAAGCAAGTTTCAGGGGGGTTGGGTGTGAATGCAAGTCAGACATCCTTGCGTCATGCTTTGGTGGGACATGAAAAAGGTCTGGAGCCAGCAGGAGGGCACCCTCTTTGGGTTAAGAGGCTTTGAAAAACAAGAGGGGTCTGGGGCAGACTGGCTGGATCAGAAGGCCAGAACTGAGAAAGAATCCAGTGTATTCGGGGCAAAGGGTAATTCTGGGTGCCTGCCAGGCAGAAACCTCAACAGGGAGAAGCTTGCTGAAGACAGGGCAGTGTGAAGAAGGAATTTTGTCTATTGCCTGCTCTTAGCACCGTCTGCAGTACGCTTCCCCCCACACACGCACGTGTGCACACCCACACACCCTTGCAGAAACACAGCACATTGTTCACAATCCTTGGGTCCAGTCACCTTAGCTCCTTCCATCATGATGACGGGTCCTTCCTGTCACCTTCCAAAGAACTGAACTTGGAAGGAAGGCCCCAGGAGACGTGGCTCTGTGGCCTGTTTAGTAGTGAGATTTGGTATTGAAATGCAGTAACAAATACAAAACCACTTTGCAGACAGGGAGAGAGGGGTGGGTGTCCTGGGATCCCAGCAGCTGCAGGATGAGGTGGGTACCAGAGCTGGCTATGGTTGCTGTCTGCTAGAGTTCCCGTATAGGCAATGATCTGTCTAGGTAATGTGTATCTGCATTCTAGGAGGCCCAGGACACCTGCAGTAGCTGGGGTGGGGCCTCACAGGCTGGAGCCCCAGGGCCCAGGCTGCTCACCACCTGGCAGCGGGGTCTGCTAAATATTTCAGGGTGGAAAGCTTTCTCCCCCACTCCCTCCATCCTGGGTATCTGCTTCCAGAATCCTATCTGCATGGGGTGGGACAGGCTGGTTACAGGTGGCCGGGGCAGCTGCACAGATGGCATTTAGGAATATAAACTTCCATAATGGGGTGAGCCATGGTCTGTGGGAGCTAGGCCTAGATGGTTTGAGGGAATGTTTCTATAGCTTTATGTTAGCAGCTAGAGCTAAGTCCCATTTTGCTTGCAGTGCCCATGACTGTGGAGCTAGCGGGCAGGCAATGAGAAGACTTCTCCATCCTTGTGCAGAGCTGCATGGGGGACTGAGCTAGATCCCCACTTAGTTTCTCTCTGGGAACGCTTTGGCCAAGCCTATGTGGGCCATTAGCCACCCTTCCCTGGTGTCACCTTGATTGTTTTATCTTCAGCCCAAACAGCACAAGAACCCAGCCACTCCATCCACAGCGGGAGAAGGACAGAGACAAAGTAGCCACAATAGGGAGGGCAGCATGCCTGGTGCTCTGTCTTTTGCCCCACAGCCTGGCAGATGCCTCTTGTCTCCCCCAAGCCCTGTAGTGACATTTCATTTTTATTTTAATAAATAAAGCTTGCCTGAAGATCAGAGAGTAAAACAGCCCCACTGGTCAGCCTTACAGACCAGGCAGTGATAACACACATGTTTAATTCTAGTAGCCACACTAATTGCCATAGAAACCAGGCGGTGCATGCCTGTAATCCCAGTGGTGCATGCCTTTAATCCCAGAACTAAAGAGGGAGGATTACAAGACAGAAGGAGACAGCTCTTAGTTTCAGTCTCGTTCTGAGATTCCTGGAGGCAGGATCGCCATTTTCAGACTGAGGACAAGGTAAGAGCCAGTGGCTAGCTATTTTGCTTTTCTGACCTTCAGGTTGAACCCCAATTTCTCTCTCTAAGTTTTTATTAATTGTGCTTCACAGCCCCTGTAGGCAACTTCTAATCTTATGGTCATTGACCTTGGGCATCTGACTGTGAGCTTTCAAGAACCATCTCAGAATCTATCTTGGCACTTATTACCTCTAACATGAGCCTTGTAATGATTAATCTCAGTTGTCAGCTTAATGAGATCCAGATGCACCTAGGAAACGGTCTTCTTGGCATGCCTATGGAAGGATTCTCTTCCCCGTCCACCCCCCCCCCACACACACACACTTTATGTAGCTCTGGCTGGCCTGGAACTCACTGTTTAGACCAGTCTGCCTGCCTCTGCCTCCTGAGGCCTGGGATTAAGGGGGTGCACTTACCATGTAGTGCCCTACCTGACTGAGTTCTTACAGGTCCCTGGGCTAAGCACCTAGCAGATTCTCAGTGAGAGATGGATGGATGGATGGATGGATGGATGGATGGATGGATGGATGGATGGATGGATGGATGGATACCTTGGTAGGTAGATGGAATGGCAGATAGACAGATTGATAGATACATGAACAGACAAACAGATAAATGAATGGGAGGATAGATTGAGCATAAATTGGCAATGTGTGCATTGGTAGGTAGATAGGCAGCTGAATAACAGATGGATGAGTAGGTGTCTCTAGTTTCCCTGGAAACAAGAATCTCCGTGTGAGAAGCCTTTGGAGTCTAGGCGTGGTGGGACACTGATGCCTGTTTATAGCTTGAATGTGGGTCACCCTGACACAGAGAAGAAACAGGTCTCTGAAAGCTGCCATCCCAGCAGGGGAGTCAGACAGTGCAGGACAATCGTTCCATGTTTAGTCTTCAAGAAGAGATAGGTGGGGGGTCATTAGCTGAGGAAGAACCCCTAAGTTATATGATGGTCACTCCTTCCCTTAGGATCTGCCACACCATTCTGGCATCTGGCAGGAAGGGAGAAAGCTTGATTTGCTAGAAACAGCCATTTTGACCTTCTCAGTCAGACCTCTGACATGCTGGCTGGTCACATGTCACTTGTACTCTCTATTTGGGGTCTTTGAAATTTTAAGATCCATTACCTTTTTTCTCCAAGTGAGCCCGAGAATTGGTGGCAAGGAGTTTGGAGCTAGAGAGATAAAGGACATGTGGACTCAGGCAGGTGGAAAGAAAAACATCATGAGTCATGGCAGCAGCTGGCTGCCCCAGATAGACCCCAGAGGACCTGACTCCCAGAAAGCTATTTCAAAGTTGGACACTCCATTGCTAGTCCCAGCATCTCCAATGCTAAGCAATGGTGCTAGGAATCCAGGCTAAGAAGTCAAGCTGCCCTCCCCTTACCTGCCTCCCTCTTCAGCATTCTTCACCTCAGTCCTTCATTCAACTCAGTTACATTTAGCAAGCACTCTCTGGTCTCCATTGCTAAGCCTGTGCTGGGTGTAGGGATCCACTCTGTCCTGTGCGGTCATGTCCTGTTCATGACAGCTCCTGTCCTTGTGGAGTCAAGAGTCTAAGGACCAGATGGTGGTGTCGCTCACCTGTAATCCCAGCACTCAGGTGGCAGAAGCAGGTGCATCAAGAGTTCAAAGGTGAGCCTTGGCTACTTAGTGAGTTCAAGACCAACCTTGGCTACATGAGACCTATGTCAAACAAACAAACAAAACTCCCAAAAGGATCAAGAGGAAGGAAGGTTAGACTAAAAGTCTTTAAGGCCCTTAGCAAAGCAGACATTCTGGTTCCCTCTGCTCCCTTTTTCTCCACCCTAGAAGCTAATGGTAATTATTTTCTGACATTGCTAGACCAGGATAGACAGAGAGAAACACCAGATGGTTAGAAGGTAAAATTCCAGCTGGACACTGTCTTTTTTTCTGACAGCAGGGACTTGAGGGTCTCTTCTGGCCAGTCTCTGAGCCATGCACAGACCAGGCCTGACACTGGACCTCAGGTCCCTGGATCAGGCTATCCAGGGTGGCACTATGCAAATGCAAATGTAGCAGGTGGGCCTCAGAAGGGCTGAAGAGGGCAGAGAGAATCTAGGCAGGAGGTGGGGCCAGCATGTGCCATCCTTTGCCTTGTCTCTTGCTTTGCCCAGGCCTGAGATCAGATTGCAGGGGATTCCCAAATAGGGAATTGCGAGAAGAAGGTGTGTCCCTTGGAGCACTTTAAATAGTCGCCCTGCACCCACACACGCATACCTCTGAAGAGTCAGCTTCGGTGACCGATGGCAGAGGGCAGACAGATGTCTGGCTGGACTCTGTGGGAGAAGCCACCAGGGGACACAGGACCATGGGAGGACTCCGGCTTTGCCTGTCCTTGTCTCGCTCGTTAAGACACAGTCTGTGGGCTCCTCAGCCTCCCGCTGCTCTTCCATCTACAGAACCTTTTATAATCTCTTTCTGGAGCTGGTGTTGGGCTTAGCTGTTTCCTCTATACTGTGCCTCTTTCTTTAGGTGTTTACATAACCATTTATGGTTTCATCTCTGTCACTGGGCGAGGGGCTCAACAAAATTCGATCTTCGGTTTTTTTGAATCTTCAGCCCTTGGCCCAGGGCCTGGCACAAACTGTGTGCTGTGTGCCTGCCCAGCGACAGGCCGTGTGTACTGGATTGACCAGGTGGTTCTCCCAGACCCCATGTTTCTCCGTACTGTAAAGCTGACCCACATCTGACTCCTCCGTGAACAGTCCATTGTGCATTCAGCTTTGATCTGATGTCTGAGGTCCGTTGGCTCTCCGCCTTCCTCTTCTGGCCTGCAAGGACCCTGCCAGATTATCCTTAGATGCCAGTTCACAGCTCAGTTTACTGGGCCCCCAGGACCAGTGCTCATCTTGGCATTGAAATCTGAGAGTAGCTCTGGGTCCCCTGAGTACTTGGCAGCTGTTAGGTTTGTGCAGCTGAGGGGAATAGGGAAGAGGGCCGTGGTCTGTGGGACTCCTTCTCAGGGTTTGTAGATGCCACCTTAAACACGGCCACAGTGGCTAATATAATTGTGTTCATGGAGATAAGAGGCTTTGTAAACTGTAAAATGCCGTGAAAAATGGTTAGGAGTACTGGGAAGGTGGCTCAGACCTCCTCAAAGTACTCGCTAGGTAAAGCATGAGGACCTGCATTCAAGCCCGAGAACCCAGACTCCACCCCTCTGCAAAAACAACAACAACAAAAAGCAGCATGGTGGTATGTCCTTGTAATAGCAGTGCCGGGGAGGCAGAAACAAGTGAATCCCTGGGGCCCAGTGGCCAAGCCACCTATGATAGGTGAGCCCCAGGCCCCTGAGAGACCCTCTCTCAAAAAATAAGGTAAGCCAGGCATGGTAGTTCATGCCTTCAATCCTAGCAGAGGCAGGTGGATCTCGGGAGTTCGAGATAAATTTAGTGTACATAGTAAGCTCCAGGACAGCTGGGACTCTGTAGAAAGAGCCTTGTCTTGAAAAACAAAGAACTCAAAACAAGATGTATAGCCTGGCAAGATGTCTCAGTGGGTAAAGAGGCTTGCTACACAAGCCTGCCATCCTAAAGGTGGAAAGAGAGAGCATCCATCTAAGGCGGAAAGAGAGAACCGGCTCCACCAAGCTGTCCTTCACATGTGCATCGTGGCTGACACATACCCACCCTCTAAACACAGTAATGATGAACTTTTAGCCATTCTTAACAAAAATAAATAAATAAGGTAGGACAGGAGGACAGAGTGTGAGGGTGCAGGCTTTTAACCCCAGCGTTTAGGAGGCTGGAGGGGGGTGGATATTTCTGTGAGTTCAAGGTCAGCATAGTCTACAGAGCAGTCTTAGCCAAGGTAGTGAGACCCTATCTCAAAACAAACAAAAACATCAAAGACGACACTTGAGAAACAACACCTATGGCTGTCCTCCAGCTACACACACACACACACACACACACACACACACACACGAGACTCTTATCACTCACAGGGATCATTTCCAGCCCTGCCATTCAGCCAGGCTTTTTAACCTCTCCTGCTGGTGTTAGGTGATGAAGGGTGATGAGCCGTGGCCACGCCGCCCTCCCTTGGAGGATGGCACTGTCTTTTGAGGAGTCAGCCACTCCCTTCCCAGGTGACCTCAGATGACCTCCGGGAACAGAGCTCAGCCAGAACCAGAGCTAGGGTCTGACCTGGGTCCAGGTCCAAGGTTGGGACTCACCCTCTGCTTTTCTCTCCACAGGGCACGATGTACCGAGGCTCCATCCATGACTTCCCAGACTTTGATGCAAATCAGGATGCTGAGGCTTTGTATACAGCCATGAAAGGCTTCGGTGGGTGTCGGCCACCCAAGAGTGGGTCCCATGGGGAAGAGGGTGCATGGGAGGAGCCATCTGTTAGTAGTCTGTGACTTTTCCTAGAGAAACACAAACAGACCTTAGTCTATCCAGTTAAGGCACCCCAACAAACCAAAGACACCATTCCATTCATCTAGTTTGATGAACCAGTGGGTTTATTAGGGTTACTTACAGTAGCATAGGTGACTCCTATGCATGACTGACAAGGCCACTTTCCTGGAAAACTGCATCCTTAGTACCCCCTGCCCAGCTTGCAGGCAGCTCCATCAGCGAGGCTTCCCTGTCCCTAGCCATTGTTACTGTTTTTATAATCCTGGGGAAGAGCCCCATGGTCCATGTCGCAGTCTGTGATTTCTGAATCCACTAAGATCCCAGAACTTCTGAGCCCTGTAAATTTCATGAGCATCTATGCTTTAAAAGCCTTCCTCCTCCGTCCTTGAGAGAACGTCCAGGCCCGTGGAAAAGGCTACACAGTAACTGTTGATGGGGGAGGAGCCTGGAATGTGGTTTTGTTTTGTTTTGTTCCTGTTGCTAGGGGTTGGACCCAGAATCTCTTGCACGCTAGACAAGTGCTCTGCTTTGTAGCTGTGTGACTAGCTTATTTAATTAATTTTTTGTCTTTTTCATATTTTATAAATTCTCAATAAAATGTCAAACCAAAAAAGTATATACATACACACACACATGTATATACTTTTTTCTGTATTTGTCCCGCAGAGAGCTCGATCACGTATATATTTATGTCAAACCACTGTATTTGTGCTGCAGAGAACTTGATCATGTATATATTTATGTCAAACCACTAAAGAGAGGTTTGAAAAAATACTGAAGCCTTACCCATAGACCTGAGCTTATGGAACAGATCTGGTTAGTATAACTGAGAACTTTGGTGAGTTGGTACCCTCCTGGTGACTCCCCTGCCTTTCTTCAGGGTGTCCACTGACCTGAATTTGTGCTTATTGCCACCTTTGCTTGTCTGCAGTTGGCAGAACACATGCTGTTAGGACATCTGGGTCTTTCTAAGTCAAGTACATTGTGAGGCCTTGTGAAAATCCTTACCTGTCTCTGTGCCTCAGTTTCTGTATTTGTGCCACAGAGAGCTCAATCAGCGGCCCTTTGAGCTCAGGTGTTGTGAATGCAATGACTCCTCTCTATGGGGACTTAGAGGTCCCTTTAGACCAATGGTTTTCAACTTTCCTAATGCTGTGACCCTTTAATATATTCAGTTATTTCGTTGCTGCTTCATAACTGTAATTTTGCTATTTTTATGACTTGGGTTTTTTGTTTGTTTGGTTTTTGACTTTTTGAGACAGAGTTTCTCTGTAACTTTGGAACCTATCCTGGAACTAGCTCTTGTAGACCAGGCTGGCCTCGAACTCATAGAGATCTGCCTGCCTTTGCCTCCCAAGTGCTGGTATTAAAGGCGTGCACCACCACCACCCAGCAACTGTTATGACTTGTAATATAATATAAATTTCTTATATTCAGGATGGCTGATGTCAGGGGTTGCAACCCACAGATTGAGAACCACTGCTTCCATTTCCTTGTGAGAGCAGAAGGTTTCTGCTGTAACCTGCAGAAGCTGCAAGGCCTCTGCCTGATAAAGGAAGCAGCCTGGAGAGCTTCCTGGAGGCAGGCTGGGCGGGGTGACAGCTTAACTGACTACAGTAGACTTGCACCTTGTTGAGCAAGTCGAGATAAGCAGAGTGGAGACTTGAGTGGTGGACGATTCATTACTTGCGGCAGGGGAGAAAGCCCACAGCCATTTCCAAACCAGCGCTCTCACTGAACAAGTCAAGCATGGACATTTTAATGCAGGCCTGTACAGATTCACACAGCCTTGGTCCCATTCCTGAGTGAGCGTGCACTCACGTTAAGAGTACAGTCCCAAGCATGCTCACTTCAGAGCTCCATAAATGCCTCTGGGCATGCTCCACACACACCACGAAGCTTTAGTTGAAACTGTCGGAAGGACATTTTGAAAGTGAATTAACATGGGCCTCTGAACCTGAAGGCACTGTCTTGCTTCGTCACTAACAACAGGTACCCTCAACTCTTCTTTCTAGGCAGTGACAAGGAGTCCATACTGGAGCTGATCACCTCCCGCAGCAACAAGCAGAGGCAGGAGATCTGCCAGAGTTACAAGTCCCTCTATGGCAAGGTAATTCTTCTCCGACTCTGCTTGTGCGCTGGCTCTTCTTCCTCTGCTCTTTCTTGTCCTTCGGTGTCACGTGTCATCTGAGTACCCAGACCTGCACCTTAGCCACTCTCTTTTTTTTTTTTTTTTTTTTTTTTTGGTTTTTCGAGACAGGGTTTCTCTGTGGTTTTGGAGCCTGTCCTGGA
This sequence comes from Chionomys nivalis, assembly GCF_950005125.1. NCBI lineage: Eukaryota > Metazoa > Chordata > Mammalia > Rodentia > Cricetidae > Chionomys > Chionomys nivalis. The sequence goes on along the minus strand of NC_080092.1, from coordinate 36,987,778 downwards.
ACTAGCTCTGTAGACCAGGCTGGTCTCGAACTCACAGAGATCCGCCTGCCTCTGCCTCCCGAGTGCTGGGATTAAAGGCGTGCGCCACCACCGCCCGGCCTTAGCCACTCTCTTACACACCTGGATCTGAGGAGACACAGACAGCAGAACTGACAGTGGTGGGGGAGGGCAATGCTGAGGGCTTGAACCTGCATGGCCCACTGCCAGCTGCATGGCTTGGGGCAGTGACCTGAAGTCTCTTGAATCTTCTTTAAGGGGCACTGGTAGTGTCTCTTCCCAAGAACTGGATCTAGCAAGGCGACTCAGCCTTGGGCCAGGCAGAGAAAACATTCACTTCTCACTCATCTCTACCATGGTGCTCCTCCATCTCCAGGACCTCATCGCAGACTTGAAGTATGAGTTGACAGGGAAGTTTGAGCGGCTGATCGTGAACCTCATGAGGCCGCTTGCCTATTGTGATGCCAAAGAAATCAAAGACGCCATCTCGGTAAGAAGCGTGAGTTGAAGTGTGCACTGCAGATGTGGGCAGTAAGTTCTGGGCTTTGCCACAAGCTTGTGGTCAGTTCCTGCCCACCCAGCACATGTGGCCTGCTCTGAGAGCCAGCCTGTCGCAGATGGGTTTCCTAGTCTTCGTCAATCTGATAGATATGGACAGAGGTTAGGGAAAAGTAGACCCTGTAAAATGAGGCCTTTGTTCTGATCCCCATGCCAGGAGTCATAGTCCTGAGAAAGTGGAGACATGGAGATAAATGCTGTCCAACACACTTGAAGCTGAGGGCACAGTAAAAACTAATTATTGAAGACACTGGGTCTAAGAGGACCAAGTTGAACCCAAAAGCCTGCAGAGGCTCTGGTGGATAGGAGTACAGAGGACATTCCAGGCTGGGGGCTGTGTATTCAGCTATGAGAAAGGCTTAACGTGCTTGAGAGAGGGATGGATGCCCTCTAGGAAGAAGACAAAAAGCCCTTGGTTAGGTGTGGTAGTGCCTGCTGGCAATCACAGCAGTGGGGAGTGAAGGCAAGAGGATGGTAAGTTCGAGACTGTAGCCTAGGTTACAGAAAAGACCTAAAAAGTGTGGGGAGTGGGGCACTGGGAAGATGGCCCAGTGGGTAAGTGCTTGCTATGGCAAACATGAAGACCTGACTTCAAATCCTCTATAAAAGCCTCTGTAACCCCCGTGTTGTAGGGAGTGGGAACAGGTGATCACCAGGGCCGATTGGTTAGTCCATCTAGACAGAACAGCAAGTTCTAGGTTTAGTAGGAGACCCTGTTTGGAAAGCTAAAGTGGAGAGAGATAAAGAAGACACCTGAAGCTGACCTCTGACCTCTGTATGCATATACTTGTGTGTGTGTGTAAACACACACAAAGCCCCCAGTTTAAGGTGTGTGACTCACAGATAGAATGCCTACTTTGAAGCTCTGGGTTCCATCCCTAGCACCCTAAAAAATACACTCAACAGCCCTTGGTTGTACCTGGCATTTTGCAGTGTATAAAGTCTATGACCTCTGCCGTCATTGAGTTCCCACACATAGATTCAATTCGTGAGTGGGTACAATTGGCCATGTGAGAATGTATTGCCTTCCAGGTCAGCCTTAGAATTTGGCAGTGTAACAAAGAGCTTCCTCGTTGTATAGATGAGAAAATTGTAGCCAGAAAGATGAAGTTGTTGTTGTTGAAGGTTTTATAAATGTTCGTTTTATGTACAAAGTGCTACATTGGGTGGGTGACTCGGAGAATTCATTCAAAGGTCATTCAGTCCGACTTAATGAACACCGGGTACTCTATGGGCGGAACTCTGGCAGTACACTTGGAGACTCTGAGGATTGTACAGGAATGCCAGCAAAGGTGTAATCTCTGCAGTAAACTTTACTGTGCCAGTAAAGTTGCCAATGGACCATCTTGCTTTCAGTCGTGATTCTAGGGAGAAAAGAACGCAGGCTTGTGCTGGTTTTTGAGTCAAGGTATCATGTAGCCCAGACTGGCCTTAAACTCCTAAACCTTCTTTCTGCCTCTACCTCCCAAGTATGAGGACTAGATCTTTATGTCTACCATGCCTGGCTTTATGCAGCTCTGGGTCAAACACAGGGTCTTATTGCATGGCAGGTAAGAACTATACCAAGTGAGCCACATCCTTAATCCCAGTATTGCATTTCTTAATGAGAAATCATCACAGCTGCTGTATAGGTGGGACTAGAACCCATGCCTTGAGTCTTAGGATGGCATCTCCCAAATGATGCCTAAAAACTGAACCAAAGACACCATGGCTGCAGGAGGTGACACAGCGCAGGCTGCTCCAGGGTCCCTTGTAGCTAAGGCTTCCCATTCTGCTCTACCCCACATGTTCCTTCTCTCCTGCAGGGCGTTGGCACAGATGAGAAGTGTCTCATTGAGATTTTGGCTTCCCGGACCAATGAGCAGATGCACCAGCTAGTGGCTGCATACAAAGATGGTGAGATGGGCGGGAATGACACTCAGACTGCAAGGGTGGTGGGGACACTGAGACTACCATCCCCCTTCCCTCTGACCTGTCCATCTCTCTGACCGTCAGTTATCCACCCACTCACCCATCTATCCACCCTTCCTTCATCATCACACTGCCCATCCATCCAGCATCCGTCCATCTATTTTCTCTTACGTCCATCCACCCCTCATCCATATCTGTCATCCATCAACCCATCCATCCATCCATCCATCCATCCATCCATCTGTCCATCCATCCATCCATCCATCATCCATTCCCTCATTCCCCACCCATTCACTGTCTACCCACCACCATCATCTATCAACTCATCATCTATTCATCCAACGTCTGTCTACCCACTGTCCATCTGCCCACTGACCCATCTGTCTGTCTGCCCATCCATTTACCACCTACCCATCCTTCCATCCATCATCTACCCACCCATCTATATATCATTTATCCATCCATCCAACACCCATCTAACTTCCTGTCCATACACTTATCAATCCACCCATCCATCTATCCATTTACTCATCCATATCCATCTTCCCATACATATATATCTCTATATCTATCCACTGTCCTTCTGTCTTGTCCATGCGGTAGGTACCTGTTCTGTGCTGGACAGTGTACAGGTTCTCAGGAGATAGTGATAGATAGAAGCAGTGTAGTCTCTATATCTGAAACTTGTAGCCTTGTGAAATAACTGTGAGTCTCAGAGAAAAATAACAATGACACAGTGGTCAGATTTTACGAAGGAAATGAACAGGAACCAGACATCCCCAAGAGAGGACCTATGTCAGAAAACCTGTCTCAGGAGGAAGTGAGGAACTTGTTGTATGGAGAATGGGGTGACAGATGGTCCTTCTGGCGGAGGGAACAGTGGTGTATAGAGCCCTGTGCAGCAGTAAGTTAGGTGGCCCAGATGAGGCTGGAGAGGACTTTGTAGCCAACAGAGCACTGATGTTTTGCTCAGAGTCCAGCAGCAAGTCAGCCGTGTTGCAATCAGATATGAACTCTATGACAGTTGTTTTGCCGCTGTGGGTAGAAGACCCCTCTGCCCAGGTGAGGATGATGATGTAGTGGGATGGTACAAGGGGACGGAAGGAGGAAGAATTCACTTCCTACTATCCTAGTACTAGTGGCTGGAAAGAGGCTCTTGGCCATAGTAGCATGGGGTTTATAACAATAGCTAATCATATGGGGGCAGGGGGAACAAAAGACCTCAGTTCTGGATCCTGGAGGTTTGGGTGGGGGTGAGACTAGAACCCTTGTGTTCCTTCCACAGCCTATGAGCGAGATCTGGAGTCTGACATCATTGGAGACACTTCCGGCCACTTCCAGAAGATGCTGGTAGTGCTGCTCCAGGTGGGTCTATGTGCAGACATGTGCCCCTCCCTACAGCTCGCCCCATAGGAGTCACAGGCTCCTTTCACTGATTCTCAGACAAGCGGCCTAGGAGGACTACAGGGTGTAAGGGCCTCCTCTAGCCGGGCCTCCATCACTGCCCATTCCCAATTCTTTCATCCTTTGGAGCCTGAGAGGCCACTCTGAAGCCTAGGCTTTGTCTGCTGGTCTACCCTTGTCCCAATGCCCTGTGTTACACAGGCTGTGCCCTATGGAGACAAATGCCTCATTCATATCCTCCTTCCCCTCCTCAAGTGCCCGCACAGGGAGAGACCTACCTGCTTTGCCTCCCCTCAGCCAAGCTGTAATCCTCCAGCTCACCTGAAGGCCTCTAAGGAGGCTATAAACTATGCCGTCATGACCAAGTCCAGCCTGCCATGTCGGGTTGCTTTTTCTTTCATTTTTTCAACATGAAAACAGCCAGACATGATTGTGTGTGCCTATTATTGGGTGGGTGGAGACAAGAAGATGAACTCAAGGAGAGCTACCTGTGACCTCAAAACACTAAACAATGGGGGCCAGAGAGGTGGTTTGGTGGTTAAGAGCACTAGCTGTTCTTCCAGAAGACCTGGGTTCAGTTCCCAGCTCCGACATGGGGTGTCTCAGAACTGCATGGAACTCCAGCTCCAGAGGATCTGACATGATACCCTTTTCTGATCTCTGCACACACTTGCACTCAGGTGCATGCACCCACTTAAACAGTCAAAATCATATATACATAATTACAATCTTAAAGAGCAGCTTTATGCTTATTAATAATACCCAGAAATGGAAAGATCCTACCCCAAAGCCAGATTTCTGTATTCTTTTGATTCGTAGAAACTATGCATATATGCAGTGGTTGGAGAGCCTACCCTGCTCTGTCTTCTGTCTGCTTGGCCCTATGAGAATCTGTGACCACAGACATCCAGGAGACAAGCATTGTTGTGACTGAAATGCAGCCCCAAGGTGCAAACTGTATAAAGCTTTACACACAAATCAGACCACCTCTGTTCCTTCTTGTCAGTCCCTTCCCCATTATATAGTGTTTTCCCCAGTCCACCCCCTTACCATAGCAGCCTATACTCCATGTTAACCAGCCAGGTAGTTATCAGGATTGGGCAAGTGTGACCTTTGCCCCCTTTTCAAAGCCACGTGTTCTGGAGAGGAGATTCCTGCTCCACATCCTGGAGTCAGGGATGTTGCTTCCACATCTCAAAAGTAAGTCACGTGGCACATTGTAGACTTGCTGACTCTGCCACAGTCCCCGAGAGAGTTGAGGGCTGTGAAACCCTAAAACACACAGCACCAGAGGAAAAGGCCAGCTTCAGACACTGGCATTGCTGGGAGTAAAGCCCAGCACGGCTAGCCCAGTTCTTGTCAAGTACCTTCCCGTTGCTAAGCTACCCTATTGGACCTGGGCAGTGCCATAAAAGAATAAGGAAAACTGGTATTTCACAGCTTGAGCGTTCAGACCTTAGGATGCAAGTCACAAATCCTCATGGGTAAATTCTTGGGTAAGGAGGGTGGGAGACCCTGGTATTAGCACACGAATGTGTAGCTCTAGGTGGGATGTGATTGTATGCCTAGAATTCCAGCACTTGAGAAGTAGAGGCAAAAGGTTCAGTGTACGTTCTAGGCAACCTGGTCTACGTAGTAAGTTCTGGGTCAGCCAAGACTACATAGTGAGACCCTGTACCATCCTTTACCCCTTGGTCATTGTCATGAAATGGCCTGGAGAATGCCAGGACCTGTGGCCTTGCCATCTAAAACTCTGTCTACAAAGTACAGGACTTTTGTCCGCCACCCTGGGATGGAGGTATCAGAAGGACCTCGGTCACTCATTCCCAGGACTCCTGTTTGGTCAGGGAGAGGCTCTCTACAACTCTCTACAAAATAAACACTGGGCTTTTCTCCTGTTCAGTCGCTCTCCTGGGCCAACCCCTGGCTCCATACATTGGAAATACACACTCCCTTGTCTCTCCATCCAGGGAACCCGGGAGAATGACGATGTTGTGAGTGAGGACTTGGTCCAGCAGGATGTCCAGGTAAGCGATGTTGATGGAGGTCTCTATGGCTCAGTCAGGAGCCTTATGGAAGGGGAGCGGTCAGGGGCCTTGGGGTGGGGTAAGGGTGAAGTCTTTTATATCAAACACCAGGAATCCCTGAATCACAGCTTGTTTTTTATAGGATTTCATCAGAAAAAGAGATGCAGGTTTATTTCAGCACGTATGAATGAAGTCAGAGAGTGTGTTGAAGTAAAATAGTAATTTGTATTTGAACCTGGCAACCATGTAAAAAGTTGAAGACACTGCCTCAAAAAACAAACAAACAAGGTGGATCATTTCTAAGAAGCAAAACCCAAGGTTGACCCTCTGACACGCCTTCATACACCCAACACACACGCGCAGAAAGAGGAAATTATGGGATCTTTGGAAAGGGAGAGAAGGAAAGAGCCGTATGACAGACCACAGGGTATTTTTGGAAGAAGTAGGGGGGGGAATGTCTGATTCATCAGTGAAGGTGGAGTGGGAGTTTCCACAAACAGGAAGATGGGAAGAAAGGTTAAGAGGCCACAAGTAGCTGCCCTGTCCAGGATCAGGCAGTTATTCTGCGCCTGTCCTGTCTCCCTGGGTTTGTTCTTTCTGTTATGTCTCCCTCTCTTCTTCCTTCTCAGGACCTGTACGAGGCGGGGGAACTGAAATGGGGAACAGACGAGGCCCAGTTCATCTATATCTTGGGAAACCGTAGCAAACAACACCTCCGATTGGGTGAGTTCCCAAAAACTGCAGCACCTCCTCAGGTGGCCCTGAGAACCCCTTCCTCTTTTCCTTTTCTAATGATGGTACACAAGAGCCACTTGATCTCCAAACCAAATACTAGCCCCGTTGTGGGTTGTGAGGTTCCTTACCTGAGTTATTACCAGGACAGTACTAGTAGCCCTGTCTCAAGATAGAGCCCTGTATAGCAGACACGACACAACTCTGTCACCTCCCAGCCACACTACCGAAGTGCCAGCCCCAGCCTCCTGCTAACGTTTGATTCTTGGCTATTTCTCCATCTCCTTCAAAAGTCTGTGATCTTTTGTTATTGCTGTGGCAGCCCTGTTAGATGGCATGGCATGTCTGTCTGTCTGCCTCCCTCAGTGTTTGATGAGTATCTGAAGACCACAGGGAAGCCCATCGAAGCCAGTATCCGAGGGGAGCTGTCTGGAGACTTTGAGAAGCTGATGTTGGCTGTGGGTATGTACTGGAGACTGCAATGGAGTCGGGGATGTCATCCCAGAAGTAAGGGGATTGGAATGAAAGGGATTCCCACGGGGTGGAGTTAGAGTAGAGAAAAGCAGGTGGTAGAGGCTTGGTTGAGCAGCATGGCTAAGGCTGGGGATGGGAAGGAACTCAGCCATAGACAGCGATGTCCTGTGTGATGAGGGTAGAAAACACTCACTTTAGGTTGAGATAAAAGCCATCAAAGACCTTGGTGTGTCTGCATGCCAGGCACCACACGGTATTGAGTGTTTAGAGGGCAGGGGCCACCACCGCCATATTGCCACTTAGCAGGTGAAGAACCTGAGTGCATAGAGACTGAGTCCCTTATCAAGGAATTGCTTGTAATAGATCAGGGTTACCTTGATTGTAAGGGAAGCCAGAAGCTGATGAGTCCAGATTCAAACCCAGGACCTCTCCCTAGTATCCTGCTCAGCTGGGGCGAGTCTCCTTGCCTAGAAGGGCCCTGGTTTTCTCATCTGTTAAATGAAGGTGGAAGGATGACCGGACTTACTGAATTCTTTGCCAGTCTGATATTTTAAGAGTTAGCATAGCCAGGCCACGAGTTGGTTAGTTTTTGTTTTGTTTTTGAGACATGATCTCATTTAGCCCAGGTTGACCTTGAATTATGAGTCAGCTGAGGCTGGCCCTTGACCACCTATCTACCTCTGTCTCTGCATGTGCGTGAGCACACGCACCACACCATGCCTGACTTAGTTGGTGCTAGGGTCTTTGCCATTGAGCTACATGCACAGTCTTGTTTCCTTTTTTTATTTATTTATGTACACTGCATGTATGTCTGTATGAAGCTGTCAGGTCCACTGAAACTGGAGTTAGACAGCTGTGAGCTGCCATGTGGGTGCTGGGAATTGAACCCCCAGGTCCTCTGGAAGAGCAGCCAGTGCTCTTAACTGCTGAGCCATGTCTCCAGCCCCCTTCTTTCTTGCTTACTTTTATTTATCTATTTATTTTTATTTTTTAGGCAGAATCTCCTATATCCCATGCTGGCCTCAACTCACCGATCCTCTTGCCTCCATCTCTGGAGTGCTGGGATTATGTGTGCATCACTCCCAACCAACGCACGCATGTACACATGCATACACATGCGCGCGCACAAACACACACACACAGGCTTCCCTTGTGTTTAAAGCTAGAGGTACTCTGGGGCTGAGGGCCATCAGAAGCCAGGATTCTTCCTGCCTTTGAACGTGGTGACCCTCAAAGGTTAGGAACAACTGGTAACGTGTGCAATTCCCATCACTGGGGAAGACTGCAAGTTTAAGGCCTGCCTGGGCTACGAGAGTAAATTTGCCTGGGCAATTTAGCAAATAACTATTTCAAAATAAAAAGTAATGAAAGGGTGTGTGCTAGGTCTCAGCTGTAAAGCACTTCCCAGCACACCCAGGTCTGAAAATAGAGGGGAAGGGAAAAGGGAGGGACCTAGCGAGAGAGCCCTATGGGTACCTTCCCTTTTCTAAGACTACCTTTTCCTCCTCTCCCCTTCCCTACCCTTCTCCAGTGAAGTGCATCCGCAGTACCCCAGAATACTTTGCTGAAAGGCTGTTCAAGGCCATGAAGGTAAGTAGTCGGGATAGTAAGAAAGAGATTGGGGGAGGGTAGCCTCTGCCTATGCCCTCAAGACTGCGGGGATTTTACCAAATCCTTGTGTCCAGTGGCCAGAAAGAGTCTTGATTTTTGATGCTGCAATAGAATATTGTGACCAGGACTGGGGTAGGGAATATGGGACCAAAAAAAAAAAAAAAGGATTCTGTTCAAAAGCAATTTAAGGGACGAAAGGATTTCTTGGCTTATACTTCTAAGACACTGTCCATCACTGAGGAAAGTCAGGAAGTTAGCACAGAACTGAGGTAGAAATCATAGAGCATCTGCTTGCTGACTCACTCAGGTTCATGTTCAGCTAGCTTTCAGGAGGACCACAAGATGTGGGCCCAGCACTCAAGAGGCAGAGGCAGGCAGATCTTCGTGAGTTTGAGGCCAGCCTGGTCTACAGAGCAAGTTCCAGGACAGCCAAGGACACACAAAGAAACCCTGTCCAAAAATCCAATTAATTCATGAATTAATTAATAAGTGAATAAATAAGTGGGTGGAGAAAGAAAGAAAGAAAGAAAGAAAGAAAGAAAGAAAGAAAGAAAGAAAGAAAGAAAGAAAGAAAGAAAGCAAGCAGAGCCAAGTGGTGCGTCCTTGCATTCCCACAGCTTGGCTGGTGGGACAGGAGGATCTGTAGTTCGAGGTCTTCCTGAACCTTGTCACAAAAGCACAAAAGCAGGCTGGCAGGTAAAGGTGCTTGCTGCCAAGCCCAACACTTTAGTTCATCCTTGGACCATCATGACGGGAGGCAAGAACAGACTGCCGAAGCTTACCTCTGCCTTCCATCCACACTCCATGCCATGTGTGTGCCCACACAAATAAATAAAGGTAATTTTGAAAGGTTTTATGAGTTGGAGAGATGGCACAGTGGTTAGGAGCACTTACTGCTTTCCCAGAGGACCTGAGTTAGGTTCCTAGAACCTGTATCAAACAGCTCACAACTGCCTGTAACGCTAACCCAAGGGATCTCATAGCCTTTCTGTCCTCTGCAGTTACCTGCACACATATGGCATACATACAAGTAGATACATGAATGAAAATAAAAATAAATCTTTAAAAAGTTAGCCGGGCAGTGGTGACGCACACCTTTAATCCCAGCACTCGGGAGGCAGAGGCAGGCGAATCTCTGTGAGTTCGAGGCCAGCCTGGTCTACAAGAGCTAGTTCCAGGACAGGCACCAAAAACTACAGAGAAACCTTGTCTCGAAAATAAAAAAAAAATAAAAAAAAATCTTTAAAAAGTTTTAAACCATAAAAATATGTAACAAACCAGAATATTCCTATGTATGTATATCAGACCACTTTAGAAAACACTTTGGCGTCTGTCAGTTATCTCTCCACATTCATAATGCTGTCCCTCTAGGTGTGTTCCAAAGGACAGCATTTCCCAGGCCTTCTCCCATATAGCACAGACACCTATGATATTTCCATGGCACAGTAGAGCAAATGAATGTTTGCTATGGGAGATCCCCAAGCGTGGCCAGCCCTTCTTGGCTACTCCAAAAGTGTAGAGCAGATGGTCAGGCATTCGCCATGAGTGCTGTCCCTCATGCCCTTGTGTCCTCCAGGGCCTGGGGACTCGAGACAACACCCTGATCCGCATCATGGTCTCCAGGAGCGAGCTGGACATGCTTGACATTCGTGAGATCTTCCGAACCAAGTATGAGAAGTCTCTGTATAGCATGATCAAGGTGAGCAGGACTAGGGACGAGGTGGGCAGGGGAGCAGAGAAATCATGGAGACTGGAGCAATGACTCAGCTTTTAAGAGCACTGGCTGTTCCTGCAGCCAGGTTCAGTTCCCAGCACCCTCATGAGGGTTCACAGCTAACTATAATTCTGGTTCTAGGGGATCTAATGTCCACTTCCGGCTTCCTCAGGCACTGCACGCATATGGTACACATGCATACTTGCAGGCAAACACTCATACATTTAAGTAAAAGTAAAGAAAAGTAAGGCATGACTGATCCTACAGGGCTTGCAAATATTCTATAAGGGCCAGGGTGCTGTCCTGAGAGCAGCGGGTGTCCACAGTCTGTGCAGAGTTCACGGAAGTATCCAACTGAGCATTAATTAGAAAACGCTGGAGTCTGCTGGGTAATTAGTGCTATCTCAGGGGTGGCCGTCCCATGAGGCCTTGCCAAGAGATCATCAGACATAGTAGTTTTTATAAGCCCACAGGGGAAATGATCCAATTTGTACTCATAAATGGTATCCAGAGAGGATTTTTATGGGTATCATGCCCTGGACATTCCATGGGGAAATAAGTTTGGAAAAATCTAGAATAAGCAACGATGCTGTTGCACGGGTTCTTTTCCTTGGAACTTCTCATAGCCATAAATATTTTGAGGCCCATTCAAAGTCTCAAGGAATAAGACATCTATATCGTCATGTGGCTTCATCAAATAGTCGTTTGACTTTGAGCGGTTTCCCATGGGTTTGTTCATGGAACTGCACTTCCATGGAATGTTTCCCTTGGATGTGCTGCACCTGGGACAGGGGAATGCCAGGGTCACGAAGAATAGCAAGCATCTGGGAATTCCGTGTTTTAATGACATCAGCATGGCAGTGGATGGCTATTACTGGAAGTATTTATGCCTCAGGAAATGTAACAGATGACCTACTCCAGAGACTTGTCCCTTCCCGTCTTTCCCAGAGCGCTGATTGCTGGATAGTGACCCACACTGTACTGTTTGGTGGCCTCAGCCACTGCAGGCAGGAGGAGAGGCAGGGCTGGTGTGAGTGAGTGCTCTGCCCACCCCCACTTGTCCCAGAAGAGCCGTGGCTGTGTCTGAGGTCACCTTTCCTCTTCTCTCCCCAGAATGATACCTCGGGCGAATACAAGAAGGCTCTGTTGAAGCTGTGTGGAGGAGACGATGAGTAAGGGGGTTCAGGGCCTCAGGGTGGAAGGGTGGCCTGACTCTTCTGGTGACCGTCCCCAGTAGATGGGAGATTACATGACTGTGGATCTCTTCTGAGGCTGGAATGCCAGTCGAGGGAAAAGTGGCCTGTGGCATTCCAGTCTCTGCTGTCAATGGTGTGTGTGTGTGTGTGTGTGTGTGTGTGTGTGTGTGTGTGTGTGAACAGGTGTGATCTACTATACATAGAACTCTCTGCTGTGTGAACTTAGAAGTCAGTCTGCTGTCTGGACCAGGAATTAGAACTCAGAGGACGTAAGCTGGGCATGGTGGCACACACCAGAGGCAGGCAGATCTCTGTGAGTCCAGCCTGGCCTACATAGTAAATCCCAGGCCAACCAGAACTGCATAGTGAGACCTTGACTCAAAAAAGCCGGAGAAGAAGGTCTGAGGAGTCACCTCTAAGAAGGCCTGGTGATGAGGATTGACTTGGCTTCTTCCTGTGACCTCCAGTGCTTTCTGGGGAAAGACATGAGGCGGCAGACGGGCTGCAGGGGCCCTTCCTGGAATATTAAGCTAGGTGACTATGTCAGGACATGACCTATTTATACACAGGAAATTGTGGGTGCTTTGACTTCCTTCTCCAGGGTTCAATGGCCAGTTAAAGAAGGGATATGAGAGCTTCCCATTGACTATGCTTGGGCCACAGAGGCCACAAATCCCGTGCCACACACACTGGCCCCTCACGTGTCCAGGTGCCTTGAAAAAGAGGTATGGGGATGATTCAACCATAGCCCGCCCTTGGCTTATTTGAGAGGGGATTTGAGACAGGAGGCACCCATGCTATATGGAAGAAAGAAGAGATTGAGGGACTGTCCTACTTGGGCCTGGGACCAACAAGGCTGCTGGGGAAAGCTCCAGTGCATAGGAGCTCAAGGGAGGACAGAAGAATATCTGGACTAGAGGGTCCTCTCATGAACTCAGGCTGGAGAAGAAGCCAGATAGGTCTGTGTTGGTGTTAGGTGTGTGTGTGTGCGCGCACGCGTTAGAGTACATGTGTTAGGGTGTACATTGTGATCTTACCAAGTGGTCTTAAGTGGTCTATGTGTCTTTGTGTTAGAATGTGTGTGGGTAGCCTGGTAGTGGTGGCACACACCTTTAGTTCCAGCACTTGGGAGGCAGAGACACGTGAATCTCTGTGACTTCAAGGCCAGCCTGGTCTACAAGAGCTAGTTCCAGGACAGGCTTCAAAGCTACATAGAAACCCAGTCTCAAAAAACAAAACAAGAATGTGTGTGTGTGTGTGTGTGTTGATTGTATGTGAGTACTGGGCATAAGAGTGTGCTGGACATGTGGGGTGTTGCCCATGATGACATTCCCTCCCATCCTCTCCCCGAACCCCTCCATTCCAGTGCGGCTGGCCAGTTCTTCCCGGAGGCAGCACAGGTGGCCTATCAGATGTGGGAACTTAGTGCAGTGTCCCGAGTCGAGGTCAGACCCTCCCCATTCCCTGCTTGATCTCTTGATCACTGCCTTCCACACTTCTGCTTGCGCATTTCCCGCTGAGCTGGTTGACCCCCAACTGCCCCCTGGTGGCCAACCCGCGCTGAGACGTCTTCCACCTGAAGCTTCCAGATTCCTGCCTTGGTTCTAACAGTCCTGGGAAGTGTTTGTTCTGCCTGCTCTCTACTAACAGGGCTTCCTCCAGTGAAACTGGGCTGGTTCCCTGGGGGCCTCTGCATCCTGGGCCTGGCAGCTGGGCTTCGCATACTGAGCTGCCCTCGGTAGAGCAGAGGGTACCCCTAGGATTCGGGGGTGTACTCCTGAGCACCCTCATACGGGGGCAGGGGGGCAAAGGATGAAAGGTTTCACAGAGGCTCCTGGAAAACCAATCTAGACACTGTTGGGTCCTCACCCTCCTCATGGCCTCTGTGCCTGAACCTTTCAAGAAAGGGGGTTATACATGGCAGTCCTAGTGGCCCAAAGGCTCTTGAAGTCTGATGCTCTACTCTTCCCTAAATTTGAAGGTGAACACTAGCACTGCAGGAGACCTCAGGTTTTATATATATATATAAGCTGATATATATATATCAGCTTGGTGCTGTCCGAGGTGGCTGCCCTTAGACACAGAGGCCTTAAGTTCAGTGCTTTTGGCAAGACCTGATGCTGCACAACTGTGTTGTACAAGCTGGCTGCCCTTTTACATAGAGAGCCGAGGGAGCTGGCCTAAAGTTCTGTGGTCTTGGCAAGCAATACTGTCTTAAATTTGGTGACCTGAGTGGGGCCAGGCGCTACATTTATTGTTGTGGGTGATCACCTGTTAATGACATAGGATACATTCTTTCTAGATTGCAATAGTACATAAAGTATAAAGTTATTTTTATCTCAAAGCTGGGGATATAGCTCAGTAGTAGAGTGTTTGCCTAGCAAGCAGGAGGCTTTCAGCTTAATTGCCATCATGGAAGAATATCTTTTTACCGATTTATTAATGTGTTAAGTATTTTTTTTAAATGGCCGTTATGTGGCAGGCACTTGTTAGCACAAAGGATATAAAAAAGTATATATAAAAGTTTAAGCATGGTGGTGCATGCCTTTAAACCCAGGGCTCAGAAAGCAGAGACAGATCTCTATAAGTTCAAGACCTGCCTGATCTAACTAAGTGTACTTCAAGATAGATCTGTCGGGGCTGAGATGTTTCTTAGTATGTTAAGCACCCTTTCCTCAAATTATTCTAAATAAAACTGTTTAAGCAAAGATCAGGTGTGATGATGCCCACTTTATTACCAACATCCAGGGAGGCAGAGGCAAGCAGATCGCTGAGTTTGAGATCGTGCTGGTCTCTTTAGGGAGTTCCAGACCAGGCAGAGCTACTACATAGTGAAACCCTGTCTCTATACAAAATAAAACAACAGTAAAACCCAAAAGCCACTGAAGCGAAATTAAAAAAAAAAAAAAGAAAAGAAATAGCAAATACAGGAAGCAGCATGAACGCCATTGGGTAATGACTAAAATTTGGAAACTATTCTGCTTCTGAGTCCTTTGGCCTCCTTATGGAGGAGCCATGTCTACATCAGCATCAGGGCACCGGGCAGGGTGGGTGGGATGCTGAGGGGCCCCAGTGGAATGGTTAGTCTCTGGAGATGGGACTGAGCCAAGTCCGATTGCAGGAGCCACCCCCTTTCCTGTCCAGCACTCACCTGTTTCCGGGCCTGAGACTCTCTGCTCTCTGAGCCCTGAGTGGGCTTTGTCTGCTGTGCCTTCTTCCCAGGCTGCTTGGCTTGGGACTCAGCCTGGAAAGCCCCTGCCACTCTGCATGCCCCTCTCTAGATCTGACTCCCCAGGGGCCTCCAGACACCTGCTGAGCGTCATTCTCCTTCTCACAGCTGAGGGGTACTGTGTATGCAGCCAATGACTTCAACCCTGATGCTGATGCCAAGGCCCTGCGGAAAGCCATGAAGGGAATCGGTAAGGATGACGAGGACCAGAGAAGGCCCATAGGCAGCAGCCTGGAAGGTTTGGCAGCAAGGGGCTAGGCAAAGGGAGAGATGAAACCTCTAGCTAGGCTCTGCAGGATGGGGAGGAGTGTGTGGGAGCTTCCTCCACCTCAGGTAGGAGGGAAGGATAGGAAAGGGTTTGGAATGAACTTGACCAGAGTCTTTTCTGGACACCTAAGTGTCTCTCCTCCAGTTTCTGAGCAGGAGCCTGGTGTGGAAGGAAGTACTGGCCATGGAACTTTAGGTGTTGACTCGATGTGACTCTGGATAAGTCCTTAAACAGCTCTGGGTCTCACTTTCCCAGTGTGTAAAATGGAGTCCATTGACCTAAGAACTCAAAGCACCGCAACCGTTGGCTCCTCCAGGCTGTGTTTGCTAACAGTGGGAGAAGAAAGCCACTGTATGAGTGGATGGCCAGCTGCCTGCACCCAGCTGGGCCTGGGAAGCCCTTGCTGGGAAAGGGAATTTGGGGTTGGCTTCTAGTGTCTTTCCTCCTCCCATATACCCAGCAGCTACTCCCAAGGGGTCCTGCACCTCCTGGGTCTCAGTGAATTCTTCTCAGGAGAGTAATGCCTACGTAGCAGCATCTCTATGACTGTGGGACTATGGGGGCAAATGCTCTGAAAATTAGATCCCTGTGTCAGACCTGAGGTTGGTGGCACTCACCTGACAGGCAGGAGGTAGTGCCGCAATGCCTTCAGCCAACATGCTCTACGTAGACAGTCACTAACTGCTGAGAACACAGGGTTAGAAGGGTCTCTTGGTGGTTACTTGGTCCTGTTCATGTTAGAGGTGTGGAAACTGAGTCCCAGAAAGAGAAAAGGACCTTCCCAAGGTCGCCAGCCATTGCCAGAGCCAAGATTAGAACTCAGAGGCTCTGGCACCCAACGCATCGCTTGTCACCCCACCTGCCAACCAGGTGCTCATCACCCAGCGCCTCCCACCTTCCTGGATGTCATTTTATCTCATCCAGTGGCCCGACAAGAGAAAGCAAGGCGCCTGGGGCAGGGATCCCAGAAGGGCCAGGAGCACATGGCCACCAACCCAGGCCTTTACCCTGACAGAGACTGGTGGGAACTCGCAGTGGGGGGATGTTGGGAAAGCTGAGCCACAGAACCTCCTCTGAGGCATGTGGCTTTGGTGATCCAGGAACCGATGAAGCCACCATCATCGACATCATCACACACCGTAGCAATGCCCAGCGGCAGCAGATCCGACAGACCTTCAAATCTCACTTTGGCCGGGTAAGGGTCCTCCCTCCCTAGTCTGGGCCTCAGATCTTTACACCTCCCTAGTGAAGCTCAGCCTGTCAAAGCCAGCTCTGTATCATTAGGCTCCAGGGGGTTTCATGGTAATGAGACCTCCACCTGGTCTCGGAATGTTCTAGCCTCTGGTCACTCTGTTCCCCTAGTTCCTTGTGATCAGTGACCCATGTGTGTATGGGATGGCTTAGTGGGGGCACAATCAAAGATGGGGGCAATTTCTATGTGGATCGGAGATTGATGTGACCTTGGCTCTGTCCTTGCAGGATTTAATGGCTGACCTGAAGTCTGAGATCTCGGGAGACCTGGCAAGGCTGATCCTGGGTCTCATGATGCCCCCAGCCCATTATGATGCTAAGCAGCTGAAGAAAGCTATGGAGGTACAGTGCACACACTAGGAGATGGGATGGGGTGGGTACCGGTACTCAGGGTCAGCACCGCAGTGGACATGTCCTTTGCGTGGACTTTCCAGGGAGCTGGCACAGATGAAAAGACTCTTATTGAAATCCTGGCTACTCGGACCAATGCTGAAATCCGGGCCATCAATGAGGCCTACAAGGAGGGTAAGTGTGGGAGGGCAGGGCCCAGTGCTGCTGGGAAACAGGGAGTCCCCAGCTGACAGTATTAGCCCACAGCTCTGACTTACCACCTCCGTGACGCTGTGTGTGTGTGCATGCAGGGATACATGTATTGATGGAGACCAGGTTTTGGTGTGTCTTCAGGTACCATCCACCTTATTTTGTTTTTTGTAAATTGTGTGTGCATGCACATGTGTGCGCACATGTGTGTGTAGGCCAAAGGACAACTCTGAAGTCCATTCTCTCCTGCTGTGTGGGTTCCAAGAATTGAACTCAGGCTTGATTGGTCATCAGGCTTGGCAACAAGCACCCTTTCCTGTTGACCTTGCTTTTTGAGACAGGGTCTCTTACTGGCCTAGGGCTGGCCAGTATGGCAAGGCTGATGGCTAAGGAAGCCCAGCTTCCGTTCTTCCCATCCCCAACTGTAGGATGAAAAGTGTGCACTACTGTGCCTGTTTTGTTTGGCTCTGGAAACATGGGTCTGAGGTTCCAACTCAGGTCCTCGTGCTCATGCGACACGCCCTTTACTGACTGTGCTGTCTCTGCAGCCCTTCTATGGACTTCAACAAACCTCTTAGTGTACCTAGCCCCCCATCTAGGGAAAGTCAGCTGTCCCAAGAGAGTCATGGTTGTAGAAGACAGTTTAGATAGAATTTGGGGAGCAGAGAGAGCATTTAGCCTGCTAATAAGAGGGAGAGCAGCTTCATGGGAATGGGGCCTGAGAGACACGAAGACCCACCCTCAGAACGGTCTCCCCTGCCTTGTTATACCCTATGCCACACTGTGATACTATTGCAATTGAAGGAGTTCCCACGACACTACATTGTCTTGAAACTGTTAAGCTTCAGTCAAGTGGCCCTATATTTCCATTCTGAAACACTATGACTTCTGTTCTAGGAACAACTTTCCTCTTGCAGAGCTTTGAGACCACAGTCGTTTTTAGTGGGGAAAGAGAGGCACTAAGGTCCCAGATAAAATTTGGGGTTCAGTGAGTGCTGTGTAAGAGGGATGGTAGAGAGTGAGAGAAGGCGGGGAGGTTCCACTGGAAGGTGTAGAGGGTGGGTCGGGGGTATAGCTCTAGAGCCCGGCCTAGCATGCACAAGGTCCTGGGATCACTTCCCAACAATACAACCAAATGAATGGCCAGCAAACGAATGGGAGCCTTGGGGAGCTGATGCAGGTGTGTGGAGGGCAGGTATCAGTACCAGCTGCCTCCCCATCAGCAGGAAGATAGCGAAGATAGCTGGATGCCCTCAAGGGCTGACTCGTTCAGTCCCACCTCTCCTGCTGACACAGCCCTGGCTCAGGTGTGACTCTCACTCTCCAGGCCTCCTGGCCAGCAGCTGCTCACACCTTTCTTCCTATCTCAGATTATCACAAGTCCCTGGAGGATGCCCTGAGCTCAGACACATCTGGCCACTTCAGGAGGATCCTCATTTCTCTGGCCACGGTGAGTGAAGTTATGGCTCTAAGGCCCATTCATCCATGGACTATAAGAGAGAATGCCCCCACCCCCACTCCCACCCCCTTGCCTACTGGGGTTTTACCTTAAAATCTCTATTGTTTCCCTTTTTTGTTGTTGGTTTTGTTTTGTTTTGTTTTATGACAGGATTTCTCTGTGTAACCCTGGCTGGCCTCAAACTCACAGAGATGCACCTGCCTCTGCCTCCCAAGTTTTGGGATAAAAGCCGTGCGTGCTCCACCACCACCCTGTGAGAATCCATTTTTGATGGCTGGTGTTGTGACTTTTTTTGGTCTCTTTCATATAGACCAGAACCACATGAGTGGCTCTGTCCTGTGATCCTATAACCCTGGGGCCACGTGGCCTACCCTGGAATTGTTTCATGTTGTAAAAGATGAAAAGGGATACAGGGAAGTGACTGAGCAAGACCTACGGGTGACTGTAGGGTGCCTGTGAGGGAATGTTTAGGCCTGACTTCTCGGTGGTCCTGTGACAGGGAAATCGCGAGGAAGGAGGAGAAAACCGAGACCAAGCCCGAGAAGATGCTCAGGTGAGATTCCCACCCATCTCTACTGGACAGCTGGCTGGTCCCTGCCAGAAATGACTGTCAGGTGGGGCAAACTCCTGGCTGGGACATGGCTGGTTTGACTGGCATGTTTAGGTCTACTCTACAAAGCAAATGCTCGAGGGTTTATAGCATAGGATGGGAGGGTGGAACTTGCCTCCCTGGCCCTTCCCATGTGGACTGTGGGACCTTCAGCACTATAAGGCAATCATAGATCGTCCGGGTCAAACCTCTAAACCTGCAAGTGGGAAATGGAAGTCCAAGAGGGTGACTGGCTTCTCAAATCACACAGCAAATCTGGCCCAAGGAGAGCTGACCCAGAGAGAGTGGGTTTGGAATCTTGCTGGGAAAAAGGCCTGAGAACCAAATGTCTGAATTTCCTGTCTGAAAAAAACAGGCAAAAATCAAAGGGGTGACTTGGCAAAGTTTAGCAAGCTCCTAAAGGCTGGTGCCACTGTCCCTCACTGATGATGTATACCGGGTACCTTGTGTCCAGTGATGCCTAGATACCACCAAATAGTGGCAGGGGAGGGGTCACCAGAGCTGCTGGCCACTCTGCTTCTTAGGCTTCTCTGAAGTTGCACTTAGAGGCTGGGCTACCCCAAGTCATTTTCCTGAGGAGCACGATGGTGGCAGAGCCCCACTGAGGTCCTCACTGTTGTCCCCATGGACCTGAGCCAGGTCTCTGTCTGTCCTGACCGCCCAACCCCACCTGCTGCAAGAGCTGCCCCATGCTGGAGATGGGCACCGATGCCACCAATGGTAACACTAGCATCTAGGAATTACAATTGGTCACTAGAAAGAGCATTGACCAACCCAGAGTCCCAGCTGAGCCCCCAGCTTCACCAGCAGACAGGGGCTGAGACACCAGTGTCAACTCAGCAATCCCTAGGGTAGCCTGACAAAACTGAAATTGCAAAATTAGGCACACCCCAGCAGTGAGAGGAGCTGAGGCCGGAAGAGCAGGAGCCTAGCCTCAGCTCCGGGAGGCCCTGTTTCCAAAAGAACAACATAAAACCCAACAACCCCCAAGCCCTTGTTACAGAGTTTAGAAGGGGCGCCCTGTGTTGAGCAGGCATTAATGCTCCTCTGTGTACCATCTTGTTTTTCCTGCGGAGAAAAGAAGCCTTAACAGGCCCACAGTTTCTGAGTGGCTTCAGTTTGATTGGCACTCAGGTCCACCTGACTCCAATCTGGCTTATACAATACCCTCTAGGACCAGCACCATCATCTCCCATACAGTTCCTTGCTCAAGAAACCATGGCCCAGTTGCCCAATCCTACTCTGGAATTACAATGTCAGAAGCTCCAGGATCCCAGTCAAAAGATGTTTTCAATTATATACAAGTACATTCATAGGCGCTAACCATGGGTAACCCCACCATCGTTTACTGAGCCCACATTTCACACACACACCCAGCAGGTATTTATTTAGTATTTGTGAGCATCCTCATGGTGTAGCAGAGGGGCTTTTGATTTTAGATTTCACCAGCATCCGTTCTCTAGGGAATGCGGCTGCCTGGTACCTGGTCTGCCTTGGGTACTAGTGGGGCAGTGGTGGTCCTGGCCCAGCAACTGCTTTGCAAGAGAAGGAGAGAGAGAGAAGCAGGGTAGAGGCAGTGGAGGGATCCTTTGAACCAGAGCCCTGCATTGACAGAGGCTCGGCAGCTTCTCCGTGAATAAGGCGCAGATCCTGGTACAGCATCAGCTCAGTTTCTGACAACTAGCAAGGTTTTATCTCTTTAGAAAATAGAGCTAAAGGAAAAAAACCTACCCCCCATAGTCATCACTTAATATAGTTATTCAAATTGGCCTTTCTTTTTGTATATACAAATAGTTTCCTGCTTATAGCAGTTGAAATAAGATGGGCAGAATAAACCTCTCCTGTAAGTCCAACAGAGGCTCCCTGCAAGTTCAAGCCCAACCTGTTTTGCATAGTGAGTTTCAGGACTCAATCAAAAGCACTATTGAAAGAAAGAAGCGGGAAGGAAGCGGCCTATAGCAGCTTTCAAAGCCAGTTCTCCCTCCCACTTTACCAAGGCAGGGTCTCTCCTGTCTCTGGCCTTGCAAGCTTTCTCCAGCTCTCACTGGAGTGTTGGGACTACAGATGTGTGCGTGCACACGCACACACACACACACACACACACACACACACACACCGTGTGAGCTCCGGGAATCAAACTCAGCAGGTGCTCCTGGCAAGTGCTTTGGCTGAATCCTCTCCCCGGCTCAGTTAGTCATTCTTCCGTGGCATCCAATGCATTCACACTGCACAGCCATCGCTGCTGCCCCGCCCCCAACCGCTCTTCTTTTAACAAAACTGAAACTCTGAGCCCATGAGCTAGTGGTTCCTCGTTTCCTCTCCCTCCACCCCAGAACAGCCTGCCTTCTGTCTCTGGATTTGACCCCTCTGCAAACATCACTTTAGGGACTTGTGTGCTTGTAGCTGGCTTACTTCACTCCACACAATGCCCCCCATGACTCAACGAGGTGATTGAAAGTATTAAAAGCCCCGAATAGCCCATAAGCCTTAAACGAGGATCATCACTGCTTGACATTTAAAGCAAAATGAAATTAAGTATTTCTGCAATGGGGAATATGATCGTAAAATTCCAGGGTGGGTAAAGGAGCTGCCTGACTCTGGCCTCATGCAGTAGACACTTGAGAGCCACATCATCCATGTATGTACCTCCTGGTGACTATGAGTATCGTTTTCATCTAGATAAAAGAAGCACCAGTATATACAATACATATGCACATATGGACTTATGTAAATCATATAGAGAAGTCTTGTTTTTATGATGCTGTAGTTCACACCCAGGGCCTTAGAGCTTTTCCACTATCTCAGTCTTAACTTTTTTTTTTTAAATGTGTGTGTTTCCTTGAGTGCATAAATGCAGTGCCTGCAGAGGCCAGAAGAGGGCAGCTTCTCCCCTGGAGCTGAGGTTATGGGCAATTGTAAGCCACCTAGCGTGGGTGCTGAGCACCAAACTCAAGTCCTCTGATAGAGCGGTGCCTGCTCTTATCCACAGAACTTTCTTTCCAACCCCCTTAGTCTTTTTTAAAGCTCCGTGGGACCTTGAACATAGTGGCATCTTCTGTATTCCCATAATTCAGAAGGCCAAGGCAGGATTGCTGGGCATTTAAGGCCTACCTGGGCTACTATAGAATGACACATTGTCTACAAAGAGAAGAAGGAAAGAAGCCAGGTGTGGTGGTGCACACTTGTAATCCCAGCACTCGAGAAGCAGAGGCAGGCAGATCTCTGTGAGTTCCAGTCCAGTCTGGTCTACCTAGTGGGTTCCTGGCCAGTCAGGGCTACATAGTGAAACCTTGTCTCAAAACTAAATATAAAGACTAGAATCTTGGTCTGTGCAGGAGAATACGATGGTTGGCAGGATGCTGGGAAAAGGACTAAGGTGACAGTTCAGGCGCATGGAGACTAGCTGGATTTATTCCCAGACATTCTGGGTTAGAGCATCTTGGCTCACAAAAGTCCTGGCCACAATGTCTGCTCCACAAGCTGTTCTTAAGGAGAGTGCTTGTAGTGCCCCCCTATGCTGCATGCCCGTGACTCCCAGACCTCAGCTGTCCTGCCTTTCTGTCTGTGACCTGGGGAGCTAAGGTGACAGAGCCGGATACTGATTCACTCCAGAGAATCTGTGCCTGTCCTGTCCCCTGCCCAGTGGCTCTGTAGGCTAGTGAAGGGGGCTTTCCTTCTTCCAGATGTCATACAAGCTGGGGCCTGCAGGCTATTCTCGGGTACTGGGTATAAAGGGTGTCATTCCCCTTCTGGGGAGCTACATTTTAACTAGTCTCAATGGGGGGGCGGGGGGGGGGGGGCGGAACACACCTTTAATCCCAGCACCTGGGAGACAGGGCAGGCAGATCTGTGAGTCTGAGCACAGCCTGGTCTACTGAGTGAGTTCCAGGACAGCCAGGGTTACACAGAGAAACCCTGTCTCAGAAAAACCAAACACAACGCACACACAAAACTCAAAACCAAACAAATTCCCAGGCCTGTCTTCTGCTCTGAGTTCTAGCCCAGAGGATAGAGGAAGGCGATATCCCTCTCAGTCCTTCACTGTGACCCTGGGGTCTCTCGGGACCTCTGCCACTCTGAGCTAGGCCTTGGGGCTCCAGGGTCCTCTGGCCAGTCACTCCGGCCTCTGACTCTTGCCTCCCCTCTCTCCCTCCTCTCTCTCCTCCCCACTCTCAGGTTGCTGCTGAGATCTTGGTGAGTGTTCTGTTCTTCACGGGGATGTGCCAGCTTCTGAGTCAGCCCTGCTGTGCTGGCGCTGGGCTGAGTGGGGCAGGACTTGGCAATGTCTGGGACCCTCCCTCACGGCTTCTCTCTCTCCCCTTCCGGGCCTTTCAAGGACCCTGTTAGTTTAAAAAGGAACAAGTGTGATGGTGCACGATCATAATCCCAGCACTTGGCAAGAGGAGGTAGGAGGATCGGGAGTTCAAGGCCAGCCTGGGCTACACGAGACCCTGACTTAAAAATGGGAGTTGGGAGCAAAGCTAGTGTTTCCCAAGTTTTGGCCATTCATCCATTCCTCTCGGGCCTGCTCTGTGCTGTATAATCACCAGCAATGATTGCTACCTGTAAACTGGCTCGTCTTAATTTTAAAAGTGAGTTTTTAAAAGAGAATGCAAATAGGGTCATAGCTGGCTAGGGCATCTTTGTGGAAACTTATGTGGTAGAATACAAATTTGTTTGCCCTTGACCCCAACTGGGGGAAACTGGCTAGGACATTTTTGCTTGCTCACACAAGTGTCCATGCTCCCCAGAGGGATTGTGTGGTGACTGGGTAGGAGGACCAAGTCCCTGTACCCATCTCCAGCCCCATTTCTAGGTCCTGAGGACTTCAAAGAGGGATGGAATGACCACTGTGCTTGAGTTGAGGAGAGAGGGGACCAACCTCAATCTCCTTGAATAGTTAGTCTTATCTCCCCCCCGCCCCCTCCTGCTCTGAGCCTCAGCAGAGACAGTTGGTACTAACCATGGCTTCTCATGTCTCCCCCTAAATCCTTGCCCTAACTGGGCTCTGCAGGAAATAGCAGACACTCCCAGCGGAGACAAAACGTCCTTGGAGACTCGCTTCATGACGGTCCTGTGCACCCGTAGCTATCCCCACCTCCGCAGAGGTGAGCCTGCAGGAGCCCCACCCCTTCCAGTGTGGTAGTGGGAGCCCCAAATCTGACCTGAACCTCCTAGCCCTCTGTGAAGAGCAGAACAGCTAAGTGCCTAATTCTTTCTTCTCACTCCAGTGGTAGAATGGTAGGGGACTCCAGAGCCCTAGGCTGTCCTTAGCTAACTTCCTTCCCTGCCTTACCAAAGCAGGTAGAATACCTAGGATAAGGAAAGACCAGCCAATTTCACCTCAGAAACGTGTAGTATTAAGGATGCTGAGGTGCGCTGTCGCGGTCCATTGGTGATGCCAGGAACAAAGCAGAGAGGGGTGAGGGTGGCACAGAACAGAACCACAGCTGTGTGCAGTGGCAATCCCGAAGTCCCCTGTCACTGAGACTTTTGCTGTCTCGCATGCATCTGCTCAGTATCTTTCAGTACTCAGATGCCTTGACCCCAGCCCCCCACTTACTAGCTATGTGGCTGAGCAGATGACTGGGTCTTTGTGCCTTAATCCCCTTATCTAAGAATTGGGGTTTTAGTTGTACCTCCCACGGTTGCTAGGATACCAAACCTACAATAAACATAAAGTAGTCACCCTGTACAGGGCACATAGAGCCTCCTGGGTGTCATTTTGATTATTATATAGTAAGCGCCATCCCAGCCTGTCAGGGAATAAGAGGGAACCCAGAGAGGAAGGCCTCCTTGGGTGGTCCGGGCATAGTTCCTTTTACACATCAGGCTGGGATAACAGAACTCCCAAGACCTGGGACTGTTGGCCAGACCTGGAGGTGATGATATAGCCTAGTTGGCTCCAAGCTTTAGGACAGCCCTGAGACCAGAACCTACCTGTCACTCCAGCCCTATCCAATGAACATGCATGGGATAGGTCAGGTGACTCCCCCAGCTGGCGTTCACCTCCCCCTCTTTCCTCTTGGCCAGTCTTCCAGGAGTTCATCAAGATGACCAACTATGACATAGAGCACGTCATCAAGAAGGAGATGTCTGGGGATGTCAAGGACGCATTTGTGGCCATCGGTAATTGGCAGGCACCAGGGGAAGGGGCTGGGGCATTCCTAGGAAGGTAGGCAGACTCCCTAGAGGAATGTAGCTTTAGCATCAACCTGTGCTGCTGTTACCAGGGACTCAACACTGTCTCAGATCTCCTCCCCTGCCAAGGTATGATAGTGGGGGGCAGCCTGAGGACATCTTCAAGGCTTTGGGGACAGGGTGAGAAAAGGGGCTTTCCAGGGAAAGGACCAGGAGAAGGGTAGTGCTCTGCAGGAGTGTGTGTGTGTGTGTGTGTGTGTGGTGTGTGTGTTGTATATATTTATATCAATGTATATATTTATATCTATGTGTATATATATATATGTATATATATATATACCACTCATGAGACACCATATATATGTCCATGAGATTCACAAGATATATATGCATAGTGTGTAAAATGCATTCATTCACAGGGTCCACAGTGCATGTATGCACTGGACACATGTTAAACGTGTTCTCTCATACCACATTCTGCCACTGAGCTACCTCCTTTCTCTGGGATCTTTAGTTTTTTGTTACATTTTATTATTTATTTTGTGTGTGTGTACACATAAATACATGTATACAGGTATATGCGTACCATAGCATGCATGTGGAGGTCAGAGGAAAACTTTAGGAATGTGGTTCTCTCTACTATGTGGGTCCGGGGATTGAACTCAAGTCCTTAGGCTTGGTTTCAAGTACGTTAGCCTGCTGAGCCAGCTCACAGCCCAAAGATCTTGACTTGGAAAAGGTCTCTTTCCCTTTGGGATCTCATTTCTTGCTGTGTGACTATGTGTGCATACAAAGCTAAGCATGATATTGCATCCCGTGTATTCCTTATTGTACCAGCAGGTGGCGATAGAAGGCTTTCAGATTCTGTCAACTACAAAATGCATCTTGAATTTCAGGAATTCTGAAATGTGGAGAAGTATTTCTAGATTAGATAAATGGAGGTGTTGCTTACAACGGCTCTTTATCACCGAGAGTGACACCAGACAGGCAGGACAGCACAGTGACTGAAAGCTGGGGAGCTAAGTAAGATCTGCCCCTTGGTTGTTGTGTGTCCCCGGGCAGAACACAGGACCTGCCTCAGTTTCTGCACTCTGTGACAGGATGTGAAAACTGGTCTTTCTACCCAGTCCTCAAGTGGCACGGAAGTTGCTAATCCCAGACACACTCCCCACCCCCGCTCAGAATGTCTCTAGGATCTAGAGTGGAGTCTAAAACTCAGGTGTTTGGAGGTTTTGGTTTTGTTTTAGGTAATTTTTTGTGACGTGTGTGTGTGTGTGCCACATATTTGTGATAACTTGTGAAATCCAGAAGAAGTTGTCATATCTCCTGGGACTGAAGTTAATAGGCAGTTGTAAGTGACCCAAAGGACATAACGGGAACAAAACTTGAGTCCTTTGGAAGAGCAAAAAGTGCTCTTATCCACTAAGCTCTCTCTCCAGACCCGGAAATTCAGTTTTTAACCATCTTTTCACGTGCTTTTAATGTACTAAAAATTGGTGGCCTGCGTTCAGTATCCTTGAGAGCTTAAATCCCATTTACATATTCTGCTGACCTCAGTCAGCTTCAAGCATCTGCACTGTAGGAAAAATGCAACACGTGACAGAGTGAGAGATGAACATAGGGACAAAAAAGGGAGAAGCATTGTGGAGGGGTGTAAAACACCTTCGAGCGTGGAAGGTTAGCAATGGTCTGCAGACCCAGAAGGTTGGTTGCAGTAGACAGAGGCAAGCCCTGCCCAGGGTCTGAGCAACACACAGCCTCTGACCAGACTCCCTGCTTCTCTCCTCTCTTCCCCTACAGTCCAGAGTGTCAAGAACAAGCCTCTCTTCTTTGCTGACAAACTGTACAAGTCCATGAAGGTATGGCATCTGACCTGTTTATGAACACTGTCTTTCCCAAACCTACAGGCACAGATGTGCGCCATCCCCCAGATGAGGACTTCAGGCTGCTGTTTTCCCATTTTGCTGTTTATCAACATCTGCCTTTGGCCCAAAGATAGCCTTTCTCAATCAAGGGTGATTTTCGTGCCCCTCCCCCCAGGGATATTTGTGATATCCAGACAAATTTCTGGTTGCCAAATCTTAAAAGAGTTTTGCTGTTGGCATCTGGTGGGAGTGACCAGGGATGTTAATATACCCTGTTGTATACAAGATAGATCCCTAGATCAAAGAATGATTCAACCCAAATGCTTGAGAACTCACTACATGCCAAGGCCGGAGCCTTGTGTCCACGTCTAACCACAGTTGACACCATGGGAGTTCTGTGGGCCCATGGTAACCCCCTTATTTCCTAGAAGAACAAAGAGCAGTACAGGGCAGTTAAAGTTGGCCCCATGTCTGTATACCTGATGAATGGCAGAGCTGGAAGGAGAGGGAGCTCTGGTGCTCACATATTCCAGGTCCTGTGTCAGTTTCTAAGACTTCTGTAACACATTTTCACAAACTGAATGAATGCAATCTCTGATGGTTCTAAAATCAAGGCAATGGCAAGGTCAGTTCTTTCCTATCTTACCCTTCCCATTCTTCCCCTGCCTCCTGGGGGCTGCCAGGAACCCCTTGTGTGTCTTGGGTTTGGCTGCATCACTCCAGCCTCTGCCTTCATCTTCATGTGTATGCCTGTGTCCCTTAGATGCCACCCAGAGGGTTTAGGGCCCTAATCCAACATGACATCATTTTAATCCCTTACAATGGTATGATAATTAATTTTCCATCTCCATGCTACAATATTTGGGAGGGAAATCAAATTAAAGGATGAAAAAAAAAAAGGATTTGGGCTCACAGTTTCCGAGGCTTCAATCCATAGTTTTCTAGTTCATTGCTTTTGAGTCTATGATAATGTAGAATGTGGTGTCAGGGAGGAGGGCGTGGCAGAGCAGAGCTTCTCACTTCCTGGTAGCCTGGAGCAGAGAGGGAGGAAGGGACTAGGGACAAAGGATATCCTCTGACACCCCCAGGACTTACTTCACCCTTGCCACTTCCCAGCAATACCATCAGATTGTATGTGCATCAGTGCACTGACCTGTCGAGGAAGTCAGAAACCTTAAGACCCACTTCCCCAAATCTCTAGCTCTGAACACTGCACTGGCGACCAGGCCTGCAGTGCATGAATTTGGGAAAGGATACAGCCTCCGAACCACAACGACACAAAGACTCTGTTCCCAAGGTTACGTCCTGACGCTCCAGCAGAATGTGAGCTTTAGCAGGGCCCACTCAGCCCACACAGACCATCCGCGCCTCTCTGTCTGGCCAAGGGAGTCTGAGTTGTCTGTGGAAGATAGTGATAAAATAACCTCCCCTGGTTTGGGAAGGCAGAAGCGACAGGCAGGCAGACATCTGTTGACCTAGCTCTCCCTCTCCCTCATGCCCCATGTATCTCTCCTTCTTGACTCCCCCAGGGTGCTGGCACAGATGAGAAGACCCTCACCAGGGTGATGGTCTCCCGGAGTGAGATAGATCTGTTAAACATTCGGAGGGAATTCATTGAGAAATACGACAAGTCTCTACACCAGGTCATTGAGGTAAGAGAAGGGGTTCAGTGGACTTTTGGATTACTGTGTGATTTGGGGAACTGCTAAATGAAGACCTGCCTCATGTTTTCACTATGAAAATATTTCTTTTATTTTATGTGTATGTGGTTGCCTACATGCCTATAGGCATGTCTGAGGCATGCCTGGTGCCCATAGAATTCAGAAGAAGGTGACAGGTCTCCTGTCACTGGAACTGCAGAGAGTTGTGAGTTGCCATAGGTTCTGGGAACCAAGTGTGGGTCCTGTGCAAGAGCAGCAAGTGTTTTTAACAACTAAACCATCTGTCCAGCCCCTAGGTTTTTGCTTCTTATAGTTTTATTAAAGTATAGTTTACAGGCTGGTCAGGTGGTAACAGGTTACCAATGCTAACTGTGTTGCCAACCATACTAAAGTTTTGTTTATATACCACAAAATTGACCCTTTTTTAAGAATACAACTCAGCCGGGCTGTGATGGCGCATGCCTTTAATCCCAGCACTTGGAAGGCAGAAGTAGGAGGATTTCTGTGAGTTCAAGGCCAGCCTGGTCTACAAAGCGAGTTCCAGG
This sequence comes from Chionomys nivalis, assembly GCF_950005125.1. NCBI lineage: Eukaryota > Metazoa > Chordata > Mammalia > Rodentia > Cricetidae > Chionomys > Chionomys nivalis. Next base: position 36,958,585 of record NC_080092.1, on the reverse strand, counting down.
AGAGGCTCCAAAGCCACAGAGAAACACTGTCTCAAGAAACAAAAAAAAAAAAAAGAATACAATTCAATATTCATTTTTTATTTATTGGTAGTGGGGACTGAAGCACTTGCTAAGTATATATACACTGTACCACTGAACCACTGAGCTATAACACCAACCCTTCTTAAGAAATCGCTCATTAAGCCAGGTGTGGTGGCACATGCCTTAATCCCAGCACTCAGGAGGCAGAGGAAGGCAGGTCCCTGAGTCTGAGGCTAGCCTCAACTCATTCTGGTCTACAAGAGTGTCTTCCAGGATAGCCAGGGCAACAGAGAGAAACCCTGTCTCAGAAAACAAAAAACAAGAAAAGAAAAAAAAAAGAAATTTCTTATTTTGAGACAGGGACACTGTGTTGCCCAGGCTAGCCTTAAGGTCGCTCTGTAGCCCAAGCTGATGTTGAACCTGCCTTCCTCTTGCCTCCACCCCCTATTGGCTGGTATTACAAGGGTGTGCCACCATACCTGGTTCCTATAGGACTAGGAATCAAATCCAGAACTTCGTGCTTGGCAAACAAGAGGTCTAACTGAGTCACATCCCTAGGCCTTCTTTGAAGGCTCTGGTTTGTTTATTTGATGTCGTACTCTGAATTGAGGCTAGGGCTTCATGCATCCTAAGCACGCACACTACCAATGAGCTGTATTCCCAGCTCAGAATATAGCCAAGCATCCTGTAATCTGAAAGTAGTGATAGATCAAGGTCATTCTTGATTATGTAGTGATTTTGAGGCCAACTTGTGCTATGTGAGACCTTGTCTCCAAAACCAAAAACATTATAAAGTAAGAGAAGCCCCTTCTCAATGAGGATAGGTGCCAGTAGGGAGAGACTGGCTTCCTGACTACAGACAGACCCCTATGATGTCTCAGAGTAAGTGGTGCTTACCAGTGTGTTGCTGGCCTGAGCCTTGGTGCAGTGTGGCTCTCTCAGATGATGGCCATAAAACAGTGGGCATCAAGGGCTGAGGAATTTGCCTAACTTCGTGAGAGACAAGCTGGAGGCCTCGGGCTGTTCAGTGGGAAGCTGCAGGGCTGAATGGCCAGGAGATCTGGGATGGCAGATGGGATCCAATCTGCTCTCCAAAGGAGAGGAAGCACCGATGCTCTGTAGCTCTTCAGGGTCAGATTCTAAATGGCCAATTCCTAGGGGTACCGGGCCTGTGTCTGGAGAGGTCTCTCTGGCCTTGGCACAGCAACTCTGTTGGTGACAGATTCTAGGCTGATGGCCACTAGGAGGCTGGGGTATTTAGACCAGAATTATTCTTTTCTTACAAATCTGCTTTCTCTGCCCTTCCAGGGTGACACCTCTGGAGACTTCCTGAAGGCTTTACTTGCTCTCTGTGGTGGGGAGGACTAGAGCTACCCGTCTTAGCGGCCCCTCTGCCGAGTAGCAGCACCAGCCACCGTGACCTGACCAAGCCATCGTTCCAGCTGCAGAGACTAAGGAAGGAGGGGTGAGGGGTGGAGCTGGACTACCATTCAGCTGGGGCTCTCTCTAGCCATGAAGGGTCCCTGGCGGTCCCTTCTGTTATCCCTCCTGCTTGTGGCTGGAGAATCACAAATCACAGCCCTATATCACGCTCACCCCTGTTCCCCTCTACCTCCTCCTCAGCCCTCCCTAGCTTCTGTCCCTTGACATAATCCCTGCCCTGATTCAAGCTTTGTCACATCTCAAAACATACCAAGCCTCTGTCTATAAAATGAGTGATGTGTATACTTTGGGGAAGGGGGGCTATGGTGGCTGGTGCCAGGCAAGCATTCTGGGATAAAGGAGATAGATTAGTCTTCCCCCACTGCTAAAGCACTGAGGTAGGAACTTCCATGCCCAGGTTTCACTTTGTGTCTACGATACCCTGGGCTTCAGACCTTGGGCCCATCCCTTCCCTTCTCTGGCCTCGGTTTTGTTATTTACAAAATGAGAGACCAAAATATCTTGGCTTCCCTTCTAACCCCGACCTTCTGGGCTGAGCCTGCAGCTTGAATCTTATTCTTTGTTTTACAAAGGGAAGAAACAGGGCGAAGGAGATCATTCACGTAAGCAAGTTCTGTGCAAGCGTGAGGACCTGAATTCACTCTCCAAAACCCATATAAAAAAGCTGGGTACCCGCAAAGCACAGTGGTGCGCGCCTTTAAAGCCAGCACTAAGGAGGCAGAGGCAGGCGGAGCTCTGTGGGTTCAAGGCCAGCCTGGTCTACACAGCAAGGTCAGGCCAGCCAGGGATCTACAGAAAGACCCTACGTGAAAACAAGTATATATTGTGTATTTATAACCCCAGTGCCGAAAGATGGAGACTGGAGGACCATGGACCTTCACCTCCTCCTGCCTCTTGGGAAGATACGGCGTGGGAGCTTGCTGTAAACCCGGCAAGTCCCAGCCTCCCTGGGCTTCTGGTCCCCCGTCCTTGCTCCCTGAATGCCCTCCCCTTACAACCAACCCGTACTTCCTCTCTGACATCCTCAAGGACACATGCCATTAGTAGATCTTCTAGAGCAGTGGGCGGGCAGAGATAAGCCACAGGGCTCAGCAGCAGCTTCTCTGTCCATCTTCCCCGAGCCACCTTCTGTTCTGCACTTGGATCTGAGATTTTTCAGGGACTGTAATGGGAGGCTGTCTATTTGGCTGGCCCATGGAGGTTATTGCACTCAGGGTGTTGATGGTAGAAGCTGTCCACGTGGACAATTGGGAGATTCTGAGTCTGGTCTTTTGTCATTCCCTTACTGGGTGACCTTGCAGCCATTATCCATTGACCTCACTGGGCCTCAGTTTTCCCATTTGTGTAGTGAAGGGTTGGATACATGAGTCTGAAACAACAACAGCAAAACCCCATTTACTTGTCAGATCTCTTCCCTTCTTCCAACAGGCAGGAGTCCAGGTGCCTTGGAGGGTCAGCTAAGAGTGTTTTGAGGTATTTGCCCAATTTAATAATTAGCAAAATGGCTAATGGTTTTTGGAGTCAGATTTTTTATCAGTGTTGTGAACTGCAGCCTCTTTGAACCTCCGTTTGCTTGCCTGTCACATGGGCCCCCAGTTCTTCTCAGCCTTTGTGGGAAGCCAGTGAGACAGTCCCTGAAGCGGTTCACCGAGCACCTACGTGGCATGAAGGCAGCAGTTGTCACCCTCTGCCTTGAGCCAGGCTCAGTGGCAGGAGCTAAGAACTGATTCCATGATGTCTCTGAGTTTGAACCTCAAGAAGTGGGGCAGCCTTGGATCATAGAGACACCCAAGCCGAGGAAGAAAGACGCCCTAATAGACATGTGTAAAGCTGCTTACTATGGCCAGCTCTGATCTCAGAACTTAGGAAGCCGAGGCAGGAGGTGAGCCTAGGCTCTATACCAAGACCCCCATCTTAAAATAGAAATGGAGCTGAAGGGATGGTTCAGCAGGTAATGGGGTGTGTGTGTGTGTGTGTGTGTGTGTGTGTGTGTGTGTGTGTGTATTTGTGAAAACCTAAATCCAAATCTCCAACATATGATAAAAAAAAAAATAAAAGCTGTGTATGGGGGCTGGGAGAGATGGCTCAGTGGTTAGGAACAATGGCTGCTTCTCAAAACCAGCTAGAATTTCAGTTCCAGCAGAGCCAATGCCCTCTTCTGTCTTCAGACCCCAAGCATGAAGTGGTACGTGAACACACACAGGCAAAACCCTCCTACACAAGAAATAAAAATAATGTTTTACAAAGCAGTTTCTGGCTGTGAATTCCTGTAACTCCAGGTGGGAGGAAAGAGAAAGTGAGGAAAGAATGATGACTGGGCCCCAGGTTCCCTGCCCTGGGGGAGAGAACGGGCCTGGAATACTCCTCTGACCAATTAAAAGTTTTTTAATTGCGGGCTGGAGAGATGGCTCAGTGGTTAAGAGCATTGCCTGCTCTTCCAAAGGTCCTGAGTTCAATTCCCAGCAACCACATGGTGGCTCACAACCATCTGTAAAGAGGTCTGGCGCCCTCTTCTGGCCTTCAGGCATACACAGACAGACATACAGACAGAATATTGTATACATAATAAATAAATAAATATTTAAAAAAAAAGTTTTTTAATTGCATATATGTGCATCCATATGTTAAGTATTTCAAAGGGAAATGAGCTAGGGAAAAAAGCAAAGGAACGTGAGGGCTAGGAGAGAGGAGACCCCCCCAACAAGGCAATCACAAAAAATGCTGTGGGAACTAGGAATGAAAACAGCTGAGCCCAGTGTTTACGTCGAGGAAGGCATATTTCTGTGCCTCTGCATTCATCCTCTCCTCTGTCTCCAGCTGAGGAGTGTCGCCCTTCAAGGATTGCTCATAAGAGAGAGGATTTCAGTGTTTATAGGGTGAAGTGGTTATGACAGAAATGGAAGTTTGCATCCAGTTCCAGAGGGCCTGAAATGTCAGGATTTTCCTGGATTCCAGGAAAGTCTGTAAGAGTTATGGGCATGGGAGTGGTGAGGTATCCTTGTGCGTGAAAAGCATGCCTTTCTGTCTGTCTGTCTGTCTGTCTTTCTTTCTTTCTTTCTTTCTCTTCTTTCTTTTTTTCTTGTTTCTTTTTCTTCTTTCCTTTTCTTTTTCTTTCTTTCTTTGTTTCTTCCTCTTCTTTCCTTTCTTTTTTTTCTTTCTTTCTTTCTTTCTTTCTTTCTTCCTTACTCCCTTCCTCCTCCCCTCCCTCCCCCCTTTCTTTTTTTCTTGAAGCTGGGTCTCATGATGTAGCCCAGGCTGGCCTCAAACTTTCACGGAAATGGAGATAACCTGATCCTCCTGCCTCTGCCCCAGAGTGCTGGATTACAGGCATAGATCACCAACTCCGACAAGCTGTACTTACATAGAAGTCAGCCATTCTGAAATCTTAAACAGCTTGTTCATTAATAATTATTCATTCATTCATGAGCTTAAACTTTCTGATACCTGCTGTGTACCATGCTGAGTGCTGGGAGCTAGAGCTATGAATGCTGGGAGCTAGAGCTGTGAACGGTGATGGCTCCAATCCTTACAGGGCTTCAGTGAGTGCCTCTTCTGTGTGAGTCTCTCCACAACAGCACTGGAGATTGTTCTCCTGGCCCAGGCTCAAGGTACAAAAGTGATGGGGGTTAAATTAAAAGGGAAGCCACAGCAGTTCAAACTATCACTGTCTCAGAGTAGGAGATGGGGAGGATGCTTTGAGGTTCTAGGTGCAGATGGTGCCTCAGAAATTCTCACCTCCCTCAGTGAATACGGAGAGGAAGCGCTTGTCCATCACAGGAGTTTGAATGGAGTTTGAACCTCCATGGTCTGGGGTTCTAATAAACACCCCATGCCTTCTAGCATCTAAGTCACCCTCTGAGATGAGCTTCAAGGCTGGAGTCTCCTTCCCTCTGGGTCCTCGTTGTTCTTTTTTGCCGTTTGTTTTTATTTTATGCGTTGAGTTGGGGAGTACTTACATGTACGTATGTGAATCATACATACATGCTTGTCCCCTCAGACACCAGAAGAGGACACTAGAGCCCCTGGAGCTGCAGTTACCACGCAGAAGCTGTGAATCAAATCCAGGTCCTCTGCAAGAGTCACAAGTACCATTTCTCCAGCCCTTTTTTTTTTTTTTTTTTTTTTTGAATTTTCGAGACAGGGTTTCTCTGTAGCTTTTGGTTCCTGTCCTGGAACTAGCTCTTGTAGATCAGGCTGGCCTCGAACTCACAGAGATCCGCCTGCCTCTGCCTCCCGAGTGCTAGGATTAAAGGCGTGTGCCACCACCGGCCCGGCCAGCCCATTTGTTTTTAAAACAGGTTCTCGTGTACCACAGGCTAGCCTCAAATTGCCTAGGTGACTAAGACTGACCTTGAACTTCCAACCTCCCTGCCTCTGCCTCCCAAGTGCGGAAAGTACTGGCAGGTACCACTATACATAGTTTATGTCATGCTGGGGCTGGAACTCAGGGCTTTGTGCCTGCCAGGCAAGCCCTCTGCCACCTAAGCTATATGCCTACACATCTCTGGTTCCCTAGTCACTTTCCTTAGACCGTGCGTTTTCCCTTCAGGAAAGTCCTTTTCAGAAGCCTCGGTCTTTGGGGACCACACCTGAAGGAAGTGGGGCTTGGGAGGGGGCTGGCCCTAACTGGAGCGGAGCCCTGTACCTGCTCACACTTCTGCTAATGGACAGCAGTTGGCTGCTGTGAAATTCCTGACGCTGTCTCTCCCTGAAGCCAGAGCCGAGCTGCTGAGCCTCCCTAACCCCCACCAGAGAAGCTTCGCCCCAGTAGCCATTGTTTCCTTTGCAGGACTATAAGGCAACCAAGGCGAGGTTCCTATTGGTGGATGACTTGCCTGAAGACAATGTCACAGCACGACTGGCAGAGAAAACTTCCTCATTTCACACTTGGAGGGAGGCTAGAGGGAAATTCTAACTATACCGCAGCTTCCATCTTGGGCGAGAGGCATGGGTCGGAGTTCCAGTCATCAACTAGCAGTAGGGAACCCATTGGCCTTCCTATTCCTTATTCCTATTCCTTCTCTGGGGGGGGGGTCAGCAAGGGGGTGTCTACCTCAGAGTTGTGAAGTTAAACCAATGCGTGTACATCTGACAGTACTGTCCATACCAGAAGACCAACTCCACGACATTGGTTCTTCATTGTTAATAATTGACACGCCCAAAGGGAACCTCAACGTCCCCTGCCATGTTCACTGAGATTCTACACTGTGCCCCCACCCTCAGAGGCCTAAGGGAACAAAAAGGATTATTAGAGTCTGGGGATGTAGCTCAGATGGTAGTGTTGGCTTGGAATACAAAAAAGTCCTGGGGGAGCTGGAGAGATGGCTCAGAGGTTAAGAGCACTTCCAAAGGACCTGAGTTCAATTCCCAGCAACCACATGGTGGCTGACAACCATCTGTAATGAAATATGCTGCCCTCTTCTGGCCTGCAGGGACATTTGCAGGCAGACCACTGTATACTTAATAAATAAATAAATCTGGTTTTTAAAAAAAAAAAAAAAAAAAAAAGTCCTGGGTTCAGTCCTCAGGAAGTCAGAAGCAGAACGGGGTTCAAAGTCAAGACTGGGAAGATGCTTCAGTTGGTGAAGCGCTTGCCACACTAGCGTGAGGACCTGTGTGAATACCCATGCCCAGTACTCACGCTTAAAAAAAAGAAAAAAGAAAGAGGGAGAGGGGGAGAAAGGAAAGAAAGGAAGGAAGGGAAGGAAAGAGGGAGGAAGGGAGGGAAGGAGGGAGGGAGGGAGGGAGGGAGGGAGGGAGGGAGGGAGGGAGGGAGGGAGGGAGGGAGGGAGAAGGAAAGAGGCTTGGTGTGGAAATGTGAGGTTTAGGGGTGAAGACAGGGGTATCCCTGGGACTTGCTAGCTGGCAAACTTAGCTGAATGAGTGAGTTCCGTACTCAGCAAGAGCCCCCGTAAGGTGAAAAGTGATTGAAGCTGTTAATCCTGTCTCAGAGAGGGAGGTTGAGGTGGAAGGAGAAGGAAAATGAGAGGGAGGGGTGACACGAAGAGAGGACACCCCCCCCCCATTCTGTTATGAATTCAGGAGATGGAGACAGATAGGAAGCCAGGTGTCATTACCTGGAACCTAGAGGTAGAGGGTTGGGGCACTTCTAGGAGGGGCTTTTGAAGGCAGAATGTGAGGCTAGAGCTGTATAGAGGCCACACAGCCTGTGTGAGGACAAATCCCCGCCATCTAGGAGTGGGCCCCTCCCCCAGGCCCAGCTGTTCTCAGAGGCTTCCAGCACATGCATTTCCTCCTGTGGATGGTCCCACCCCCTTCCTCTCAGCTACCACCATCTGTCTGCGATACTGCCAGCCAAAAACCCCTCCCTGGCACCCAGTGAAAGAGCCCTGGACTTTGACCTGGGAGAGCCCAATAAAGCATAGAGGAAGGAAAGGGACACTACCCATATATGTACATATATACCCACTCCCATTCCCCACAGGTCATACAGAAAGCCAGATCACTGCCAGCCATTCCCCCAGGGACAGACCAAAGAGGGCCAGAGTCAGACATACGCTGCTAGCTACGAGAAGACACAACCTGCCGGAATGCTCAGAAGCACACTGTTAACCACATAAAACCGACTTGATTAGGCCCACAAGCACACCAGAAGTACATCAGCCCTGGCCACATGGAAAACATCTGGCCCAGCTTCCCAAAGGTGCTTTTCACGCAAACATTGGCATTCATTCACCCTCTCCTTGCTGCCATCTGTACTATGTACAGCCTGGTCGGGACACCTTCCTGGTCTTGTGCAAGTTCTGCAGAAGAGACACAGAGGCCCCAAGTAGTGCCCAACAGCCAGGGACCACTCTCTGTCCTACCAGGCCAGCCTCTGGTGAGCCAGGGGTGTGTGGTCCCAAGCCTAAATAAAGGAGTAGGGTCCTGGGTAGGTTTCCTCTTCCCAAAGAGGCATAAGGCCCAATGAGAGAGGGGTGTACAGAGACCAAGGAGATGCCCCATTCTAGACACCTTGCCAGGAGTGTTCCAGGAGGGTTAACAGTACCAGTCTTTGACAACCACCCTGGGGCCTAGAAAATGCAACAAGCTGGGATTTGCCCAAGGTGAGTCAAGGTCACTACCTGCCTCATGCCTTTGGGCCGTTCCCAAAACAAAATTTCCCAGTGAGTGAGATGAAAACCCAAAATGAAACTGCTAAGACTTCTCGGACTCAAGCTTCTTCTCTGTCACCTTTGTCGGCAGCCACGGCAGATTTATCACCATGAGTATGTCATCACACCTTCCCCAGACCGGGACTCCCTGGAGCTAGGATACACTTTCTCTTAGGCAAGGACTGTCTCACTAAGCCAAAGGCTCCCAGTCTTTGACTCAGGAAGATGCTACAAGCACAGTGAGATGAAGCAATCAAGAAGCCGACAGGCTGCTGGACCCCTAGGTAGAGCAAGGCCCTATGCCCTTTCCATCCTTCTGAAACCCTCTCCTATTCTCTCTCCCTCACCCATCCTGAAATCCAGGCTAATGGGAGCTAGTTATTTACGTAGACATGCGACTTCACTGGGGAATTTCCCCAGTGACCAGGCTTCCTTGCTGAGGCTAAGCCACATCATCACACTGCTCCTTCCTCTCTGATGTACCCCAGCCACCCGCAGCCTGCAGCCCTTGTCATCTGGCAGGTGTGGGTCCCAGGCACACAGATTGAGTCTCAGTCTTTGACCTTGGAACATGCCCCCAAGAGCCTAGAGCAAAAATATCAAGGTACTACACATCTGAGGAGCAAATGATAGGACAGTAAGGATGGAGGGGCCCCAGGTTAACTTAACAGCTCCCTGCCTCACCCTGGGTCCTCACCTTTCCCTTCATGAGCCTCAATTTCCCCTTCTGCCCAGTGAGAACATTGGTAAGGATCATTTTGAAGCTTTCCTTTTGTTTTTCGAGACAGGGTTTCTCTGTGTAGTCCTGCCTGTCCTGGAACTCACTTTATAGACCAGGCTGTCCTGGAACTCAGAGATTCACCTGCTTCTGCCTTCTGGGTGCTCTAATGAAAGGAGTGTGCCACCACCAAATGGCTCATTTTGAATCTTTGTTCCAGACCTGAGGGCTAAGAAGCCACTTCCTTTGACAGCGGCCTTGCAACATCCGTCCTTGGATCCTCTCCTTTAACAAAACATCTTTCAACACACCCTTCATATCTGTTTCCTCGGAAAGCACCATTTTGCAAAACTCATCCCTGAATCCCAGTTTCCAGGTCCCGACAGGATTACACATACCCACGTCCCTGAAGTGACTTTGAGTTTTAGTTTTTCCTTTTCTGTCCCTCGTGTGTGATGCTGTGTGGCCCAGAAGGGAGGAGTGAAGTTTCTTCCAGAGCAACTGAACTCTTTTCTCTCAGATCCCACTGTCCGATGCTGTCAGTCTGTGACCTGGCTCTGAGAAAGCACCTCCCTGGTCCAAAAAGTGGGCTAAGATGAAGATTGGGATGCTTCAACCCTGAGGTCCTAGAACTCCTTCATCAGAAACAACGATTAAAAGAGCAGCTTCCAGAGCTGAGGATACAGCACAGTTAATAAGGGACTTGCTCCGCGCTCATGAGGCCTTTGGTTTGGTTCCCAGCACTACATAAACTGGGTAATACACAACTGTAATCCCAGCACTTGAGAGGTGGAGACAGGAGGATCAGGAATAGATGGTCATCTTTGGCTGTACAAGAATTCCAAGCCTGCCTGGGTTACACAAGTCTCTGTCTCAGAGAAAGAGACAGAGAGGTAGAGAGACAGAGAAGGCAATGAAAGAGAGTTGCTGATTTAAACTCTAGCCAAATCCACAAATCCCCATATTCTGGAAGAATGCTGAAGCTGAGAGCCCCCTGGCCAATCAACTCCTTCATGAACTCACCCCCACTGTGTTCTGTGTATGCACAACAACCATCTCTAAATTTCTAAAAAGACCAGGAAAGCTGCCTCTCATAGTGGAGGAAGGGGGAGAGACAGAGACTGGTTCAGTCACAGGGTGAGTCTGACACAGCTGTAGGTCTGGCACGTAGCAGGTACACAGGTGCAGGTAGACTCTACTTGCTTTTGGATATCTGTTCATCTGCTTAGAGTCTGGAGATTTTTGCCTGCAGCTCCCCAGTGCAACCGATTTGCTCAATGTGTGCCCATAGTGTAGGGAGGAATATTCTGTGTCCCTAGCCAGTCTTCCTCCTCAAGACACACCTGTCACCATCTTCCTGTCTCTAAAGCACCTATTGAATTGGATCACCTTCATCCTCAACAGCTTTTCATTCAGGGCAGAGATGTAGCTCAGTTGGTAGAGTGCTTGGAGGCCCTGGGTCCCATGCTCAGCACTGCATAAATCTGAGTGTGGGAAAAAAATAAAACTGGGCATCATAGTGCATTCCTGTAATAGCAGCAATTGGGATGCGGAGGCACGAGGATCACTAGCTCAAGGTCATCTCCCACTACACAGTGAGTTTTGGGCCAGCCTAAGCTACTTAAGATCTTATCTGGGGAGACAGACCTGTGCTCTATGTAAATGAGAGCCAACCCAGCAAGGTATCAAGTCCCATGTCGGGCAGTTTGTTCCCCATCACTGTTAAATATGGGTGGGACTTGGAGATGGATGGCACTTCCCTCCCCACCAAGAGACAGACACACTCACCGCAGGTGGGCCCTGGACCGGTGACTATCAGACGGTGTATGATTCTATTACTTCTAGATACTGTGCTCCCATGTCAGATAAGAATGACAGCTGGGCATGGTGGTGCACACCTTTAATGCCAGCACAAGAGAGACAGAGGCAGGTGGCTCTCTGTGAGTTCGAGACCAACCTGATGTATATAGTGAATTCCAAGACAGCCAGAGCTGCACAGTGAGACCCTGTCTCAAGTGGGAGTGGAGAGAGGTAGTAGTGCCAGCCGCTACAGGACCTTTTCAGAGTTGAGGATTTGGTGCTTGACCAACTCCACCAAGCATAAGCACACTCTTTCTCTACGGCTGCTTGGCCTGGTTTGGTTCTTTGTTGTTAGGAATAAAGCATGAACCAGAAGCAACTCAGAAAGGAAAGGGTTTGTTTGGCTTGTATACTCCGATGGATCACAGTCTGCCCTTAAGGGAAGTCAGGACAGCAACCTGCCCAAGGGTGGTGATACCCACAGTAAAGAAAATAGCCCACAGCCACGCCCACAGATCAGTCCAATGGAGACAAAACCTCAGCTGAAGTTCTCCTCCCCTAGGAAGTCTTCCAAGTCTCTAGTTTGTGTCAAGTTGACAACCTGTGTTCAAACAAACAATTCTCTCTTTGAGCTTTGTAAATTCATCTCAGAGAGCTTGGGCCTCTCAAACTCTTCTAAGTCCCAGGTGATCCCTGGGATAATATTTAAAATTCTGCTTCTAGGATTCTACCTTGCAGGGTCTGAAGCTGTGGGTTTCTGCAAGGGCCCAGAAACCTGCCCTAATCCAGGCTCAGCCCTAACGGCAGGAGTGACTGTGTCTTCTAGGAGCTTTCAACAGAATCGGTTCCATACCTGGCCCTCAAAACCTATGTCAACTCATAATACAAACTGCATTCAGTCTGTCTCCAAATGTCCCTGAATATTAGTAATCTGACCATTATCTGCAAGTTCAAATTCAAAGTCTATCCAGAGACTCAAGGCAGACCCTTAACTGTGAGTCCCTAGCAAATCAAAGAGAATATTACACGCTTCCAATATATGATAACCAAGAGCAGGCATTTCCCATGTTGCCCTGTGTTAGTCAGGTGCCTGGTGGTACTTGCTCTCTTCTGAAGGAAAAAGAAATCTTTCAATGTGTGTACTCATTAATAACCCTTGTCTGGGATGAGAGGAGTCTGGCCCACAGCTGAGATATCCTCATGGCTTCTTTCCTAGTCTCCCAGGACAAAGTATCTAGCTCTTTTAAATGGTGTTGATCTCTTCAGAGACAACAGCTTCCTTAGTCCCAACTTTACGTGGGCCTTTTTGACTAAGCTACAAGTTTTAAAAGTCTTTCTACCCGAACTGTCACCATAAACTTGGCTAAAAGCAGCTAGCAGTAACTGCGCCCCAGCCTGAAATGCTCAAGTCCACCAGATGAATGAATTAACCCCTCACCTTCACGCTCAGGCTCACTCAAAGTCTCAGGACTTGCATAGATAAAACATAGACAAGTTCTTTTTCAGATGTACCTTGCATGGCTTCTAATCTAGTTCACAATAGTGACCTCATTTCGATCTGACACCTCATGAGCCTGGCCTTCGCTCTGCATTCCCATCAGCATTCCGGCTCCCTGAGCTTCTCTAGGATAGCCCATTAAGTTCTGCTAGTAGCATACCGAGCTTTCCCGAATTCTTCATTTGCATTCTCAGCTTTCCCGAATTCTTCCTGCAAACCAGTTCCAAAGGCTTAAGAACCACACTTAAACTTTTTTTTTTTTTTTTTTTTTTTTTTTTTTTTTTTTTTTGGTTTTTCGAGACAGGGTTTCTCTGTGGTTTTGGAGCCTGTCCTGGAACTAGCTCTTGTAGACCAGGCTGGTCTCGAACTCACAGAGATCCGCCTGTCTCTGCCTCCCGAGTGCTGGGATTAAAGGCGTGTGCCACCACTGCCCGGCCACACTTAAACTTATAGCAACAAATCTACTTCCTTGGAATTTGTCTGTGTTACTCATTTTTCTCCCTCAGACCTGTCATGAACAACTTAAGGGAGGAAGAATTTAGTTTTGAAGGTGATTTCAGAGATTTTTTTTCATTCATAGTCCTTGGCTCAGTTGACTCTGGGCCTGTGATGAGGCAGAACATCATGGAGGAAAGAGAGTGCAGAAGAGACTGTTTACTTCACAGCAGACCAGCAGACCGGAAGACAGTCATGAGAGGAAGCGGGTGGGATGGGTTGGGACCAGGTTTGACCTTCAAAGTCACACCCAAAAGTGACCTGCTTTCTCCAATTAGGCTCTACCTCCTCAGACTTCCAGAACCATCTAAAATAGTGCCACTGGGTACCAAACACTCAACACATGAACCTGTGAGAGTATCTTTCATATTCAAACTGGGACATCCTGGATTTATTAAATATAACCTGTTTGCTTGTTTGTGTATGTATGTATATATGTATGTCTGTATTTTGAGGCAGTGCCTCACTATGTAGACCTGGCTGGCCTGGAACTCACTATGTAGATTAGGCTGGCCTTAAACTCATAGAGATTCACCTATCTGCCTTGTGAGTGAAGAGATTAAAGGCATACCTGAATAGTTTTGTTTTTAATTATGTGCGTACATGTGTGTCTATGTGGTAGGTGCACATGAGTGCAGGTGTCCAGGGAGCCAGGAGAAGGTGTTGTTGAATCCCTAGGAGCTGGAGTTACAGGTGATTGTGAGATACAATTTGTTTCCTGGGGACTGAATGTCAGGTATTTGTAAGAGTAGCAAAAAGCTCTTGCCTGGGGAACATTTCTCCAGGCCTTCATCTGTCTTTTGAGTTCTAGCATGTCATATCTCCATGGGAGGATAGGAGACAGTATAGCCAGTCCTTGGTGTCCACGGAGGATGGGGTTACCTGCTCAGCTATTAAAATCCAGGAAAACACAGTGTTTGTACACACATCCTCTTGGATGTCAAACCAGTGAGTTTGACAAATGAGTGACTCATTATACCTAATACAATGCCAATGTTATATAAACGGCTGCCACACGGTACCCTGGTGGGAGTGATGACGCACAAGCTCTGCCCGTGCGCAGCAGAGAGGCAAATTTTTTCCCGGCATATTTTCCATTCGCATTTGTTTGAATCCACAGCTGCAGAACCCACAGATACTAACTGCAATGGAGCCGGAATCCCAGCTGTCCCTCTTAACCCTCTCCAAGCCTGTGTTTCCTCGTGTGTAAAACATTAACACTGGTCTCCTGAGGTACTTACTAGGTGTTTGAGAAACAAGGATCAACGCTTCATAGTACAAATCCTTGGAGTAGTGAAAGTGGGACCGTTTTGGCTTTTCGTTTTTTAACTTGAAAAGTCCAAAGCCAAGCCGGGCGGTGGTGGCGCACGCCTTTAATCCCAGCACTTGGGAGGCAGAGGCAGGCGGATCTCTGTGAGTTCGAGACCAGCCTGGTCTACAGAGTTAGTTCCAGGACAGGCTCCAAAGCCACAGAGAAACCCTGTCTCGAAAAACCAAAAAGAAAAAGAAAAAGAAAAGTCCAAAGCCAGGAACTGGCAAGACAATACGGTGCAAAACAGTGAGGTGTTCAAGAAGACAGTCTTCCCTGTGTCTAGTATTGCTCCCTCTCTGAATGCCCATCCTATTGGTTCAGGACACAAAACCTCATGTAGAGCCTGGGTTTCCAGAGTCTCTCCCTTTCTGATATGTGGGCTGAGTCTTGTATCAGACTTCCTGGAACTTTTCAAACCTAGAGTGAACTGAGAGTGCCTAGATATGCAGGCTCGGCGGCCAGCTAGGGAAGACAGGGACCTAATGCTATTTAGTGATTTGTGATTTGTTATTGAACTTTCAAAGCACCTCTTACTAGAAATGGACTATAATGAATTATTTCTTACAGAAGCACATGAGATAATTCATTTTAGAAAGAATTTAAAGGTGCCATGCCATAGCCCGAAAGAGATGGAGACTTTCAGACTGGAAAGAGGGAAGAGGTGTGGGTAGAGGCTGGGGAAGCCGACCAGCATGTCAACATGCATAGACCCTGCCAAAGGCCCATGCTGACCCAGCTCCTTGAACTTCCCTGTCCTTTCTAGGACCCCTGCCACTTGAGGTGCAGGCACTGGTGCAAGCCAGGCTCCATGAACTCACAGGGGTTCCGCAATTATTGTGGCCATGTTTGTAGAGAATTACGAGAACATATGGACCAAGCGACATGTTTTTACTCCCAGTTGATGGAAAGGTCTACGCTCAGGAACTTGTACTGTGCTCTTTGCCTCTGGTCCATCAGAACCTCTTGCAATGTTAAAAATATCTGTACAGTCCAATATGGTAGCTTCTTTTACATGAGATTTCTTGTTGCTGTTTGATTTTTTTTTTAAGATTTTTACTTTATTTTTAAGTGTGTGTGTGTGTGTGTGTGCATGCATGTGTGTGTACATATTTACACACACATATGTTTGAATGTGTCTTTGGAGGACAAATGTGAATGTGTCTGTTGAATCTCCCTGGGACTGGAATTACAGGCAGTTACGAGAGTCGTCCCCAACATGGATACTGAGAACTGAATTCTGGTCTTCTACAAGAGCAGTGGGCACTCTTAACTGCTGAGCCTTCTCTCCAGCCCTGTTATTTTTTTTTTTTTTGAGACAGGATCTTACTATGTAGCCAGGCTCAAACTTCCTCCTGCCTCAGCCTCCCTGGCGCTGAGATTAAAGATGTGCACCATCCTGCTCTTGGCAAGTGACTTCAGAGCTCTTGACAAGTGGCCAGTACCATGAGGAAGAGAGCATGGTGTGGGGCAGAGCCCTGGATTAGGAGTCAGGAAGGCCCCAACTTACTCAGGGAGAAGTCACTTCCCCTGTCTGGCCTTCACTTCCTGATGCAAGGTGATGAGTGACACAATGATCCAAGAGGTTTCTCCATCGTTCAGTGTGCAGCCCCAGCCTCAAGGGCACAGGAGCAGTTGAGGAGTGAATTCTGCAAACTCTGTCCCAGATCTCCCTTTCTGGGTCCAGCCTTCCACATGGGTTTTGTGTGAACTCCAGTTCACCCTTCTTCGAACTCCATGCCACATTTGGGGTGAGCAATTGCCAGTACTCTGCACAGATACTTCTCTGTGCACATTTGATTCCCTTTGTGGCAAACACCCTTCCTTGTTCTCTTGCTTGGCTACTTTCAGCTCTCAGCTAAGAGAAGTCACTTCCTGTGGGATGACTTGCCAGGCCCCCAATCTCATCTAGACATTTGTTCTGGTACCTACAGCTCCCTGCATTTTTTTTTCCTGCCCAAATATGTCTTTCTCAACTTTCACTGTAACCATCTGATCATATGCCCATCCTCCGGAGCAGGGCTATCCATCAGCACCCTCAAGGATGACACGGGTGATGGACAGACCTCCAATCTCATGTGGTACCCAAGAACTAACAAGGCCAGAGAGGAGAAATAATTTCTGAGTGAATTAAGTTGGGGGTTTCTTGAGTCCTAGTCTAGTACTCTTTTCTACACCACACCCCCTTCCTCATGGCATTGGCCACTCTTCAAGGGCTCAAAAGCCACAAGTAGAGCAGGGCATAGTAGTGTACACCTGTAATTTCAAGTCCTGTGTAGGAGCAACTATCATCCTGTAATGTGCCTAATGCTACCTAGGAACTGAATTACCATGTGTGTGTGTAGGGCATGTGCATGTGTATACACATGTGTGTGGAGCCAGCAGTTAACCTCATGTATTGCTCCTCAGATGCTATCTGTAGCACCTGCACTACGGGACAGTACACAAGCAGGGAACTAAGCTGGAGACTTAGAAATACATGCACACAGACAGAGACACGGGGATACGGGTCATCCTTGATACAAGAATGCCAAGAATGCCACCTTTATTGTGCTCAGGGCAGCTCTTATATAGGGCTCTGGCATGCCCCCCCCCCCAGCTCTCCAGATCTTTTAGCTGCAGACTCATCAGAACCCACTCCCCTGCCATCAGGGTCTTGTGCTCAGAGCAGCTGCAGCCTGCTTAGAACAGAGGAAAACAAGTTGTTTACAAGAAATCCAAGGTCTGGTAGTCAGCAGTTCCCAACAGCCATTCATCTTGCTTTTTGAGACAGGTTCTCTCACTGGCCTTAAGTTTACTAATTTAGCTAGACTGCCAATCAGCAAGACCCAGGAAATGTCCTGCCTCCTCTGCCTTCCCAGCACTAGGATCGAATGTGCACCACACCAGGATTTTCCACTCAGGTCCTGGGGCTTAAATACAAGTCATCATGCTTGGGCAGTGAGCACATTACCAACTGATCTATCACTTCAGCTCCTAAATTATTGCTTTTGTTTAAGTTTAATTAAATTACAATTTGGTGGGAAGTCTTTCAATATATGTGTTGCTTTTATTGGTTAATGAATAAAACTGTTTCAGCTAGTGGTTTAGCAAAATAGAACAAGGTGGAAATTTTAAACAGATAGAGGAGGAAAAAAGGCAGAGTCAATAAAAAACCATATAGCTGGCAAAGGAATCAGACACCCAGGAACTTTATCGGTAAACCATGAGTCTTGTGGTAAAATATAAAAGAATAAAAATGGGTTAATTTAAGATATAAAAGCTAACTAGCAATACACTTAAGTGATTGGCCAAGCAGTGTTTTAATTAAAACAATTTCTGTGTGGTTATTTCGGGTCTGGGTGGCCAGGAACGAACGAAAAGCCCCTGTCAATAAATTGGCACCCAAAGTGGGGCAACAACATCCACATAAAACCTGAGAGAGCTTACAAAGTAGTTCTAAAAACAACACATACACGCACACACACAAAGCAGAGTTTAGTGCAGCTTCTTGGTAGCCGGCAATTTTGGGGGGGGGCGCTCTGTTTGCTGGTGGCAAGCAGGGGTGCTGCAGCTCCTTTATATGTGGTTATTTTAGGCCTAGGTGGCCCGAGAAAGAACGATCAACCTCCATCAACAACAATTGATCCACCACGTGTGGATAATGGTCACTCAGTTGGACAGGATAGCTCTGGTATCTATGAGCTTGAGCTTCTGGGGACAGAGATCTGATTGGATTTCTCTATCTATGATCTTCAGGGGAGAGAGATCTGATGAGATTTGTCTATTTCTTTGTCCTCAGATGTTGTCATACCAGAACTAGGAATGATTAAGAAAGTTTCTCTAGTGGTACACGCCTTTCATCCCAGCACTCAGGAGGCAGAGGCTGGTGGATCTCTGTGAGTTTGAGGCCAGCCTGGTCTACAGAGTGAGTTCCAGGACAGGCTCCAAAGCTACACAGAGAAACCCTGTCTCGAAAACCAAAAAACTAAACAACAACAAAAGTTCTCTCTAGCCAGGTGGTGGTGGTGCATGCCTTTAATTCCAGCACTTGGGAGACAGAGGCAGGCCGATCTCTGTGATGTTGAGGCTAGCATGGTCTACAAAGTGAGTTCCAGGACCACCAGGACTGTTACACAGAGAAACCCTGTCTCAAAAAAAGAAAGAAAGAGAAAAAAGTCTCTTTCACCAATTCCCTCCCGACATCTTTGCGGCAGGCACTGAATGGTGGAGACTCTATGTCTGTAGCCAGAGACTTACAAGGGATGATCGCAAAGCATCTTTTGGCTTCTGTAGAGCGGCAAAAATCAGACAGAGCAGGACTCATCTCCCCCCAGTGGGTGTGAGGGTGGACTGGATAAGGTGGGACTGGATGGGTAACGTGTGAATGTTACCACTTTACTCATTGGTTTTTTTTTTTTTTTTTTTTTTTTTTTTTTTATGTATACAATATTCTGTCTGTGTGTGTTTTCAGACCAGAAGAGGGCAGCAGACCTCGTTACAGATGGTTGTGAGCCACCATGTGGTTGCCGGGAACTGAACTCAAGACCTTTGGAAGAGCAGGCAATGCTCTTAACCACTGAGCCATCTCTCCAGCCCCACTTTACTCATTGTTATGACAAAATACTGACAAATAGCATCTTGAGAGGGGTTCACTTTGACTCCCAGTTTGAGGGGACACAGTCCACCATGGTAAGGAAGACCTGGCATCGTAGGAGTGACCCTGGGCTGGTGGCAGAGGGCATTTGGCTGCTTGCTCACGTCCAGTGGATCAGGAAGCAAAGAAAGTGGAAAATGGTGCTTGCCCAACTTCTTCCTGTTTCCCCTTTTTTATTTAGTCTGGAACCCCAGTCCCCGGGACAGCTGTCCACATTCAGGGTTGGTCTTCCCTCTTCAGGGAAACCTCTCTGGAAAAGGCCTCAGAGGCACACCCAGAGGTGTCTCTCCTAGGGACTTCGAAATCCAGTGAAGCTAATGATAGAGCCTAACCAGCACACGAGACTCAGGAGGGGGTGGCTTGCCCAGACTAGAGCTAGCCAAGTTGAGAATGGGCCATGGGTCACCAGGTGTGACTTGACATCCAAATGAGACCCAGAGTTCAGGAAGGAAGGAGACTGCTTTCCTTTTCTGGGAAAGACTCACAGAAAGTCCTACATGGGAACAGATGAGGCAGGAACAAGGCAGGAGGATGTCAGCAGCGCGTCTGGAGATTTCCTCAAGGCTGTGAGCACTGGAATCTCCCTTTGGACAAAGGAGGAAATATAGATGTCCAGGAGAACCCAGGAGGGCAGGCCAGGTGGCCTCTGCCCTCATACCTGCCCTTGCCTTATTCCCTGCCTAGCTCAGGAACCACTAGGCTCTCAGCTTTTCTCCAGAGCCCCCTCCCCTTCCTGGAATCTACAGCAAGTGATAGGCAGCCTGGGGAGCAACAGGTGGAGGCTGGCAAAGGGCCCTCTGCTCTGCCAGAGGGCGGGATGGGGCCTCAGCTGGGCCTTGTAGGACTGCCTGGTGGCTGGCTTCTCCATCAAGGGGGAATTCCCCTCCTGCCTCAGAGTCAGCTCCGCCCAGCCCTCCTTCCTGCAGAAGCTCAGAAAGCCCAACAGCCTTCACAGGGACACAGGGACGCATGGCCGCACACACTGTGACATTGCCTCGTGATTCCTCAGGTGAGTGACCTGGGCTAGGAGTAGGTGTGACAGCATAGGTGACAGGCCTCACCACATGGTGATGCAGAGGCCATCAGACCTTCCCAGCTGTGTGTCAATAGCTGCCTGGCCTCCCCTTCTCTGCTAGCTGGGGTCCTTTGCTCCCCAGCCTACTTTGGTGGGCCCACCTAGGGCCTTCAATTCCCGGCCTCTGCTCTTTGCCCTCTGACCTCTATCTCTGGTCCCTTATGCTTGTTCTACCATAACCAATTTTCTCTTCAAATGTCTCTAACTTTTCCAAGGGGCAGAAAAGAGAGACTTATTTCTGTTTTATTTCTTTCTGGGGGGAAACGGGGAGTGCTTTCTCTCATGTATGTTTTCTGTGTGTGAAAGGATGCGTTTGCATCCGTGTCAGACTCACAGGAGTAGGTCCGTGTTGGTCCATGGAGTATTTGTGGATGGTCTGGGTGTCTTTGTGTGAATGTGAATTTTGGGGGTGTGCGGCGTGGGGTGAGCCAGGCCATTTGGAAGACTAAACCCAAACAAAGAGGGCAGGGGGCGCCCATAATGCTCCCTGGGGGACACAACAGTGATTGAGCCCTTTCTTGACACTGGAGTAGAGGGACCCCGCTACTGTCTCCAGACATCTTTGCTCTCAGGCCCACTGGCTCCTTCTGAGGGTGAACCTTTCACCAAGAACTTGAGGCCCTGGGAGTGGGCCAAGGGCTGGCAGATGGTGGTGACTGACTTCTTTGATTACAAACAGTCCAGTTTTTCCAAAACTGGTCAGAGGCCCAGCCCAGGGAAGTCCCTGGCTAAGGAGGGTAAGGGTCAGGGGCTGTGTCAGACATTTGACAGTGACCTCTGGGCGGCAGAATGAGGGAGGAATGTGGAGAGGTCCTAGAAGACATGAGAAGGTGGGGGTAGGTTGAGAGAGAACCGCTCTCAGAACCTGGTAGGGCTTCCCAGGATTGGGAAATGTTCTCGTCCTGTGGGTCTGCCTCCCCTCGGGGCTGAACTATTTCCACTTCCAGAAAGATGACCAGGAGCAAGTTGGGATCCCAGCCTTAAGCCAGCTTGATACTCAGACCTGGAGTTAGGAGGGCCAGGCAGAGAGAAGCAGACCCAGGACTCCTAGAGACTGTGGGAGGGGCCTGGCAGGGCCAGTCTGTGACGAGCTGGGAATTTCCCGGGTGTCACTGTCCTTTCTTCTCTTCTAGTGGTGCCCTAGAAACCAGAGAATAACAGGCAGGTTAGGGACAGAGGGGGAAAGGAGCTGGGAAGGAGAAAGAGAAGGGAAAGAGGCTGGAGAAAAACTCAGCAGTCATGGCCAGACACCAGCTCCTCAGAGTTCTCAGTGAGATCCAGGCAAAGAGATCCCCAGCTGTGGGCCTGGGATCCCCTTCAGGAAAGGAAGATCCGTACTCCCTGCTATCCCAAACCATAACTATTATGCTTCGTGTCACTAGGGCCATTTCTCTGTGTGTGCCACAAACTGACACTGCCTTCACAGGCTTGCTTAGGAAACAAGGGTGCAGATGTGAGTGGCACCTTAATTACTATATGGCCGGTATCTTGGGAACAGGGCAAGCTGTGAATGTAAATGGTTTTATTCGCCTTGCGATGATGAATGAGGCCTGGAAAGGTGGTTCAGTGGGTAGAGCGCTTGCTGTTGAGTTTGACAACCTGAGTTTAGTCCCTGGGACTCATATAGTAGGAGAGAAAGAACTACAAACTGTCCTCTGACATCCACACATGTGCTGTGGAATGTGTGCGTGCAACAGTATACACACACACACACGCATGAACGCACATATGCACTTGCAATAGATAAATATATGTAAAAGATGCTAAATGAGCACAAAAATATTGCGGCCTTCACCTATGAAGACAGAGTTTAAAAACTCCTTAGGCTGAGGGGAGCTGGGACTACAGATATAGTTCATTTAGTGACAGTTTCTGGTGTGTGTGATTGGCGGGGGAAAAGCTTGTTGCTGTTGCTGTTTTGAGTCAGAGTCTCATATAGCCCAGGCTGGCCTTGGATTTTTGGTCCTCCTACCTCTGTCTCCATAGAGCTGGAGATTGGAGCATTCAGTACTACTTCCGGCTGGCAAGCCATCTTTCCTTCCTTCCTTTCTTTTTGTTATTTTTTTAAAATACAAGACACTTTTAAAAGTTTTTTTTTTTTTTTTTTTAATGTGTATTGGTGTCAGAGCCCCTGGAACTAGAGCTACAGACAGTTGCAAGATGCCATGTGGGTGCTGGGAATTGAACCCGGGTCCTCTAGAAGAGCAGCCAGGGCTCTGAATCACTGAGCCATCTCTACAGTCCCCCCATCTTTCTTCTTATTTTTCTTCCTTTCTTCTTTTTTTCCTTCCTTCCTTCTTTTCTTCCTCCCTTCCTTTCTTTCCAGCTGAGTCTCATGTATCCCAAGCTAGCCCAAACTTTCCTATGGATCTGAGGAGGAACTTGAGCTTCTGGTCCTCTTGCCTCCACCTCTCAGGTTCAGGATTACAGATGTTCAGGATTACAGATGTTCAGGATTACAGATGTGTGCCGTCACATTTGATTTACTGAGGCACCAGGGACTGAATCCAGTGCTCTTGTGCATGGTAGGTGAGGACTCTGTCCTCACCCGCACCCCTTCTCAGCAATCACCACCAGCACCCTCAAGCACCATTTTAGTCAATGTCACATGTTTGACATTCCTTATCTCAATTAACTATCACCCAAATCTCTCTTTTTGATAAGCACACACCCAAGAGCAGAAAGTACCTAGAATCCACTGAAGGGTTTTGTATTCCAAGATCGCCTCGGGCTAAGGATCCAGGAAGGGATCCAGGACTGTTTAACAACTCCTACCCAGGCCCTTCAGTCCCACCCTCTCACAGCCGAGGCTCCCAGTCCTCATTCTAACAGAATAAGGTTCATGCTGGTTTGAGTCTGTTTCCAGTTTGGGAATTAAGCTTAGTTCGGGAGGCAGAGGGCTCGCCTACCACACATAAAGCTCTGTTGAGGTTCTCAGGAGAGTAGACATCAGATGTGGTGAGGCATCCCAGCACCCAGGACCTGGCTGGAGTCATGAGAACCAGAAATAAAATGTCTTCCTCACTACGCAATGATTTTGAGGCTAACCTGGGCTACGTGATACCCCTGTCTCAAAAAAGCCAAGAAGGGGTAATGGGATAGCTCGGTCAGTTGAGGGTTTAAGTTCAATCTCCAGAGCCTATGTAGAAAAAGATGAATATAGTGATGCCACTTATAGTCCCAGCACCGGAGGAGAGAGATAAGTGAATCCCTAGGGCTTATTGGCCAGCAAGCTTAGATCACAGGTCCCAGTAAGAGACCTAGTGGAGGGTTATTGAGGAACGACACCCAGATTGACCTCTGACATCCACATACCTATGCTCAGTACACATACACACACACTCAACCACACACAAATATGCATACACACTCATACTGAGGCTCACACACATACACAAACACACAGGCAAGCAGCTGTGCCTCCCATCAGTTGGAGCATGTAGGAGGAAAGCAGGTGCTCCCATGGGGGAGCCCAGGTGCTGGCGACAACATTCATCTAAAACTCAGGGTCACACCTGCTGCAAGTACTAGCCTTGCTCTGGCCCCAATGCAGCTCCACCCAAAAAGGGTGGTCATGTCTCTGCCCTCTTGTTCGTATTTCATTGCAAATATCATCACTTGAGTATGGTTGGGGTTTTGGTCATTTCTACAGATCCTTTTGAGGCTGGCATTCTGAGTTCTGTGTCCTGCTAGCTGGTGAGACATTGTGACATGATGCTTAAGAGCCTGGCATGAAGCCCTGTATGAACTCCAGTGAGCATCCATCCACCTGATTGTCACAGACTGGATGGGAGATGAATTATGTAAAAGTGTAAACTAGCACGTACTCCATCTTCTCTCTCTCACTCTGTGTGTGTGTGTGTGTTGTATACGCGTGTGGAGGGGGAGGGTACACACATATGTAGAGACCAAAAGAGAACATCATGTACCCTGCTTTATCACGTTGTTCCTTGTTCCGTTGAGGCAAAGTCTCTTACCGAACCTGGAGCTAGGCCAGTAGTCAGCTAAGCTGACAATCCTCCTGTCTCCACCTCCTAGCCCAACAGCAACAGGGTTTTAGACATACACACAGCCACGCCTGACTTTTGAACTGAGTGCCGTATGTTCACATCAGGTCCTCATGCTTGGGCAGCCAGGGTTCTTGCTCCCTAGCCATTTCCCCAGCCCCTTCATGTTATCTTCTAACCCTTTTATGCCACAGCCCCCACTTCCTGCTTCTGTCACTTGATTGTGCATAGTCTTTTCAAGGTATGTTTTTAGAAGTGTGCACTTGGCTACTTTGGAGCCTCCCTGGTAGAGGAGGGAGTGGCAGAAAGGACGGGACCCTGTCTTCTTTAGCACAAAGCAAAACAAAACACAGGCAGTGTGGTTCTCCTCCCAGGTGGGGCTTTTTGAGGTGCTTGTTGACACTCTAGAACTAGAGTAAGAGGTTGCCACCTGCCTGAGTCACTCACCTCCCAACTTGGAAACTCCCTTCCAGGCTAAGGAGGTGGCAGAGGATGCCAGGCTAGGGGCATCTGCCTCTCGCCAGCTCCATGTCCCAAGTCTAGGGGGATGGAACCAAAGAAGATTACATTGATGGGTTTAACAGTAAAATCTATCAATGCGTGTAACCCACATCTGGACATCATCATTTCTCTGATGCTAGTGTGTGCCGAGCCTGTCTTTACCACATTCATTCTCACAAACACCTGAGGGGGAGGTACAACCTGGGTTGGGGTTGGGACCTATGCTTCTGTAAGAAAGCGAAAAAGGTGTGGGGGTGAAGCTCAGTAGAGAGCTTGCCCTGCATGCTGGAAGCCCTGTGTTCTGTCTCCTGTGCTACATAAACTGGGCAGTGGTGGTGCAAGTCTGTAACCCAGGAGAGGGGAGGTGGGGGCGGGAGATCAGGAGTTCAAGGGATCAATCTACCTTGCAAGTTTGAGGCCAGGGAAGGAGAAAAGGAGAGAGAGAGAGAGAGAGAGAGAGAGAGAGAGAGAGAGAGAGAGAGAGAGAGAGAGAGAGAGCGCCATTCTGACACTGTGGAGACAACACAGCTCTGTGGAGAGAAAGCAAACAGGACCTGGAACCAAGGCCCTGGGTTCTGGTTTTGATTGTGTCAATGCCTGTGGCCTTGAGCAACACTGAGGTTCAAGGCAGCTCTGGTGGTGCAGCGCTCTGCTTCGGAGTGAAACCTTAGGCGGACAAGGATAAGAAGATGACCTTCAGTGGTTGAGCAGAACAGAAAAGAAAGTTTTGGGTGTGGCCATGCAAAGTTATCTCTTCACTTAAAGGTCAGGCAGGGGGACGGAGAGGTCTAGACCAGTTTGGGACCACACGGTGAGACCCCCACCCACCCACTCTAGAGATTCCTCCACTTCCAGGAGTCAGTCTCCTTCCACCTTATGGGTTCCAGGGATTGAACTCAGGTCCTCAAGCTGGTCAGCAAGCACTTTTACCTAACTCTGACCCATTTCACTGACCCCTAGGTGGTTTTATTGGTGGTAGGGTTTTTTGTTTGTTTTTCTGTTTGTTTTGAGACCTGGTCTTACCGTGAAGCTGTGGCTGGCTTTGAACTTAGTACTTAGACCAGGCTGGCCTCAAATCCCAAATCTCAAATCTTTAAAGGCTACCTAGGAATCATGGACATTTGTGGGAATGAAACCACTCAACTTTCTGAGGTCAAATATCTTACTAAAACAGTGGAAGCAGTATGCAATCTGATTGGAAATTATTGGAGACTTCATTTTAAAGGAAATCTCAGTACTGGGTAGTAGGTAGGAGTGAAGAGCTGGGACAAGATTTAGGGAGTGAACATTCCAGGAAGAGGCAAATTGGGAAGCACAGGGAAAAGAGGCAGAGAGACACAGACCTTTGGAGAATTGATACATAGGACAAAGGACCCAGTTCCCCCTGCAGCCTCTCCTGAGGGTGATTGTGCATCTTCTCTTGGGGAAATCTGACCTCTCTCCCTTCAGAATCAAGACACATGCATGCTTCTTTCCATAAGAAATGTGACCTAGACGCCTTTAATCCCAGCACAAACGGGAGGCAGAGGCAGGCGGATCTCTGTGAGTTCAAGTCCAGCCTGGTCTACAAGAGCTAGTTCCGGGACAGGAACCAAAAGCTACGGAGAAACCCTGTCTCGAAAAATCCAAAAAAAAAAGAAAAAAAGAAAAAAAAGAAATGTGACCTAGAATGTCGTTTTGCAAACCTGCCATCTCCTGTGAGGTAACTGGGACACAGATGACAGAAAGCCTGAAAGGAGGGTCCTTGGAGAAGACATATGCTTAAGTAGGTGCCTGCTCACAGTTCCCATTGATAGATCTCTCTTTATGTAAAATGAGGGCATGTATGAAAGAGCCCCCTAGATCCTCATCCCCAGTCCAGAAGATGAAGACCTGTCAACGTTTTCAACAATTCCAGTGACAGAGAATGTTTCAATCTTCCTCCTGAAAAACCTACTGTCCTCCTTGTTTTTTTTTTTTTTTTTTTTTTTTTTTTGTCCTCCTTGTTTTAAAAACTTTTATTACAAAGCCAAGGCTTTCCGCTATGTTCATGTCTATGGAGCCCAGAGGTCAACGTCAGGTGTCTTTCTAAATTGCCTTACTTTTGGGGCCAGAATTATATATACGTGTGTGTGTGTGTGTGTGTGTGTGTGTGTGTGTGTGTGTGTGTGTGTGTGTGTATTTCTGCTGGTGGTGGGGTGAAATGTGATCTCGTATATCCCAGGCTGGCCTCAAACTCAGGATCCTCCTGCCTCAGCCTCCGAAGTGCCGAGAAAGCAGGTCCTGCATCTGGGAACTAGAACAGACCCGGTAGTTGGCATCCGGTGCTTAGTGCACTCCCGGGACACAGGAGGTATGGACCGAGTTGGACCTGGGTGGTCCGGCACAGTGTCCTCAGGCCCCCTAGGTTTGAGCCGCGAAGCCGCGAACTGCTCCACCCAGTCAAACCGCTGCGGCTGTTTACATCGCAGGCCCCACCCCCGGCGCGCCCAGCGCGCAGCGCTATTGGATGGACGGCGCGTCGGTCTCCGGGGACTTTCCCAGGGGCGTGGCGTGGCTCCAGCATTTCCTGGTACCGACCGGAGCCTAGGGCTGTAGAGTCTGGCTCCGTGCCCCGAAGTTCTCGTCGTAGGGTGAGCGGGGCCGCTGGGGGGATGGGCAGGCGGGAGGAGACCGGGGCCTGCGCCGGGAGCGAGGGCTAGTGGCGGGAGTCCCGGCGTCGTGAGGTGTCGGCGTCTCGTCAGGCTTCGGAGACTCCCGGCCCTCACTGCCAGCCGGACGCGCATGCGTAAGCGCTCCTGGGACCGGCCCGCGGACCCCAGCGAGCAAAGTTTGGGTTGCAGTGTGTAGACGTCGTAATGACGAAAATCAGCATCATAGCCCCGCTTATTGATCGATTTCCAGACAGTCTTTTCTTGTTTGTTTTGAGACAAGGTCTCACTGTGTAGTACTGTCTGGTCTGGAATTCGCTGCATAGAACAGTCTGGCCTCGAACTCAGAGACCCTCCTGCTTTTATCCGGAGTGCGAGGATAAAAGGCGTGCAACCAAGTGTTGATCTAAATTTTTAGTGTGAAACTCATCCAACTGTTACATTCATTCTGACTCAATGGTTTTTTTTTTTCTTCAAGACAGGGTTTCTCTGTAGCTTTAGAGCCTGTCCTGGAACTCACTTTGTAGACCAGGCAGGCCTTGAATTCACAGAAATCCACCTGCCTCTGCCTCTGCCTCCCCAGTGCTGGGATTAAAGGCGTGCACCACCACCGCCCGGTGACTGTTACTTCTTTTAAAAATACATTTATTTATTGTTTGCATGTAAGGTTGTGGACAGACAACTTGCCTGACTCATTTCTCTCTCTCCAAACCTCGTGGGTTCCCACCCGGGATTGAACTCCTGCTCAGGCTCCGTGGCCACCCCTTCTCCATGAATGTTACTTTATATCTTCACCTCACCAGCGAGGAACACAGGCAACTTGCAGATTGTAATCACATAACTAGTGAGTTGCAAAGTCGGGATATGAATGTTTGGCTGCAAAGCCCTCAGTTCCATCCTTATTGAGCTCACCTTGCACAGCCCGGGAGGCATTTGTGTACACAGGTGCTGGGTAGATTCAATGAGTTTCTGGGAATGATTTAGGAGAGATGGCTTTTATGCTTTGGGTTGTGTTTGGCCCGTGGGAAGTTCCTGCGCCTCTGTGTGAGATCATGTGCATGGAAGTGGTTTGCTGTGCATGTATTCATCTTGTGCCCGGCAGTGGGTGGGAATTTGGGGCTGTCAGTGAGGAACTGTTTTGGTAAAAGGGAGGGAGGGACTTTCATGGATGAAGCAAAGGTCTCAGCAGTAGCGGTCCCCACCCCCTTGCTGAATGACAGTGTGGGAAACGTGTGGATTCCTGATGCATCATTTTGATTTCACAGTCAGTCAAAGTGGGATTTGATCAGCTCTTACTCATGCGACCAACAATGAGGGGTGTGGTAGAGGGGAATTCAGACTCATGAGTGGACAGTCAGGGGGACTCTCAGAATGGTTTTTTCGGTCCTTGACGGAGAACATTTTGTTCGGAGAGTGGAATGCTCACACTAACTAAGCAGGCTCAGTGTCCCTTTGTCCCTAGCAAATGGCCTGTGAAACTAACCCATAATGATAATTCTAGTAACTTACGCTGGTGAGATGAATTTTTAAAACTTTTTAATCTTTTTTCCCCTCTTTTTGGGAGACAGTCTTGTAGTCCAGGCTGACCTTGAACTCTGTAGGTAAAGCTGACCTGGTCCTCCACCCGCTGGGATTACAGGGGTGTTCCACCATGCCTGGCTCTCATTTATTCTTTCTGACCAACCTGGTAGTAGTTTTCAGGTTTAGTAGCCATCAGTTTTCAGCAAGGCCCTCTGTTGTTGGTTTTTAAGTTTACATTTGTTTGTGCTTAGATGGGGGTGAGTGCATGCCAAGGTGCCCATGCCCATGTGGGGGTCCGAGAACAACTTTGAGGAGTTGGCTGTTTCCTTCTCCCATGTGGGTTTTGGGACTTTAACTCAGGATATTGGGCTGGGCGGCACACACCTTTTCTCACTGAGCCATCTCGCTAGTTGTAAACTCCATAGTTTTATTTTGTAACAGGGTCTTTCTAGCCCAGGCTGGCCTTGAATTCACTTGTAGCAGAGAATAATATTGAGCTTCTGATCCTTCTGCATCCCTTTGAGGGCTGGGATTAGAGGCGTGCACTAATCCTGGTTTATGTGGTACTGGAGATTGAACCCAGGGTTTCATCCATGCTAGACAAGCGCTCTCTCACCTGAACTACACCCTGTCTCCAGGGGCCCTATTCTTTTTCCATCGGCTTAGACTGTTGCCATTGCTGTGTCCTTGGAAAGTATTCAAGGGCCAGCCCTTGGTGGACACATTTAATCCTGTCCCTCTGAGAGCGGCAGGTGGGAGTGTTCTGCATGCTTATATGCGATCATGTTGTCCCCTCCACGTGGGTATCCTGTGAGTGTGGGTACAGTATAGCTAGGGGTGGGTGCCTGTCTCTGGATGCCCATAGCAGCTCCCTTGGGGCCCCAGGAAGCCATGGGTCTGACTCATTCCTTCACCCCCGTGCTGCTGTGTCTCTGGCCCGGATGTCCTGGCTGGGTCAGGCCGACCTGGTTTGAGTATGATGGTGCTTTGAGAGGTTGTTTGTCTTCCTCCCTCCACCGGTTACAGGTTCGCTTCTGTGCCCACTGCGATTTGGTAGGCCATGCTACCCGCTTTTCCCAAGCTGTGTGTGTGCTCAGCTCGTTCTCATGTTTCGTCCTCAACCCCTGCCATCCCAGTGCCCAGAACACAGTTCCCAGACCTTCCCATGGCTGGTTTTTCCTTATCTGTTGAGTCTCAGCTCAAATGTCACCTTCTCAGAGGGGCCTTCCCTGTTCTTCCTATGCAAAATAGCCCCCCTTTCACTTTCCGTCATATTACTACTTTTTTTCATTCATTTATCATGATCTAAAATAAGCGTATTTGTGAGCGGTGTGTGGTGTGGTGGTGCAGGCTTTTGCTCCCATGCTCAGGAGGCTGTGGAAGGCAGATCTCTGAGTTCAAGGCCAGCCTGGTCTGCAGCGTGAGTTCTGGGGTGGATTACTGGAGGGTATGTTTTCTGATGTTCCTCTGAGCTTTCAGCTGGGGGGCTGTTTAGGCCCCACCTGTATGTGAGGGCCTGGCTTTGCCTTTCTGTGCTCCTGGTTCAGAGCTCTTCCTGACAGCATCATGGACCAGTGGACAGTGAATAAGGCTAGCCATCATGGATATACCTAGGATCTGAAGTCATTCAGGGGCACCTGATTGGTTAAGCAAGACTCCCAGAGGGAGGTGATATTAAGGATAGGTCATGGAAAGATGGTGACATACAGAGTAGGGCCTGAACCTTTTAGGGTTTGAATGGATGTGACAGACATGGAGTGAGGTTGTGCTTGGTGGAGAGTTGTCTGCTGGGCTGGGCAAGACCCCCAGAGATTCCAGGCATGGGAGTGTCCATTTGTTACCCCACTGTGATGGCTCCTGGTGTAGTCAAGGATGCTGCACCCCCTTGCTTCCTCACCCAGCTCCAAGGGATGGCAGTATCACCCTGCAGATCTCTCTGCATACTGGCTGAGGTTATTGTTGAGGCTGTTAGAATCTCAGCCACAGGTGGCAAGTGACCTCACTTACCAGGCTTCTGAATAACCCACCTCTAGCCATCTACTGGCCTGTGTTCTGTGCTTTCTGAATGACTTGT
The DNA here is from genome assembly GCF_950005125.1 of Chionomys nivalis. NCBI lineage: Eukaryota > Metazoa > Chordata > Mammalia > Rodentia > Cricetidae > Chionomys > Chionomys nivalis. The sequence goes on along the minus strand of NC_080092.1, from coordinate 36,927,742 downwards.
CCTTTGCTCTGTTCCAAATGTTGGGCCTAGGATGTGGCTCAGTTAGTGGGGTGCTTACCTACCATGAGTGAATTCTTTGGTTCCGTTCTCTGTACTGCATAAACCAGGTGTGTTAGTGAACACCTGTAATTCCACCATTCAGAAGTAGTGGTAAGAGAGCCAGAAGTTCAAGGTCATTCTTTGCTAATATTTCAAGTTCAAGGCCAGACCCTGTCTCAAAAATCCCAATGAAATGAATGGTCCAAATGGTGACAGCCAAGCCACTGGACCCTCATTGTCAACTCACTGAACGGTCCTCGTTGGCTCCAGCTGGGTCAGGTCTTTTTGTGCCTCCTGCTGATGTCTACTGCATGCCCCTCTGCTGGACCCTGTCCACCTTGACCCTCAGGAGAGGTGTCATGTTTCCAGCCACAGCAGAACTTGGCAGCCACCAGGCTGCTGCAGGAAATTAGTTCTCTGTGTTCTTCCTGTGACCTGCACTGGACGGTCACCCCAGTGACTGGAAAGAGCAACTGCTGAGGCCTCGCTGGCTCCTTTCTGATTGTTGTCCCCGCAGGGCTACCTTTCCTCACTGGCCTTGTCCCCAGGCTGTTCCCTGAGCCTGGAGTCATGAAGGAACATTTTCCCTGCAGAGCACAAGGGAGGACAGACCAAGGCCTCAGCCTTGGGGGGTGGAGATGAGGCCAGAGTTGGCCTTTGTAGTGTGGAGGAGCCCCTAAGTCAGGGTCCTCAGTTTGGTCTCCACCCCTTCCATAACTAACTGCGCTGGTCTAGGTTCCCCAACCCTGATCTTCACTTGGCTAACCTTGACTCACCACTGGGTGCTGTGTTTTTCTGAGACAGGCTCTCTCCCCCTGGCCTAGGACTTACCCATTAGGCTAGACTGTTCTGGGGATTTATCTGTGTCCAGCTCCTCAGCTCTGAGATTACAGGCAATGCCCCCAGGCTGGTGTTGCACTCATACTGGGATTGCTAGTGTGAGCCATCATGCCCATCATGTTTGCCTTCTGACTTTGTAAATGTATGATGACATTTATTTATTATGTCTGTGTGAAGGCCAGAGGACAACTTATAAAGGGCTTGGTTCTCTCCTCTGTCATGTGGTGAGATCAAAGTCAGGTTTCCAGTTTAGGGAGTAAGCACCTTTAACCTCTTGGCCATGTCACTGGCTCCCCCCTCCCCAAATGTGTGTTCTGGGATAAACCAGAGGTTCTCATGCTCTCGTGGTATGCACTTGAATGTCTGAGCCCTCTCCCCAGTTCTCTTTCGTGTTTCTTTCAACTTATATATGAATGTGTGCATGCATCCCTGACCAGTGTGTAACCTTGCTTTGTATGTTGTCAGATGTGTTCTGAGCCTTCTCATTTTCCCATTCCAACACAATCTGCATATGAAAGAGTCGTCCAAGTTTGTACCCTACCAGCCGCACCATTCATTTTCACTGCTGTGCTATATTCCTCGAGGCTTCGCCACAGCCACAGTGTATTGATCCATTTTCCTCCTTTCGTGGGCCCTTTGCTGCCCTTTGAGATGAGCATCTGATTTAGCTTTCCTTTCTCTGGCCCTTTCATAGCCACAATGACTCCTGTTTGGGTTTCACATTGAGGTTTGCAGACAGCTCTGTGCTTCCCACTTGGTTCACACAGCATTTCCCATAGGGAAAACAGAACAACAGGCCCTGGGGAGGCAGCAGAGAGAGGCCGGAGTCTAAATTCTCTTCCCACCATATTTGGTATAAGGAGAGTTCACAAAAACTGGCATCTTCCTCTGAAAGGGGAGTTACAGGGTTGCATAAGTCAGCTGTGGTATTTGGGCGCCGAGAGACAGGCTACTCCAGATGCCATCCCTCTTGTCCTAAGGTTGGCCTCTCAGCTGATGGTTGAGGCCTCCTGGCTCAGTGACACCCCTTATCAATTCTGGGCCCTAGCTGAGGGGAGGGTATGAAGGGCAGTGGGCCTGGTAGCGGGGCTGCTGACTCGGCCCTTTGGGTCTTATTGGTAACAGAAGCTCAGACCAGGCCTGTGATGCGATGCTGTGATTTAGGCTCCACTTTCATCCTTGAGATCTGGCCTTGGGTTAGGCCCCGCCCTCTGGACTTGGCTCTCTGAGAGCAGAGCAGGGATTGTGCTGCCCTTTCTTGCGCTTGTTCCTGGCCTTGGGTACATACCTGCAGTCAGGATTTTCTCTTCCCCCTTTTGACCTCTGTGGGTACCTGCAGTTGAGAGATGGAGGCTGAAGGATCGATCAGGGCTCAAGGTCATCGTTGGCTGTAACAAATTTAGAGGCTAGGCTGGGCTATATAGACCCTGTCTCAAAGAGCTGAGAAAGGAAAGATGGACAACCCCTGCCTATGGTAAAAATTGTCTTCTCCCTCCCCACCAGTTGCATAAGAGTCTAGATTTCCCCTACGAGGAATTAAGGAAAGGCTTCAGAAGACAGCAGCCCTCCGCTGGGGCCTTTTCTATGGTTGTCAGCCAGTCAGCAGTGTTTGGCATGTATCCGTCCAACCTTTTTTTTTCTTTTCCTTCTTTTTTGGGTGTACATTTAGGGTATGTGCCCTGGAAATCTTGTTCACACATAATCTGCACTTGACTTTTTATTTTATGGGCATTTTTCTGTATCTTCACAAAGCAGGGAACCCCAAGGATTTGTTTCCTATATAGCATTCCACATATCAGCTACACCTTGGTTTATTAAGCCAATGCCCTTTTGATGGCCATTCAGGATATTTTTGCTGTTATGAAGCACACAACAGTCCACTTTCCATCCAGCCCCTGTGTGGTCCGATGCAGAAATCTCTAGAAGCTGTGATAGAGGTTCACTGGGTGGGTTAGCTCTGGCACACTGGACAAGGGAAGTGGCCCCCAGCTTGCTTCTCTACAGCAGGGCTTGATTCTCAGCTCGGCCTGTGACACACAGGCTGGTGACAGCATTGATAAAGGATGCAGCTGTCCTTTAAGGACAGGCCTGTTTTGCCGCACAGTTGCGTGGTTTGGTCACTGCTTCTGGACAGTTATGATTGCCTTGGGCCTGCAGTAAGGCAGCATAGCACAGTGGGAGTACATGGGGAGGGATGGACAGCAAGGTCACTCACCTCCTCAGTCATGAAACAGAAAGAAAAGGGAGTGAGGCACCCTAGGATCAGACTTAATAACATGTAGGGCTTTGGGGGACGTTCACTGTCCGACTATAGCAGATACTTTTTTTAATGTATATGCCTTACTGTAAGAAACATGACTGCCAGGGCTCTGTCTGTACTTTTGTGGAAGCAAAAGTCCCCGTGTTTCTGATTGTGAGGCAATACCTGAGTGTTGTGTCCAGTTCCAGGGCCTGCTGCAGGATACTGGATTGGCAGGTGGTGGGACAATGCCAGGAGCAAGACCTGATCAGCTACAAAGCAAGCCCTGAGGTTCCAGACCTTTTAGACTGACTTGAGAGGAGTGACTTCTTCTTCCATTGGCACCCAGGATGTAAAAGCCATCAGAAGTAGAATTGGGAGCAGTTGTGCAGGCACCATTGTGCCAAGTGCCAAATTCAGTCTTGCAGAACCCCATCCTCTGCTGCCTTCCAGCCTGAGATGCTGAGCCCAGGTGACTCCAGGTCAGGGTAGACAGAGATGGAAGCCAGAGACTGGGTTCTTCCTTGTGGGATTCTGCCTCTTCCTCCCTGGGCACTGAAAGCTAGATTGTTTGTTGACACACAACAAGCTGTGTATCCTCAGACAGATAGCTTAGCCCCTCTGAGTCTGCTCCTGCTTGCTGTCTAGGCAGGTGGCTTGATCTCTTTGCTGGAAAGCAGGCGTAAGCGTATTTACTCTGGATGAGGTGGTGTGTAATGGTTCAGCCAGCACCTGGCGCGTGGTGGTGCTGAACCAGCCACTTCATTTCCTTACCTCACCCTTCTGAGCACTCCTTGTGTGTGTCATTTTAAACCCAGCTGACATTCCAGGCAAGTGCTGTGAACCAAGTATCAAGAGGACAGTAGGGACTCCTTCTGTAGTGATTCAGCACAGGAAAGGGAAGAGAGCCCAGGGAGGGATGTGTGCTGTGCTAGAGGGGCACAGTCCCCAGGTTTGGCTGGAGCCCTGCGTTTCTTGTAGCTGGACCTGCAAACAGCCATCAGCCCAAGGCCTTTGCTCCTCCTCTGTGCGTGTGTGCGTACGCGCGCGTGCGTGCGTGCTTGTGTGTGTGTGTGTGTGTGTGTCCCTGAATGAGCTCACTCACTGGTGAGTCTAGAATCCCTCAGGCTGTAGAGGCTAGAGCTGGGGACAGATGATAGTCCTGTTAAGGTCAGAAAGGGGTGGGCTGTGGAAGTAGTAAATCCTGAACCATTAGAATTAGGACAGACCTTAGGGAATATCCAGTTCAGCCAAGCATTTTGGCACATGCCTGTGATCCAGTACTAGAGAAGTGGAGGCAGGAGAATCAGGAATCCAGTGTTGTCCTTGGCTACATGGGGAGTTTAAGGCTGGCATGAAAGAAAGAGAGAGAGAGAGAGAGAGAGAGAGAGAGAGAGAGAGAGAGAGAACAAGAGAGAGCACAAGAGAGAGCTAGGTATGATGGCACATGGCTATATCCCAAGACTCAGAAGGCACAGGGAGGTCTGTGAGTTTGAGGCTAGCTACATAGTAAGGCTCATACTAAGAACAACCGAGGATATAGTTGAGTGACAGAGTGCTTGCTTAGCATGTGGGTTCCATCCTCAGCTCCACAGTACATAAATAAGTAGCAGGGCTTGGGGAAGTAAAGTGCTTGCTTCACAAACATAAAAAGGACTGAGTTTAATTCCTAGAACCCACAATGATGGCCCACGCCTTTAACCCCAGCATACAAGAGGCAGAGGCAGGTGGATCTCTGTGAGTTCAAGACCAGCCTAGTCTATAGAGTGAGTTCCAGACAAGCTCCAAAACTACACTTGAATCCCTGTCTTGAAAACAAACAAAACACAACAACAACAACAAAAAAAAATGGGCTTGGCAGCTCTTACCGTATTCAGTGCTTCGGAGGAGGAAACAGGCAGATCCCCGGGGATTCCTTCGCTGCCCAGCCTAGCCTAGTCATTGAACCTACAGGTCCCCGTGTGAGACCCTGCCTCAAAAACTGAAAAGTAGACAACTCCTGAGGAATGACACAGAAGGTTGTCCCTTTGGTGCATGCACACACAACAGTACCCACACTCACACCACACTCATACTTGCCTGTACGCACAAACGCGGGCACACACACAGACAAAATAAAAATAAAAAGCAACCAAGGATGGAGTGTCGGGACAGTTCTTAGGTCAGCTGGGCATAGTGGTGGGATCCCCTTTGCTGAATACCTACAGTGTGCTACATACTGAGCTGGGAACCACCTGCTCGTTATATTGGTTATTTCATTCTGAAACATGTTTTCTTGTTGAGTAAATCATGGTTGGGAAATAAAGTCAGAAGTGAGAACTGCTACCACTATGTACAGACACGCTATTAAATGTCTTCACCTTAGCCTGGTAGATTTTTATAATCCTGTTTTACAGAAGAGCAGTTGGGGCCAGAATGGATAAGTGACTGACCCAACATTCCACAGCTGCAGGGTGGACAGAGCTGGGCCCCGGACAGGTGAGGCCCCAGAGTGCAGTGTGATAATACAAGACCATGCTAGTGCATGGCCTGTTTCTCTCACGTTCCCTGGTCCTGGGTGGAACCTTCTTCCTGCTTCTACAGCTGTACATCTATGCATCCAGTATTCCGTCTCCTCTGCTCTCTGCCCTGCTGTTGCTCTGCAGGCTTGGGTCCCTCTCATCCTTTGGCCATTAGAACGGCACTCAGCTTTCTAGTCAGGCAGCTTCTGTCTGTCTCATGCACATCCCCCCTTGCATAAGGGGGTAGGAGGCCAAGGTCATAGAACAACAGAGGAGGGACAGGCAGGGTTTGTTGTTGTTTTTCTGAGTTTCCCTTGTCCCTATGTTCTGGTCACATCTGCTGGCATATCTCACAGCTCTGCCTCTGCTGAGGACATAGACCTTTGCCACCATGATGTGATGTGCTGGAGCCATTCCCTTCACTGCCTCCAGGGCTGTAGGGCATAGCTGGCCCCAATACAGCCAGAAACCAGAGACATTAGTGGGAGCTTGGTGATCTTGTTTCTCAAGATCTTGCCTTCTTCCCAGGACTGTTGGGACAGTCAAGTGAAAGAAGAGTGCCTGAGACTTAGAATGCTGTGAATGTTAGTGGCTATGCAAATTAGCATGACTTTGGGGGTCATGGAGCCCTTCCCTGTGGTTCAGTACCCCATCCTTCCTGGTGCCTACTCCCACTTCTTCCGCCGTGAGAACATGGCAGTGGCCAGGCACTCTGAGACAGTCAGGAGCTGAATGTGAATTTAGTGGGACTCTCTCCTCCCAACCCTCTCTTCCAGAAGTGGGTCAGGAATGGGGGCCCACTCTACTGCCCCATGTACACCCCTAGCTGCTCCTCAGCCACAGAGCGTCCCGTGTTACAGCTTCACTTCACTACCATGCTCTTTTCTGTCCTCAAACCAGGCCTCTCTAGTTCTGTCATGAAGCCCCAGATCTATTTCAGGGGGTGTCATGGGGAGCCACTCACCAGCCCAGGGCTTACCTAAGAAGGTCTGAGTTGGCTGCCTCTTTATCAGTGTCTGTCTCTGATTTGGGCAAGATGTTGGTGTCCCCACTGCAGGAAGGTCCCTTGCTGAATAGTGGCATCTGTATAGGTGGTCAGTACAGCCTCATCCTGGGCCCTGGTTAATAGTCTGCAGCCAGACCCACAAGGAAATGGGCCTTTGTGTGGCCTTGGCCTCCTTGCACCAGGCCCTGAATGGACCTGGAGGGAGAATCTCATGAAGGCAGGCTCTGATCTTCCTGTCTGTCCCCTGCTCTGGTCTCTGGGGACCATACCTCCTCTCTTGATCAGCTTCTCAGTCTCTGACAGTTAGTTCCCTATGAGTGTCTTCTGCCTGAGGGTGAGACTGGCTTTGTTGTATTGGGAGAGCCCTCGTGGAGAGTCCTTGGAAGTCCCTTGATCCTTGTACACCATCAGTGGCCATGCTGTGCCCTAGCCACTGGGCCAGAGCTTGGCTGGAAGCCACTCAACCCTCACAGCTTTCCTCCTGGCATCTCTCAGGTCACTCCTTTCTGGGGTTTCTCCTCAGTCTGCTACCTTGCAAGGAGCCTGACCCCTGCCCCAGCTCTGTCTTCCCCAAAGGCCATAGTGGGGTCATTCCCTATCCACTATGGTCGTGTTTCCTATGAACCCCTCACTTGTCAGCTCCTACATACTAGCCTGCCACCTGGCCTTATCTGGGCATCTCTGGGAGACAGTGGCAGTGATTCTAGTTTTGATTCTAGAAGTGTTGGGCTGGCACCTCGCCACCGTGCCCAGGGATGGTGGCTGGGTTGGCTGGCTGTTTTAAACATGGGCCCTTGGGAGGTGGGGTAAATTCCGAACTTCAGGCTCTAGGCCTTGGAATAGGTGGTATGTGTTGGACCTGTGCGTTCACTGCTTTCTGAAGAAGCCCTGGCCTTGGGCTCTTCAGATAAAGCTCCTGCCTGTGTGGAGCTTTATCTTCTGAGAAAGCCACACAGAGAAGAAAGTGACCAAACTGCCCCATAACAGTGACTCCGAGTCTACTGTGAACCCTGGGAAATGAGACTGGGAACCCAGGCTACCTGGAGCTACTTGCCACTCAGGTGGCCCCAGCCTCAATTTCCCCATTTTTTGTGAACTCTGTTCCTCCCTTTCAGATGACACCCACCCACCGCCGCCACCGCTTCCTGTGCTGTTACAGGAATACAGAGATACGATAAGCCTGTTTCTGTCCAGGAAGGAATTAGGCTAGTGGACAGGTGCTGGCTCCAGCCGGGCACAGTCACGTGGTGACAAGCATAGGCGAGCAAAGGAGGACCCTCATGAGGGCTGGTGGTCTGAGTGCCCAGCTGTCTACCTAGTGCTTCACCCACATCGTCTCCTTTTGCTCAAGAGCACATCAGTGTTTGCCATTCCGCAGTGTGTGCTGACCTTTCAGGTTAAAAAAGTCCCTCCTAGCTAGCAGTGCGGGTGTGTGGGCAGCTGTCCTTTGCCTCACAGGGCCCAGCAGGGAGTGGGTACCTCTGCAGTGGGTGTTCAGCTGGTGTTTGTCAGCCTTGGGGTGGGGGTAGGGTGCTTGTCCAGCTTCGTTTTTTTCCTTCTGGCCCAGTTGTTCTACAGGTACACCTGGTAAAGGGGCTGATGCTTATGGGGCTGTGGGTGTGGCTGTGTTAGTGGAGTCCCGTGTACAAGGCCCTGCTCCGTCCCCAGCATAAGACAGCTGATGGTTCTTATACTGAAGAAAACAGCTAGAGCAGGGTTCTCTGCGGGTCATGACCCTGGAGGGGTGGGGTTCAATGACCCTTTCACAGGGGTCGCCTAAGACCAACTGAAGACACAGATATTTACATTATGATTCATAACAGTAGCAAAATTACAGTTACGAAGTAGGAACACAAATAATTTTATGGTTGGGGTTCACTAACGCATGAGGAACTGTATTAAAGGGTCATAGCATTAGGAAGGTTGAGAACCACTGAGCCAGAGACTATTTGGTGGCCTGTGTTAAGGGAGCTATGGGTCCCCACCTTGTGTATCTAGCCGGAGTAGGAACTATGGCCCTTCCAGGCAAAGCTCTGCATCTGGTGCCCACATACTGGCCTTGCTCTCTGCCTGAAGAGTTAGGCTCAGTGGTCTCCGTTGTCGCTTTATAAAATGAGGATTGCTGGGCCCCTGGCAGAATACATCAGAGACAAACATGCAGTTAGCAAATGATGATGAAGTCACTGTCACTAACCCTGCTGCATGCTTGTCTTTAATGGGACACTGTGGAGGTCAAAAGAGTGGTTCAGTACCCCTAAATCCTGAGTTTCCCATTCCCCATGGAAGTCTTTTGGAATTATTGCCCAGTACCCCAGACTGGTAACCAGCACTCAGACCAGTACCCCGCACCCAGACTACTACTACCTGGCACCTGAACCCCAGAAGTCGTTTGAATGAATGTGAGCATGAATGAATGAAGGTTGCTTTGCTAAGCCACAGGAGTCTACAGTAATTACAAAGTAGTTTTAAATGAAATAAAGCAGATATACAACAACAGTTTACAGCATTCGGAAATGTGCTACCCAGTGGTCTGATGGGAAATTCTTCTGCTTGGAACTGAATGGGACTGAGTAGTCAGGACTGAAGACCAAGAAGAAAGTTAACAGTGTGTTAGAACCTAGTCAGGGTCTTTTCCTTAACTTAGAGATCATTGTTTAGGACTTACGTTTCCCCTCTAGGAGAGGAAGAGGGGCTCCCCCATCCCCATAGTGAGTTTGTGACCAAGCCATTTATTTGAGTGCTGTATATTTTGCTGGTATGTGGTAGATATTGGGAGGGGCCAAGCGGACAGACACTCAGGTCTCTCCTGACTCCTTGCCAGATTCTCTATCTCACCCAACACTTAATTTACTACCATTGCAAATGAGCCACAGTGTGGTGCACCTGCTGAAAAGAGCGGATGCTGCTCCAGTTATGCTCAGAAGGGACTGCTGTACTATGCAGTGCAGGGCTCAGGCCAGCCTGACTTGAGTGTTCTGTTCTGGATCATGGGGACTCCTTTTTGGAGCTGTGGCAGACTAGAACATCATCCCCAGAAAAGATGACCTAAGGGCCTGGCCAGCCCTCTGATGTCTGCCATTGTCCCTACAGCCAGGTGGCCGTCACAGCAGGGGTTGACTTACCCTCATGGAAGGGAGAGGACCCTACCGGATCTACGACCCAGGGGGCAGCACGCCTCTGGGAGAGGCATCAGCAGCTTTTGAACGCCTAGTGTTGGAGAATACCCGGCTGAAGGGACAAATACAAGGGATAAAGACGTTAGGTAAAGCAGACCGTACCCTCCCCCTGTTGTCCCTCTTCCCGCAGCCTGCAATGCTAGCCCCCTCACAAAGGCTGGCAGGTGCCTCTGCCCATCACGTTGCTGTCCCTGTGACCCAGTGTTAGCCCCTGGCATCTTTGTGCACTCTGTAGCCTAGTGATAGCATTCCCAGCCCTGACTTCTCCCACCCCAAAGGGTGTCCTTGAGAGACCAAGAGGGAAGCATGCATGAGGAGAAGAGCACAAGGCTCAGTTTGTGGACCTGGAGCCAGAACGGTCTCGACCTGTTGGAGAAGTGAAGTGTGCGAGATGAGGAGAGCCAGTGTGCCAGAGCACCCCCAGAACCCAGGGCTTGGATGCCCGGCCAGGAGCAGAGCTGGCCCAGAACCCAGGGCTTGGATGCCCGGCCAGGAGCAGAGCTGGCCCAGAGCTCAGTGCAGCAGGGCCCTTGGCTCTATTCCTCCGCTTCTGCTCAAGCTACCCCCACTGTCCAGCCCATCCCTCCATCCTTGCCCACTCCTGACCACTGCACAGCATGCTTCTCCTTGGAGCAGAGCCGTCACTCATTTCCTCTCACTCTCCTCGCACTGTGTCTGGAAGTCGCTTTCTTTGTGTTCAAGCTTGGTGTGGAGGACCTAGCACCCTGGCTTTCCAAGTGCTTTTTCCCTGCTTGGCAGAAACCACTTGGGGTAGCGGTGGTTGGGGGTAGGGAGGGTTTTCATTTCTTCACCTGCAGAAGGGAGATTGAGGCCTAGAATGTAGGCAGTCCCTCAGGAACCTCTCACTTTCTGCCTGGGGGTGGGCAGATGTGGAGGGAGAGGTAGACAGGAAGAGGAGGCCAGAGGTAGGAGGTTTCTTTAGGCCCCACAGCCAGACTATTCTTATGATGGCCTGTTTTGGGGAGGGAGGCAGCATAAGCTTGGACTTACAGCTCACATAGCCATGGTGGTAATAAAGTCAGTCCATGGCCAGGTCTAGCATGGGAATGGGGAGAGCCATACACTGGACTGGGTAAATCTGTATGCTTCTCCACCTTGTTACTCTAGGGGGACTTCTGGAAGAGTCGCAGATGGAAGCGTCCAGGCTCCGACAGAAGGCAGAGGAGCTAGTCAAGGACAATGAACTGCCGCCACCGCCACCTGCGCCTTCCTTGGGCTCTTTTGATCCCCTGACTGAGCTCACAGGTACCAAAAAAATTCAGAACCCCTGCCTTCTCAGAACCTAGACTGCCGAGGCCCTGAACCCCAGAAGGCCTACCCCTCCTCATACATACCATCTTCCCGTGCATATCTTTTGGCCATAGCACCCATAGGTCAGCTCTATAAGGGACCTCAGATGACCCTAGTGGCTCAACATTCCTGATGCCTGTTGTTTGTGATCTATCACAGTGGTCCCTGGTACCAAAGAAATGGCCTTAGGGCTTTATCAGCATTGATATCAGCATTGATTATTGAGTCGACAGCTGCTGTGTGCAGGCCCAGCCCCCAGGCATAGGAGCTAGACAGTCTCTGCACGCCCCCACGACTTCTATTTCCTAATCAGGAAGCCTGAGGCCCAGCCTGTTAACCTGGGGGTGCCAGAGCCTGTGTGTGGCACTGTTGTCAGAGGGGCATTCTAGTCCTCACTGGCCCAGTAAGCTGTTAATTCTCAGTGTCTGATTGGTGCCAGGTCCACTCCCAGTGCAATGGGGAGATTGTTCACAAGGCTTCCGCAGCAGGGGCCCCCAATAGTAAGGAAGTTGAACTGTGTTTGAGTCCAGGTTTTACAGTTGCTAACAGAGGCACTGGCTTCCTTTCTTTAAAACAGGAGTAATACAGGGCTGCCATGAGAACACCACAGAGGGGGGCTGTAATTCAGTGGGTAGAGCGTTCACCTAGCCTGTACAAAGCCCCGAGTTCGCTCCATCTTCAGCTGGCACACCTGTAATCCTGGAGTCTGGGTTTGGTGGTCCTCCTCAGCTGCATACTGCGTTTGGGACCAGCCTGAGTTATACGAAACCAAGTTTGAAGTCAGCCTAAGTTATATGAATCTCTCTCAAAACCCAAAAGAAAACACTTGGTTAACTGAAAATTATGTCCATATCCCTGAGATAGATCTAGGGTAACAGGAAACCATGGGCACCTTGGAGTTTTCCTAAGAAGGCTGGGAAGAGGGTCTCTGCCCAGACTCTGTCCACATTACTCAGGCCCGTCAATTCACCGGACTTCTTGTCTAAAAGGGACAACCTCCCTTTTCTCCAAATCAAGAGAGAACTCAGTGAGAGATCTTCCATTACTGTGGGCTGGGTTCAGTTTTCTTCCCATCTGGATTTCTTTAGTCATAGTCTTGGTTTTCCAGGACAGGATGCACAGGTCCAGGTACATGCTACTGCTACCACGACCACGACCACCAACACCACCGAAAACTCCATGGAGAAGTCAGCACCAGCCTCTAAGACTCCATCCAATGTAAGTTGCGTTTGGAGTTGTGACTGGCTGCCTGAAGCACTTCCCACCTCACGTTAGTCCAGAGCGCTGGGAGGGGGCAGCTTACCATTTTGAGATGAAAGTTACAGTCAATATGACCGTAAGGCCCTGATCCGACAAGGAAGTTCTCTAATTTACTGATCTGTGTAATGTGCTCACCAATGGGACACACACTGCCGAGAGGCTCGGGAACCACGGCCTGCAGGCTCAGTGGAGAAGTTTAGCTTGTTGTCCTAGGGCAGTTCCTTGAGGAGCCTTCAGATGGTGAATAGAAAAGAGCCTTTTCCAAGGTCACGACTGGGGAGGTCTTCTCTAGCAGGGCTGAGACCACAGATGGGGTCATGGTGGCTGTGATTAGTGACCTCCTGGGCTGGCTTCTCCCATCTGTCTTACACCATCTCAGGACAGGAGAAGCTGGATAATATCTGCCGGTCAAGAGGGTTTGGGTTTTTTTTTTTAAAATATTTTTTATGGTTTATTTAACTTTATTTTATGTGCATTGGTGTGAAGGTGTCAGATTTCCTGCAACTAGATCTTTAGACAGTTGTGAGCTGCCATGTGGGTGCTGGGAATTGAACCCGGGTCCTCTGAAAGAGCAGTCAGTGCTGTTAACCACCGAGCCATCTCTCCAGCCCCTGGGTTTGGGGGTTTTTATTTTGTTTTGTGGGGGTTTTGGTGTGTGTGTGTGTGTGTATACATAAGTACTGTATGCATGAGGGGAGTGTACACCAGTGTGTGCTTGTGAGGACAGAGGAGGAGGACATCAGGTGTCCTGTTTTACTGCTCTCTTCCTTACCCCCATAAGTCTCTTCAGTGAACCTAGAACTTGCCATTTTCAGATAGCCGGCTGGCCAGCAAGCTCCAGTGATCCTCCTGTCTCTGTCCAATCCAATGCTGAGGTTACAGTATATGGATGCCCAGCCATTTTTTTATGTGGGTTCTGGGGAATCCAAGCATAGGTCTTCTTGCTGGTGTAGCAAAGGCTCTACCCACTGAGCTATCTCCCCAGCCCGTGGTCAGGTTTAAGGGAACCAAATGCAGATTCAGATGGACTATCGGCCTATTATGATTGAACAACCAGTAAAGTCTTCTTAGAATGGATAGCGGTATGAAAAAAATGAAAGATTGGCTAGCCACTACCTCGGTTTGGGGTGCATCCTGAGATACTTTCTGCATTGTCGACCCATCCTGGAGGTTCTCAGGTCGGTTCTCTCCTGGAGACCTCTGGGGCTGGGTTCACACGGGCAGTGTTGGACCTTCCTTAGTGGTGGCTGTAATGAATGCTGTCACCCAGGAGTGAGCTAGAGACACTTGGCCTAGGAGATGGATTGGTTGCTTTGGCAGGATCTGCCATCTTGTGCAGAGTCACATCATGTGTATTAACTGACTATGCACTTGGTCTTCTCATCTGTCCAAAGAGAATGTGAACCTCCTGGCCGCTCCATGAGTGGCTCTGAAGAATAAGCTCATGAAACATTTTAAAACGTAGAATCCTTGAGCCAGTGCGGTGGTTGCCTATCAAGTCTGAGCTCAGAAACCTCAGTTCTATCTTCAGAACCCACAAGGAAGAAAGAAGCAACTCCCCAAACTTGTTCTCTGACCTCCACATATGTGCTGTGGCATCAGCGCGTGCGCATACACACACACACACACACACACACGTGTACACACACACGTCCTTCCCCTCTGCCCACACAAGCACACACCAGTGAGCAAATAAATAAATAATAGTGGTTCAAGGTCAGCTCTCCCCATACCCCTTTCACAGATAAGGTAATGGCCATGGAGGGGAGGGGTATGACCTCAGATCACAAGGTGGGTGATGGCGGTTGTGTGGAGTCCTGGGTGATTTCATGTGAATGGTGTGTGACTGGTCGTCTCTGGGAACTCTAAATGTTTGCCCTTCTGTCCCCTCACTGTTCTTCATTGGGGGCAGGTTATTTCTTTTGGGCGGCCCCTAACTCCCTTTTTGCACAGGGCACCTCTTCTGACTTTGAAGTGGTCCCCACTGAGGAGCAGAATTCTCCACCCCAAACTGGCAGTCCTCCTAGGAACATGATGGTGAGCACAGGCAAGCCCCCTGAGCACGTCCTCCGCTTTCCTTTCTGTCACCTGCCCCCTGCATGACAGGCACTGAGGCCACTCAGATCCCTTGGGTCCCCTGGAGTTACATGGGGGACACAGAGGGGCTAGAGCATGGGATGCTTCTCGTTCTCAAATGCAAATCCCCTGCTGGTAACTTCCCCAACTTGGGGCACACAATACCCCACTGTTGTGAAAGCCCGGGCCATTTGCCAGCCCTGCTAGCCTCTGGGCCAATCACCTTTCTATCAGTTATGATGACTCAGCCTTTTGGGTCTGTAGGCTCAAAGCCTGGGGGTGTGGAAAGGGTCCGACTGGTGCTTGTGGTGGTGGTGGTGGGAGTAATTTACCCTTTTGTGCAGGTCCTTGACTCCTCCCAGGAGCTGGTGGGTTGGAGGTTAAACTTTCTGTTCACGTGTGGGGTGCACACACTCCTCCAGCTTCACAGGGGCTGCTCATATCCCCAGTCCTGCCGTGCAGTGCTTACCACCTTGGTCCCAACCATGCAGTCCTTCTGTTCTTTATTAAAATGCCAGACTTCTTGGAGAGCTATTGTGACAGATCTGGAAGATTTGTCAGAGACCTTACATTCCCTCCTCCTCCTCATCCCTCCCTTCCTTCTTATATAATGTTTGCTTTATTCTGTTTTGTTTGTGTGTGAGAGAGAGGTCTCCCTCTGTAGCCCAGAACTCAGTGCAAGCCTCTTGCCTCATCCCTAAGTCCTTGTGATGACAGACATGCCCCACTGTAGACTGTAGTCTTAAATTGCTGCTCTGCCATGACCTCACCTTCACTGATGCTGCGGTCTCTACTACCTCGAGTCCTGAGGGCTTGAATGACTGGTGTGCTTCTGCTCACCCACAAACAGAGACAGGCATTTAGCCTTTAATGCTGAAAGAATTGTTCTATCAGCCAGTGCTGAATGTGAGGCAGGACCTCCGTGTTTCATCTCCTGGGACCTTATGTCTCTCGTCCTGTTCTGTCCCTGAGGACTCAGACACACTGAGGAGGCAAGATTCCCTTGTTCAGAAAGGTTTCACCATGTGACCATGGGCCAGTAACTTATCTCTTGAGGTAAAAGTCCCTGTGTAAGTCAGTCTGTCTTGCCTGTGCCACGTCAGAAATACACCAGCTCCTGCTGGTAGCTTGTGGGCTAGTTGGAGAAATTTAAGAGCACTTTGAGCCTTCAGAGAACAGCCTTGGTCCTTTGTGGGAAGACGTGGTGGGGAAGGGATGAAGAATTAGAGAGTGGTACCAGCTTTCTTAGAACATGGTGCTGACAAGGAGTGAGCTGAGCATCCAATCCAGTTGCCACAGAGCTCAGTAGCAAGTCACAGAGCCCTGCATTGCAGTCAGAAAACTCCGTTTGTAGGACTGGCCCTGCCACGGACTGACTGGGCTGTTGTGAACAAGTTCTCTGTCACTGTTCTTCACTGTCCCAGCCTGAACCCCGAGGTCCCTGTGGCTCTGCTCTCTGATTCCCTGAAGTGTTGCAGGAGGTCTGTTGTGTGAGTCTCTGAAGTATTTGTGGGGAGGGGGTCTGGAGGAGCTGAAGTGTGAGAGCATTTGGGGTAGATGATCAGGATATATAGAAATGAGGCCTATAAAACCCTGGGGTCTGGCACAGGGGCTTGGGCAGGAGAAGGTTGGGAGGCCAGGACTGATACAGCGAGAAGGAAATGGTTATGCCTGACTGGGCATAATCAGAGTAGTGACTTCAGTAGGAATGTTCTCGAGAGAGTGGAGAGAGCCGTACTGAACTGCTCTGCCTGGGCTGCTCTCTCCTAAAATACTGTTGGGGTTCTTTGGCATATTGTAGCTGGGATTCTTAGATGGTATTTCATCCACTCCCAGGGAGACCTTCACACACACCCCCCCCCCCCAGCACATGGACATGGTGTGTGTGCAGCGAGGGACTCCCTCTGTGCAATGAAGGAGGGAGATGATATCCACACACTGCTGAGACAATGCCCAGCCTGGGGAGAGTAAACCGACTACCCTCAGGCACTCACTCAGTAAGACTCAAAGCGTAGGAGGAAGATGGCTCTGGTGCTGTTAGGCCAGTAAGTGGCCTGGAAGTTCTAGGTCCTGCCCTGTGAGTCAGCTCCAGATAAGGAACCTGTGCAACTGGAAAATTTCCCTGGGCTAAGCAGAGGCCACAGGGGAAACTGAGTCATGAGGAATGGGGAAGCAGTGGGAGAATTGGCTTGGTAAAGATCATCCCCCTTGCTCCCACAGGAGCTGGGGCCCCCACCCCCAGAAGACAGCAACCTCATGCTCCACCTACAGCGCCTGGAGACCACCCTGAGCGTGTGTGCTGAGGAGCCTGACCACAGCCAGCTCTTCACCCACCTGGGCCGTATGGCCCTTGAGTTCAACAGATTGGCCTCCAAGGTGCATAAAAATGAGCAACGCACGGCCATCCTGCAGGTGAGGCAGGCCAGCACCCCTCCCCCCACCCTTTGGGGGTAGGAGGTTAACTATGGGGACATTGGAGGGTTGGATTCTAGGCCTCCTTGGGCCCCTTATTCACACTGGTGACTGCAGTAAGGAAGTGTGAAAAAAGAAGGAAATGAGGAAATAGGAGGTGGCCTTGCAGATTCACAATGGGAGCTCTGAGGGGTGTGGCCTGGCCAGCTGGGTATGGCCTGGTTTGTTCTTGTTTCTTTTGGGGTTTTTTGTTGTTTTGGATTGGTTTTTGTTTTGAGACAGGGTCTTACTGTATATCCCCATCTGGCCTAGAATTCACTGTATAAGCCAGTCTGGCCTTAAATTGAGAGATCTGCTTGCCTCTGCCACCTGAACTCACACTGTGGCTTGCTTTACTGTTACTGAAACTCTCTGTATGTTCTGTCCCCTGCAGTGAGAGCCATTCATAGAACCCCTTCCCAGATAGGCAAACAGCCCTCAAAAAAAAATGTTTGTTTTTTTTTTAAACCCCGAGGTCACCCAGCTGGAAAATGATGGAATGATCTTAGAACCTCAAAACCTCAATTCTTATATTCTATTTTGTTTTCTTGCCTTTTGGTTTGTTGTTGTTGTTGTTGTTGTTGTTGTTGTTGTTTTGGCAGTCTCACTCTTAGCCCAGGCTGGCCTGGAGCTACTCTGACCCAGGCTGGTCTCAGACTCACAGCATCCTCCTACCTCTGCCACTTAAGTGTGGGAATTCCAGATGTGAGCCACCCCACCCAGCTTTAATCTGTCATATTTTAAATCTCATACCCTTAGCCCACCCTTCCTCCTCACCTTCTTTCTCAAATCGCTCTGAAAAGGCTTCCTTTGTGTGTGTGTGAGGGGTGGTCAGATTGCTTTGCTCGGCCAGGTCAGGCTCTGGAGTTATGTTGCCCTTGGTTCTTCATTACTGAATGGTCTTGGACAAGTCTCTAATCTCTGTCCTATCAGGAAAGAGCTAAGCAGTGTCCCCCTCCTGGGACTGTTACATCAAAGGAGGCTCTTGTGTAGTCTAGAACCCAGTGCTAGGAGAGGTCACTGTTCGCTCACCCACACTGGACAGGCTATCTTAACTTGGAGGGCTTTTCAGGTAACTGTGGTCCACTTAACAGTTAATTGGTAACCATTGCAAAGATGGTAAAAAATAAGGCTGCTGGAGGCCCTACTCAGGGATTGAGCACCCCTTCCTGTGGGCAGAGCCCTCACCTGAAGGCTGGGTAGACCCATCACCTTCTGTGCCAGTTGGCATCGATGAAAGGAGGGGATCCTACCCTCTGTATTTGAGCAGCTGAAGTCTTGGCTGGCTATATGACAAGGGATATCCTCTTATTGGAGACTAGAGAAGCCATGGAAATGTGTGGTGGAGGGCCTGGGGTCTAGGCTGGGCGAGGAAACCTCTTTGAGAGGCCACCAAGGCTTTGGGGTTTCCAGGCTAAGCTCTGAAAGAAAACCTGACACAGTACGGGGGCTGAGATCATTCTGAGCATCAACTTTTGGCACTCAGATGGGGGATCTGTGCTGGCCCCTGATACACACCAGCCTCTTACATCGGTCTCCTGCTTATTCCCTCTTGGCTCTAACAGTACCAACAGTTCTGTCTTTTTAGTTGATTTGCTTAGTCTGTTCTCACAGCTGAGTGTTGTCTTCACAAAGGCAGCATACTCACCATGGTACCCTGGTGCCTGGCACTTCATCCACAGTTGGTGAAAGAATGACTGAGCAAGCCAGGTGTGGAGGCTCACACCCATAATGCCAGCTCTAGGGGCTGAGACAGGAGAATCTCAAGTTCAAGGTCATTCTGGGCTACTTAGCTAGATCCTGTCTCAAAAACAAAAACCAAAAAACAAAGTTGGAGAGATACTTAGCAGTTTAGAGCAATGGCTGCTCTTGCAGAGGACCTGGTTTGGTAACCAGCACCCACGTTGCATCCATCCCACATCTCTAGCTCCAGTTCCAGGGGATCTGATGCCCTCTTCTGGCCTGTGTGGGCACTATGCACATATGGTGCACAGCATACATGCAGGCAAAATACCTATATACATAATTTTTTTTAAAAGCAAATCAATCTTTAAAACAAATAATGCACAGGTGTGCTCGTAGACTCTCTGATGGAGGGTGGTGACTTTGTACCCAGGGCATTTACCTAGAGGCCCCAAGAACAGCCCTCTGTCCTGGAATGGCAGTGTAACAAATGAGGTGTCATTGTGGCCTTCCCTCAGAGACGGGAGCAGTACATTCTGTTCCCTGGAGTCCCCACCCAGGGACATAGCAACTCCCTGTTTCTCGGCCTCTGGGTGGAGGAAGCTGAATCCAGTTCCTCCTCATTCTCTCTCTGATTTGTTTCTTGGCTCACTCAACAAACATTGCAGGCTTGCACCTGTAATCTCAGCACTTAGGAGGCCGAGGCAAGAAGATTGCTGGGAGTTCAGTGCCAAGGTGTAGTGAGTTTCAGGCCCAGCCGTATTACAGGATGAGGCCTTACCTAAAAAAGAAAAAGACATACATATTTTTTGAGATCAAATATGGCACAGGGCCCTCTGTTAGGCACTGAAGAAACCAATAACAAGCTTTCTGTTTTCTCAACCTTCAACCCACAGTGTCTAACACCTGCAGTGCAAGGCTGCCCTTCCATCCATCCAGGACTGTCTTATGCTGGTCAGAAAGGAGGCCAGCAGTTCTGAAGTCTCCCTGGTGACACGGGTGACATGGCACAACTTCTCTTGTATTCTGTAGTAGGAATTCATTCTTTCCATACCATTGCTCTAGTGGATATAAGATGTCCACTCTAGTTCGGAAAAGAGACCAGAGAAGTGAGCCAGGGAGTGTTGCCAAGGATGAGCAGTCTAGACAGGGAGATCTATGCAGGGAAGAGAGGGAATTTCACTGTGAGGACCAGGACCCCAGTGCATCCTCACTGCTGGCTCCAATGGAAGAGAAGCCTAGTGGCCTGGCTCCCAGCTATCCTGTTAATCAAAGGGATATAGTATCTGGTCCTGCCTAGGCTGGCTGCAGCTCCAGATCCTTGTGTCAGCCTGCCTCAGGACATGCACCCTCTTAACCCCCACCTGTCTACCGATCTGTCCCACAGACCTTGTGTGAGCAGCTGCGCCTGGAGAATGAGGCCCTGAAGGCCAAGCTGGACAAGGGCTTGGAACAGCGGGATCAGGCTGCTGAGAGGCTGCGGTAAGTGCAGGCCACCTTGAGACTGGAACAGGAGGAATAGAGCAGGAGGGATAGGTAATATGACTCACTGGTTCCTGGAACAAGGCCACTTGTTAGAGCTCTGTTCTGACAGCAGATCTCTTGGCTCTTGTGTTTTGTTTACCTTGGGAGGGGATGTAGACAGCTTTGAGAGCTGTCCTCCCCTGGAGAAAACTGCTTACATTAGTGTAGGATCTGGCTCAGGACTGTCCTGCCCCCTAGTGGTCATTATTCCCTGCTCCCATTTTTCTGGAATCTTTGGAAGTCCCTCACTGCACTCAGGCCTGTGGGAAAGCATGGGTGTCCAGCCTCTCTGGCTTTGACAAAACTGAGTTGGTATGTCTTAGGTGAACCATAGGGTCTGTCCATCACCAAGGATTGCTGTGACCACAATGTAGGAGGCCTAGAGAAACAGGAATTTGTGATTGCTGGATCTCAAAGGGCCTTTGCCCTTAGATCGTACAGACTAGCCCACATTGTGTGAGTCAAGGCAGGGCTGGAGAGAGGCGGGCTTCCTAAGGGTCTCACTACAAGGACTTAACCGTTCACTAGCAGTTCCTGCTCTCTTTGGCTCTGGGTAACGGTGCTGGGTTATCTGCTGGACGAGTGACTCTGTATTAGAACCAGTACTTGCTACTCTGTGTTTCCTCTTGGTCACTGTGGCCACAGGGCCATTTTGCATCATTGAGCCTTGGTTTACATTTGGATGGACCGGTGGTTGGGGCTTTAGAGCCATATTCCATTACTCATGGAGGACATGGATAATGTCAAGGACAAGGATGCCCAGGGTGCAGGACAGATGAGTGAGTGAGAAGGCAAAAGCCTTCTCCCAAGGGCTTATGGGTAAGAAGGCAGGAATTCAAGTCCTTGTTGAATGACCTGGGGAAAAGCCATTTGACGCCGTGGTATCCCTGTAGTTAAGTGGAAGACGAGGGAGTGTGTCCATGCAGGGAAACTCTGCATGCTCTCAGGGGCTCACAGGTGCCCTTTTTGTCTCATCACACTTCCCAGAACACTGCTTCAGTGCCTGTGCCAGTAGGTCCTTGGCTGTGAAGGCCTCCTAACACAGAGCTGACATTGTGACTTTTCCATTTCTCTCTTACCCAGGGAGGAAAACATGGAGCTTAAGAAGCTGTTGATGAACAGCAGCTGCAAAGAGGACCTCTGTATGCAGCCCAGCTCCCCAAAGACAGAGGGTGCTGGCAAGAAGGGCATAGCCGGACAGCAGCAGGTACGTGGCAGGAAGTTCTTGTATCCCAGGCTTCTCAGACTCAGGATCTGCTTACCTCCTCAGTCAGAGTGAGCTCCCCTCTTCCTACGCACAGTTCCAGCAGCAGAAGGTTCTAGTTGATAAACCATGTTTCCTAGCTCAACATCCGCCTCTGTGGTATGACCACTTCTTGGCCTTTTGTTCTGCCTTCATTCCCTGTGGAATGTCCCATTCCCTAAGACACATGCTCAGAATTATTGGCCGTCACGTGGCTCTGTGACCCTTCCACTGGCTGTTTCTCTTGCTTGCTAACTCGGATTATCCAACTGCTGCTCATGGGAGTTGGGGTTCAGTGTTTTGCTCATTCTGGGTACTAGCACCTTAATGCATTTTGTCAAGGTCTGTGTGTGTGTATGTGTGTGTGTGTATGTGTGTGTGTGCCTGTCTGTCTCTCTCTTTCTGTCTGTCTCCCTGTCTCTCTCCTCTCAAAAGTCAGTGTAGCATATCAGACATTCTGTGGAGAACTGAGATGTTAGACTGAGCAGGGTCTATGGGGTTCTTGTTAACCTTGGAGCCTCTGCATGGAAAGGAAGATGCTGGTAGTATCGTTATGGTCTGAGGATGCCACAGCACTGACCTCCCACCTCCAGACCCAGCCTTGCCACACAGCAAAGTCCCAAGTGTCCCTTGCTCCACTTTCACCAGTCCCCCAATCTCCTCTCACCCATTCTCTAACAGAACATCTCCCCCTCTTGCAGCACACACCCTAATGCTAACTTTATACTGTGCAAGGTAGTAATTATCTCGGTCACTCACTGCTCGTCACTGGATAGAGATGTACTTTCCCCAGGACTTGCAAAGCCATAAGCTCATTCAGGCGCTTCTACCTGAAAGGATGCCTGTTCCATGTACATCTCTGGCAGGAGTCTTGGAAAGGTCATGTGCCATCATGTAATAAAGATTCTTCCATCATCTCTCAAGCAAACATGGGTTTGGCCAGCTAAACAGCAAAGCCTCTCCACCCCCCATCTCTTACTAACACTGTGCCCCCATTTTAATTTTTTAAAGCATGATCACACTATGTAGCCATGGTTGGTCTGGAACTCACCGTGTAGACTAGCCTGGCCACCAGCTCACAGAGCTCCTCTTGCCTCTGCTGGGATTAAAGATATATGCCACATCACTTAGCCTTTAGCTGTTGCTTTTAACAGTAGATTTGGAAACAGGAGTGCCTCTATCTGCAAAGGTAAGGGAGCCCAGCACCCTCCAGGAGACAGTGGGCTTCCTGGGAGCAGGCATCTCTGCCCTTTCTCAGAGACCGCCATACCAAATACACCTTTTCCTTTCCAGGTGTTGTGGTATGCTTACAGGGCATAACCTGTAGGGGGCACTAGAGGCCCATAAACTCTGCTTCCACTCTGCCCAGCCTGTGATAGATAGGAAACAGAATGTGAGAGTAGGGACAGCATGACTGCAGGGCAGATCGGCCTCACTGGGCGGGCTCTAGTCAATGGGGCTCGTGCAGACCCTGTAGTCTGCTCTCACACTGAGGGCCATGGTCACAGTCGCTGCATCTGCACTCCACCTGGTCTGTGCTTGTCACCTCAAAACTTACTAGTTGTTTAACTTCAAAATATTTTATTTTGAGCTAATTTAAACTTATACAGAAATGAGTTCTGGTCCCATACTCCCTCTGGCTTCCCTGGCCAGCTTATGTTACCACAGAACCACCTTACCAACAGTCTTACATAACTGTGGCTCAGTTACCAAAGCAGGAATTACATTGTCCTTCCAACACTTCAGATGCCACACATCCTTCACCCCTGTCCTTCCTTTGTTCTAGAACAGAATCCAGATCACACATGGCCTTCAGTTGTCACAGCTCCATAGTCTCTTTATGCCTGTGACATTGCTCAGCTGTTCCTTGTTTTCATGACCTTGACACTTTTGAGTTCTGCTTGCCAGTTGTTTTGCAGAATAGGTTTGGGTTTCTATTAGATTGTGGTCTATTAGAAGGCTTTCTCTGTTCTCCTCAGGCCAGTGTGATGGCAGGTAAAGTCCCTGAGGTGGGGGTCTTGGGTACAGCCGAGAAGAAGGTGAAGATACTGGAACAGCAACGCATGGAGGTAGGTGGCTGGACAGGGTGGTCAGTGAGCACCCTTCTGCCCTCTTGGGACCAGAGGGATGAAGGCTCCGCTTGGCTCTCTGGTTCCCACTGGTCCCAGGTCATTTTAGAGAGTTATAATGGAAACCATTGGACTGTCTGTCCATGGGAAAGGTTTCCCTTGATCCACCACAGCCATCACTGAGGATACTGTATTTGTGGTGCAGCCTGAAATTGTTTGGGGAGCTTAGGGGGCTGGAGAGATGGCTCTTTAGTAGGAGTGCATACTGCTCTTGCAGAGGACCCGGGGTTCAGTTCCCAGGACCCTCATAGGGCAGCTCACAACTGCCTGTAACTCTACCTCGAGAGTCTGACCCCCTGTTCTGGTCTCACCCACACTCACGTGTACAAACCCACATACAAGCACGTGCATGTATACATATAAGTTAAAGGGGGGCGCGTAGGATGGCTGAAGTAAACTGAGTGGTCCGGCAGGTCACGGTAAGTCAGGCCAGTATCAGCGTGGGAGACACATGCTGCAGTGTGGGAGTGGCCAGCAGTGAAGGAAGCTCCCCTGCTCTTGGCCTCAGCATTCTGTCTCACAAGCCCCTCTCCACTTCCAGCCCAGGGCTGTAGCCTGTCCCTCTCTCTAGGTCTCTCCTTATAGCTGGGTCCTTTCCCAGACTCCTCCCTCCTGCCCCTCTTGCCCTCACATACACCCGAAAGCCTGCTTGCAAATATACTCTGACTTATTTTACTCAGATCTCAGAACTAAAAGAACGCTCATTATAAAATGGATCAGAACTCTCCCTAGAGATAACTACAGCTAATTTCAGCTCACTGCATTCCCTTGGAGTTGTTTTGTTTTAGTTTTTTGTGGTACTAGGAACTGGACCTATGACTCCACCTAGTTGCCTAGGCAAACCTTGAACTCACAGTCCTCCTAAGTAGCCAAGGACACAGAGGTGCACACCCTTTGTTCAGTTTTTTTTTTTAATGCAAAAAAATGAAGTGACACATACTACTTTTCAGGTTAATTTTTTTTCTTTTAAAATTATCTCAGAATATCTGTTCAGCTCTACAGCATAAGCCAATTGCTTCATTTTTTGGTACTTTTGTCTTTGGCGTTACATCTGAAATCGGAATATCCTCTCTCATGTTTGTCATTTTATTTTCTTAGTGATGCAGAGTTGTTTTTCTTCCCCGAGTACTTGCTCTGTCAAGAGTCTATATTATAATTAGCATTATCTTAAAGCTGAGAGAATGTATTAAGTGTCTTTATTTTCTTAATGGCCGTGCATTACCTGCTTATAGTGTAATTTAACCAGTGTCCTACACTAAGCTGACCTTTGGGTGGGTGCGCATGCACATACACACACAGAGGAGAGTATCATTTTATTTTTGGTTTTAAGATAACATCTTTCTATGCATTCTTGGCTATGTAGATCAGGCTAGCCTCAAACTCACAGAGATCTCTTACCTCTGCTTCCTGAGTGCTGGGGTCAAAGGTGTGGCTACTGTGTCTGGCTAATTAGTCTTTCAGTATGTTTGCACACTTGACTGAAGTGTTTTGCTTTTCTTCTTTTTTCCTTTCTGTACCAGGGATTGAACTCAGGGCCTTGTGCTTACTTAGCAAGCACTCTCCTAGAGTCTCACCTCAGCCCTTGGTTTTAGTATTTCCATTAGTTAAATTTGTTAGAGTGGAATAATTGGTGTTAAAGACAGTGAAAACCTGAGATTGTCACATCCTTTTCAAATTGCCCTCTGAAGAGTGGTGTTTGTGCCTCACAGTAACTGTTTCCTGGTCTCAGTGTTCCCTGTGGCTTTCCTAGCAAGGCTGAAATGGAGCTGGGGGGAGGGGGATAAAGGTAGAGCAGCAGGGAGCTTTTGCTCAGTGGGGGATGAGGAGGCCCTCCTCCCCTCAGTATTCTCTGGGCACCTGGGGAAATGGGGCCTGGGGTGGGTTTCTGGCACTCTTCTGTGTGTTTTTAACCCAGCACCTGCTTGCCCACAGCTGCTGGAAGTGAACAAGCAGTGGGACCAGCACTTCCGGTCCATGAAGCAGCAGTATGAGCAGAAGGTGATAGAGTTCCTGGGAGCTAAGCCAAGGATGGCTCAAGGAGGAGGGATGAGAGGCTTTTATCCAGACTGAAACGGGGGGGGGGGGGGGGGGGGGGGGGGGGTAGAGGGACAGCTGGTGCATGCCCCCACCCGCCCTCACACTCCCTCTCTGCCACTCCTCCAGATCACAGAGCTCCGCCAGAAGCTGGTGGACCTGCAGAAACAGGTGACTGAGCTGGAGACTGAGCGTGAGCAGAAGCAGCGGGACTTTGACCGGAAACTCCTCCTGGCCAAGTCAAAGATCGAGGTAGAAGAGGCAAGTGTGACCAGGCCTGCAGGCTCTGAGGTTCCAGGCCCCTCCCAGAGTCCCTGGGATCAGTCAGGGATAGAGTCAGGTGCTCTGAGACCTCTGGAGGGCCTGTCTTCTTTCTAAAATTGAGAAGTCGGGATAACTATTGCTTTTCAGTTTTTCCTGCTTGCATTTTGCAAAGGTTTTTTGATCTATTGAAATTTTTTTTTATGATTATTTACTTTTATTTTATGTGTATAGGTGTTTTGCCTACATTTATGTCTATGTACCATATGTGTGCCCTGTGCCTGCAGAGGCCAGAAGAGGGCATCAGATCTCTTGGAACTGGGATTACAGACAATTATGAGCTCACCGTATGGGTGCTAGGAATCAAACCCAGGTCCTCTGAAAGAATAGCCAGTCCCTTTAACCACTAAGCCATCTCTCCATAAATCTTAAAATCCCAAGGAACTATACAAAGAAGTACATAATATGAAAACATGAAAATGGGACTGATAGGCTCACACCTGCCATCCCAGCACTCGGGAGGCTGAGGCAAGAGAGTAGAGAGTTACAGGCCCGCCTAAGCTGTATATCACGGGCCTGTCATGGGATGGAGCTGTCTCTCAGTTGGTAAAGCACTTGCCTAGTAGGTATGATGCCCTGAATTCAATCTTTACTTCTACATAAACCAGGCATGGGAGTATGCAGAAGGAAGTACAGAAGTTCAGGGCCATTCTTGGCTGCATAGTGAGTTTAAGGCCAGCCTGGGCTACATGAGATTGTCAAAATCAAATTAAATACTGTCTCCTGAAACAGATAAAAGCAGGCCTTGGTGAGGTGAGGTGCTGTTGAGAGTAGAGCCTAAGAAAAAAGGATGACTTTTATCCAGTCATCTTGTCAGCCTGCCCAGGCACTGTCCCAGATAGACTCAGAGGAAGTAGTCAGCTCTGCCCTTGGCTGGAGAAGAGATGCTGAGCCACCAGATAAGGGCTAATAAGTGAAAGTGTGTTGAGTTCTACAACAAAGAAAGGGCAGAGATCAGTGGCTGGACAGAGGGGCCTGATTCAAGCTATGCTGTGAAGCAGCATTCTGAAGAAATGGCCTCTGCTCTGCCATATGTGACTGGTGCCAGCCACCTGACTCCCGGACCCTCAGGGGGTTTAGTGACAGTGCCACTTCTTTCTCTTCATGGGAGCTGCACGTGGGCCGCTTTGCCTAGCTTTAAAGCAGATACTTTCAACACAGATTGCATTTCAGAGGCCCTCCAGCAGCACGTGGTACCCAGGCTTTATCTGAGCGCAGCCTGTGTCTGTGACTACCTCTTTCCCTTGAGGATTGGTGACAGAGACACTGTGCCTTTCTTCTGAGTGCACCAGCATGGCACCCAAGCAGATGTCCTGACTCTGTGGTCTCTTTTCCTCACTCATGTCTACAAGGGAAACAGATCCCTGGAATCTGACCTTCTGTCCTGTCTTCTGAAGGAGGGCAGGGCCTTTCCAGGGTAAGCCTGGCCTTGAAGACGAGAACTCTGGTTGAGGACACGCTTTGTCCTAGAGCCTTCAGCAGGAGCCAGGCCATCACCCGTGTGTCTCGGGCCAGGCTGCCCTGAGCCACCTCTGACTAGAAACCACTCACCCACCGATATGTGAAATATTGACTAAAAGTCACACAGAAAGGAATGAGCACTGACCCGCCTCAGTCTGTCCCTTGATCCACATGACACAATACAGATGAGCTAAACACTTTCCCGGAAGACTTCCCCTCCCCCTCCCCAGACCCTGGTCCTCTGAGAGGTAACCATAGTTAAATTTTTTTTTAGATTTATTTATTTTATGTATAAGATTATTTTGCCCTTATGTATGTATGTGCACCCCCTATGTGCCTGATCTCATGTGGGTAGAAGAAGGATTAGTTTCAGATGTTTGGAAGTCACCATGTGAGTGCTAAGAATTGAACTGAGGTCCTCTGCAAGAACGAGTGCTTGTAATCACTAAGCCATCTCTCAGGCTCCCGGACTTTGTTTTCACATTGTGTGTCTGCTGACAGTACAGTTTGTTCTTAGCCGTGCCTGCTCTTTATGCTGCTCTGCCATCACTGTCTTAATTTTTATCTATTTTTGAAACAGGCTTCTTGCTATGTAGCCTAGGCTGGTCTGAAACTCACTGTGTGCTTCAGACTGTACTTGTACGCAGAGACCCATCCGCCCCCGCCTCCGGATTGTGTGGATTAGAGGCGTCCGCCACCTCTTTGAGCACAACCACTGTTTTAAACTCTGGTGCAGGCCTGCAGTGCCATTTTCTCAGAAGGCTGAGGCAGGAGGATCGCCAAAGCTCAGAGCCTCCCTGTGCTGAGTTAAAGCTTGCCTAAGCAATTTAGTAAGGCCATGTCTTGAATATAAAAATCACAAAAGTCAGGAGCTGAGGAGTTGGAACCATAGCTCACAGTTGCTTAGCAAGCATGAAACTCAGCCCCTAGAAAAGTAAATAATCCGTTTCTTGGCCTGGTGAATAGCATTCGGTGCTTTCACCGCTACGGCCAGTTTGATTCCCAGTCAGGGCAGTATATCTAGGTCAGGGAGATGGCTGAGTGAGTGAAGTGCTTGCCGACTCTCACAAGTTGTCATCTGACCTCCCCACGGGCATACCCACACATACAGACAATAAGTAAAAAGTAAAAAGTAAAGAAACTCTTCTTTGATGTGAGAGAACTAGAAATGAGGGCCTTGAATTCTGTCCCAACTCCCTGTGTGGTCTGCAGAAAGTCAACACACACAGAGTTTCTCATTGAGCAAAGGGGCCTGATGCCCTGCCACCATTCCAGCTGTTTCTACACACACACACATACACACACACACACACACACATACAATTTCTCATTGAGCAAAGGGGCCTGATGCCCTGCCACCATTCCAGCTGTGTCTACACACACACACACACACACACACACACACACAGTTTCTCGTTGAGCAAAGGGGCCTGATGCCCTGCCACCATTCCAGCTGTGTCTACACATACACCATTTCAGCTGTGGCTGTGTGATGCAGAAGCCTGGAAGCTTCCACCCCTCCGCTGTGGTGACCTTTTATCCTGTACACTTCTCTGGAGGGCCTCCTTCTGTCCCGTTTATGTCTTTGAGTCTCTTCTAAGAAACCTGAGGTCCTTAAGGGGCTGTGGTTGTCTTCATTCTTTGTGAATCTGGTGGAGACAGGGGCTTTACTCCTGAGAGAGTTTCACAAACAACATTTTACACTCCATTTTGGAACTCACAGCTCTCATGAGATCCTTCTGTGACTTTGGTTAATGATCTATTAGCCCTAGGACTTAGCTTACTTAAGAGGGCCTGTGTGGGGCAGGGTCTCTGCCAGATCCGACTTGGGGGCCTTTTTCACTCTGCCAGCCTTCTCTTCCTTGAAAGCAGGACAAATGGGCTCCCAAAGACACCAACCTCTCCCCAGGTTACTGCAGAAAGCACTGAGATGGTTCCTGAGGGAGGGAGAGCCAGGGCATGGGTCAGGCAGTCCAGGCCTCCTGGAGAGTCCCTGTTTACCAACCCTTCTCTCCTGCAGACCGACAAGGAACAGCTGACAGCAGAGGCCAAGGAGTTGCGCCAGAAGGTCAAGTACCTGCAGGATCAGCTGAGCCCACTCACCCGGCATCGCGAATACCAGGAAAAGGAGATCCAGCGGCTCAATAAGGTGGGCACTAAGACACGTCTCCTTGGGGAAAGGCTTCTGTGAGCTCAGCTGCAAGGCCCACCCACCCTTCTGCTGGCACCCATAAATCAGGAGAGGCGAACCCTTTTCAGTGAGTTAAAGGCAAAATTCCTGTCATCCCTGCCCCCACACACCCTGGGTGACCCACTCCTCCCTCCTGTATGGCCTTTGTACATGGCGGCTTCCTCTCAGGAGCCCATTATCTCCTGACGGTGTCTCGCCTACCCAAGCGTAAGCATCACTTGTTCAGCAAAACTGTCCCTGGTTTCTTTTTGGTGGCCCCATCTTATGGCCCTAGGGTAGCAACAGCTGTTTCCTCGCCCTACTGATGATTGTCCTGTTAATGCATACATACACGCATACTTCTTGAAGCCAGGGTAAGAGATCTGTCACTGAGAGTCTCTGCTGCCTAGGGGCTAAAGTCCAAGGAGCATTCTGTGGACAAGAAAGAAAGTAGTGAGAGGGTGTGGGCGACTAAGGGTACTTTGCCTTCTTTGTTGGTTTCATTTTTTGAGTCAGGGCTACTCTATGCATCCCTGACTGTCCTGGAACTCATTCTGTAGACCAGGCTGGCTTTGAACTCAGAGATCTGCCTCTGACTTCCAGGTGCTGGGAGTGAAGGTGTGCACCCTCATACCCAGTTTCCCCCACCACCCACTCCCTACCCCAACTTTGTCTGGTCTTCACGGTTGGTTGGTAAAATAGAAACTTAAGTAGAAATTGCAGTCCAGGCTCATATAACTGAGACAAGGTAGGTTGCTGGGGCTAAGTAAGAATCCTGAAGATGCCATCAGACAATGCAGCTTCTCTTGAAAAGCTAGGCTTCTTTCTAGGTCTTGCGTATGAAAAGTTGAGCCAGGCCTGTTCAGAGGTCTTTGCACTGAAGACCTCAGATTAGCCTGCAGGTTAAGGGCACACAGGTTGGGTGGACAGCCTTGTGCTCATTCCTTAGCTGTCTCCCTTAGGGTTTCTGTCACTGTGATAAACCACCATGACCCAGAGCAGCTTGGGAGGGAAGGGCTTGTTTTATCTATAAATTTCAGGTCCCAATCCGTTATTGAGCTAGGGCAGGGCAGGAATCTGGATGCAGGAGCTGAGGCAGAGACCACGGAGGAACACCGTTTACAGACTTGCTCCTCCTGGCTTGCTCAGCCTGCTTTAGTATATACTCCAGGACTACCAGCCCAGGGGTGGCACCACTCACAGTGAGATGGGCCTTCCTGTATCAATCGGTAAGCAAGACAATGCTTCAAAGGCTTGCCTATAGGTCGGTTTGATGGGGGCATTTTCACAGTTGAGGTTTCCTGTCCTAAGATGATTCTGGCTTGTTTCAAATTGACAAAAAAACCAACACAGGACACTCAACCGAGTCACAGTGGGTCTCTGGCTCTCAAGTTTCATATGTGGAAAATGGGAGTAAGGTCCTAGCCATAGGATGATGATGAGGCTTCAGTACAGTGGCCCAAGTACAGCATTGATGGGTAGGGCTGGTTAAGGACCACTGTTGTGGGGGTGACAGTTATAGTAATTGTCCTGTCAGAAAGAGACTCTCTGGGAGTGGTCTAACTTCAGGGAGGCCTGCTGCTGATCCTGTCTCTTCTCTCCTGACCCCAGGCCCTGGAGGAGGCTCTCAGCATCCAGGCCTCTTCATCTCCACCACCAGGTTTTGGGAGCCCAGAAGGGTCTGGGGGCCACCTGAGGAAGCAGGAGCTAGTGACACAGAATGAGCTACTGAAACAGCAGGTGAGGCTCGGAGAGCTGGTGCATCCCTGGAGCCAGCCGACCCTCCCCCATGCTAGCTCTGCTGTCCTTCTCCATGGGCCTGGCCATCATGTTTCTACTCCTTAATATTAAGCCAACGATTCCTTTGTTCAAATAAAGTCCTGTCTCAGGTCCACAGTAAAGACAGAAGAACACAGAAGAACACAGAATTACCCTAGCGAAGTTGGATCTGGGGCTCACGATGCTCTACTGCAATCTCCAGTGCCCCCAGTGAGAAGCATGGGGCCTGGGCCCGAGCAGTGCGGCTTCCAGAAGGGTGCCCTGACCCCTCACATACCGGTCCCCTCCAGGTAAAGATCTTTGAGGAGGATTTCCAGAGGGAACGGAGTGACCGTGAACGGATGAATGAAGAGAAGGAAGAGCTGAAGAAGCAGGTGGAGAAGCTGCAGGCCCAGGTCACCCTGACAAATGTCCAGGTAAGAGCACTACCCTGGCCTGAAGGGGTTAGAGGGCCCTGGGGACTCACTAGACTCCGACTCTACTGCCACTCCTCTCTATGACCTCTAACTCTGACTCTAAGTCAGTGTTGATGCCTACGAGGGCAAAATGAATAGGTGCCCTCCTGACCTGTGTCAGCCACCAGGAAGAGCAGGGGCCCCCACAGCCAACAGCCCAGCTTCTGCTGTGCCCATTAGTGTCCTTCCTGAAACGTCCCAAGCTTGGGTGGAATCCTGGACCTCAGCCATCTGTCCTCAGGGTGTGAGGCCTTGGGCCTACACCTGCCTGAGCCATCTGTACTATCGGGCCTCTCTCCCTCCTCCAGCTCAAAGCACTCAAAGATGAGGAGAAGGCCAGAGAAGCCCTCAAACAGCAGAAGAGGAAAGCGAAGGTGAGCAGCTGGAGGGAAAGGGCAGCATGCAGGGTCTGCCCACCTTTAGGGAGTGGGGTTTCAAGGGAAAGATGGCTGGCATTCTGCCAGTTCAGTGCCAACAGAACAGTCCTCAGTAACTGTCATTATCAGTCATCTGTGACCAGTGACCAGGTCCCCAGTTCTGCCTATATCCCAGCCTCCCTGACCTCCCAAGAACTAAGATTCCAGCTACAGGGTAACAAGATTGGTGCTGCTGGCTGGTGGCGGGTCAGAAGCAGATATGAGCCTTTCTTGCAGGCCTCGGGAGAGCGCTACCACGTGGAACCCCACCCAGAGCACCTCTGCGGGGCCTATCCCTATGCCTACCCACCTATGCCAGCCATGGTGCCTCACCACACCTACAAGGACTGGTCCCAGATCCGCTACCCTCCACCCCCCATGCCCATGGAGCACCCACCCCCACTCCCCAACTCTCGCCTCTACCATCTGGTGAGTCTGTGTCCCTCTTTCCTGCAGATTCCATCTAGAAAGGAAGGTCAAGTGAGGGGGTGGGAACCTGCTGTTCAGGCGGTTTCTCAGAGACAGGGTGGCTGTAGGCAGGTGTCCAGGCCTGGCCCCGGGCTTCTCTCCTTGGAATTAAGACTCTGCAGCTCTAGCTGCTCAGCACCAGTGGTGTCAAAAGGAGGAAGCCCAGTAGGAATGCAGAGTAGGAGGGACCGCCATCAGACCCCTTCAGTTGAGTCAGGTCTGACCTTGACCGTGCTTCTCCCCCTTCCTCTGCCTCTTTCCCTCTCTCTACTCTCTCCTTTCTCTCCTTCCCTTTCCTTCTCGTATTTTGGCTCCTCCCCTTTTCCCTCATCTTTCTCGTGCCCCTAGAGTTGTTGTCACCTGCCCCTCCTTCTGCAGTCTCTATAGCAGCCCTACTTCAGGTGTGCCCAGCTCCCCTCGGTAGCCACAGTGGCCTCCTGTCTGCCCTCTCTTGTAGCTTCTCCCCTTATGCACATTTAAAATACTGGTGACGATGCTGTGCTTAAGAGGTTGGTCAAAGCCAGGTGGTGGTGGCACATGCCTTTAATCCCAGCACTCAGGAGGCAGAGGCAGGTGGATCTCTCTGAGTTTGAGGCCAGCCTGGTCTAGAGTGAGTTCCAGGACAGTCAGGACTACACAGAGAAACCCTGTCTCAAAAAAACAAAAAGACAAAAAAAGGAAAATAAGAAAAAGAAAAAAAGGTTGATCAAGCTAGATTGGCTCATGTAATCCCAGCACACCTAAGGGAAGAAACTTGCCCACAAGTTTGAGGCCAGCCTGGGCAACATAGTGAGATATAGGTCACCCTGGGCTACAGAGTAAGACTCTCCCTCAGAAAACAAAAGGAAAGAGGCATGAACTAAAAGCTCCACTTGGCCATTTTCTCACCTGAGTGATGTGACCCTTAGGATTTGGTACTTTGCTCCTGTGCGTTTAGGACTGTTCTGACTGTAGCTGCTGCTCTGGCTCTGGAATGTGGTTGTGGATTCTTTCTGGGTTTGGGGGGAGGGTGTTGGTCTTTTGGTTTGGTTTAGTTTGGTTTTGGATTTCTGAGAGACAGGGTTTTTCTCTATAGCCCTCACTGTCCTGGAACTCGCTTTGTAGATCAGGCTAGCCTTGAACTCAGAATTCCACCTGCCTCTGCAGTGCTGGGATCAAAGGTGTGTGCACCCCCTGACTCAGTTGTGAATTCTTAAGCACCCGTCTTGTTGCAGTCAGAGTACACCTGGCGTCCACCCTGTGCAGGGATTCAGAATCCGACCTCCCAAGTGATGGACCCGCCCCCGGACAGGCCTGCAGAACCAGGTGAGTGTGGGTGCCCTGGTGGAAAGGACTTTCACCAACCAGCATTGACCCAGTTTACAGATGCTGTTGCTTTCTGAGCTTGGTGACATGGAGGCCCAGCTTCCTGAAGTAGTGTTGAGAGAGGGAAGATGCTGACTGGAACTAGAAATGATTGGTAGGAACATACATTCGCTTTCTAGTACTGTGCTAGGAGCAGGCATGTTCCTATCCTAGTGAGGGGGCAGAAGTGTCACAGCCCCCCTCGTCCAGCAAGGATGACGCGACCACCGGAGCTCTTCTCACTGCAGTTTTATTCAGGACCTTTTGACAACTGTAAAATCTCTCTCTCTCTCCCTCTCTCTCCCGGGCAAACCTCTCCCAGCCCTTAAGTAGGCCTGGGCTGCCAACCTCAGATTGCCAGGTGGGCACTGCCCATAGGTCCACGCATATGCAAGCAGCTGACAGTCATTGCATGATAATAGCATAAGTCAGGCTTTAGCCATAGGAGTTGATTATCACAGAGAGCACTCGCTTTCGGGATCGCGGAGGGCGGGAGCCAGCACCATAGGTGCGACTCCACGCAGGTCTCTACACATAGCCATCAGGTGTGACTCCACACGGCTCTCTACACAGAAGTGAATTTTAGTACTCACATAGTCAGATGGGTGACACTTGAGTGCCCAGAAGAGCAAGTTTTGTGAGAGAGGTCAAAGGGCCTGACCTTGAGCAGGGTCAGGGAAGTTTTGTGGAGATGATGACATCCTAGCTAGACAAAATGGCTGAGACAATCAACTTCCGAGAAGGAAAGATTGGGGTTTTAGCTCAAGGTTTCACAGATTTGAGTCACTGGGTACTTGACCCCATCACTTTGAGCCAATGACTGTCTAATGCATCATGGCAGGAGAACACAGCAGAGGTTTCTTCACCTCCTGATGGCCAGGAAACAGGCGGGGGGAAGGGAAGGAAGAGCTGGGAAACCTGTCTTCTGCAGGGGCATGCTTGTAATGACCCAACTTACCCCCACTTCCTAAAGGTCTACCACTCCCAAAGGCTGGTGACGGAGGCATTTGGGGCCAACTGTCTCTAGCTCTGAGGCTTACGTCCATCTCACAGTGCATGCAGGTGATCTCCCAGAGTCCCCATGATCTTGACTCTTACGGCATTGCTTAAAAGCCCAGTCTCTAAGGCTCAATGCAGACTTACCTCAGAGAAGTTAACAGAAACAAAAAGAGACAGGCATGGTGGCACACACACACTGTTCCCATCACTTGGGAGGTGGAGACTAAAGGAGCAGGAGTTGAAGGTCATGCTTGTTTGAAGCAAGTTTGAAGCTAACCCAGGCTATGACTATCTCAAAACAAAAATCCAAAGAGAAAGTTTCATGCTTCCAGTACAGTAGACAGTGTTGAGCAAATCACAGAGTGACTGACCCTGTTTCAGACGGGAGAGTGAAAGACAAGAAGATCAGACTAAAGTTATACTAAAACCCAGAAAAGCAGACAAGAGCTCCTAGCTCTGGGCTGTCACTGTGGCTGGCTGTGCTTGCTGCCGTGGCTCCCCACTGATCCACATTCTACACTCCTGGCATCTTTAAATTCCTGGGGTCTCAAGTACAGCTTAGCTGTCATCACAGTTTACCTGCTACCCTGTCTGGATTGTCCACCAGAACATGGATCCTGCCACACACTGACCCCACCCCCCAGACCTTCCTTTGAAATCTGGGTGGAAGCCAATACCCCATAACACTTGGCACCATGCATACCTGCTAAAGTACCATCATGTGGACAAATGCCAACTTAACTGCGAACTAGAACTGTGCCACAGCCTGCTTGAGTCACCGTTGCAGTGGTCAGGGGCCTGTAAGTATGATGGAGCTGAACATGGCAGAGAAATCCTCTGGAAGTAGTTCTCTAGGAAGCCTCCCTGAAGACACATGGTGCTCTCATCTCAAATCAGAGACTTTACATGTCTAGGTCCTCTGACCTGGGACTCTGTAATAAACCAGTTGAACTCAGACCTGCAGTGATCCTTATGCCTTTGCTTCCCAAGTGCTGGGATTATGGATGGAAGTCACCATACTTCACTTGGGATCTTCCTATTATGGAGATACCCTCAACACATCTTTCTTACTATTTCTTGGCAAAGTCCTTTGCTGCTTTTTTTTTTGTTAAGGTTTATTATTTTTAATTGTAGGTGTGTGTATGTGTGAGTGCTGGCACCTATGGAAGTCAGGTGTCAGGTCCCCCTTGAACTGGGGCAGTAGGTGACTATGAACCACTCGATGTGGGTTCTCAGTACACGCTCTTAACCACAGAGCCATCTCTCCACCCCAAATTGCTTCTTTTGAAGGGTCCTCCTTGGCATACACTCGATGCTTCTTTTCTAGTCAAGCTCCAGTATTTTTTAGTCTGTCTGTCCTGCCTTTGCTCCTGTACTTAGAGTAAGTCTGACTGAAGGCAGTCAGCAGAGGCCGCGTGACCTTGACATTTGCTCCACCTCACACAAGTGTCAGGGCATGGACAAAACAGATGGGTTCTTGATAGAGCATAATACAAGTGGCCCAATTTCCAGTAGGATCTTCATGTCTACCCAAAATGTAATGAGCCTGGCCTCACTGCCCACACACCAGTCAGAATCGAGCTTTCTGAATCCTCACTACAATTGCCCATTTAGTTTTGCTTGCAGCCGTCTAGGTGCTTTCTGGGGCTCTGAACCGCATCATAGACTCCGTGATGATTGATCCCTCTCTTGGTCAGCAATTTTCTTGGTTGGCAGCTTGCTTGGTCAGTAATTTTCAGTGTTACTCAGCTTTCCATCCCTGGGTCCAAACACCCAAGATAATCTACTTACACAAAGGAAAGATGTAGTTTTGACTTAGAATTTTTGAGGTTTCATCCCATGGTTACTTGGCTCTGTCACTTTGGGCCTCTGGTGGCTGGCCTCTCCTAGTAGGAGTATATAGCAGAGTAGGCATGTTCACCCGGAAACAAGAAAGTGCGGGAGTCCCAGTACCCCTTCAAGGGTGCTCGTCTGGTGACTTTCATTTCCCCCACGGCCTACCTCCTAACTGTTCTTCCTGATAGCATCATGGGCTAGCTAGTGACTGAACTCTTAAATGTCTTTTGGAAAACATTCAAGATCCTAGTCATGCCATTTTAATAGGAGTGAAGGAAAGTGGTTGATTTCAGCATCTGAGGGAGCCAAGAACAAGGAGGTGTGAGAGCTCGGGCAAGGTGGGGTGAGTGATGTCAGAGGTCTCCAGGTGTAGGGACTTTGCAGGGTGTGGCTGGAGGGCTGGTCTGAATCCCGAGAGTAGTGTGGAGTCCCTGGATGTTGCATAGCATAGTGACCTGACCAGACTGGAACTTTGGAAAGCTTCGTCTGGCCACAGAGTTATTAAAGTCATTAAAGAGGCTAAAGGGCCTGGACCTACAAGCTAGTCAGGGGACATGCTTGTAGTTCAGGAAGCACTGAACCTGTGGGACTCCAGCAAGGCCATGTGAGAAGTGTCCATGGAGAGGTACTTCCTAGAATAAGTCACTGTTGTGCGGAAGTCAGGGGTAGTGCAAGCGGAGGTCACAGACAGATGACTCAGGCAGGGCTGGAGAACTTGGTGCTTGGAAGAAGGGATGGACTGACTGATTATTTCCCCAGAGGGTCTTTGAAGTCATTTGGGGCTGCCTTAATGAATGGCAGAGGGGGACATGGTAGGCAGGCCTGACCCTTCTTCCAGTACTTAATTTTGGGATTTGGAGATGGAGGGACTGAGTTCAAATCCCAGCTCCAGCACTTTATAAACCCCTCCTCTCATGCAGGGTAACAAATGACCTGCACCTCAGGGCTGGGTGCAGATTGCATGGTGAGCGCCTAGAGACATCCTGACATTCAGGAGCATCCAGTAACTAGCTGTTGTGTACCCTAGTGAGGAAGCCTGAGTTGGCATCTGTGTGAGACTGAGACTGAGCAGGCCACGTGATCTTAAAGCTTCCAAACTTCTGTTTATTTAGAGTCTGCAAAACATGACTGTGAGGGCCTCATTGAGACTGCATTGGCTCATTTGGCTCCACCTTCGTCTTGCAGAGCCAGCTGACCTCAGGTTGCCGAGAAACTAGAGGCCTTGTCGTGTTCTGTGTGGCCAGAGACTGGGATGAAGAGGTGACCCAAACCCCCAGCCCCACCTTGAACTTTTTACAAGACCAGGGAGACTACTTGCGAGGCCTCTATCAGGTGTGTCTGGATGGAACTAGGAAAAGCTCAACACACCCTGCCTCTTGCCAAGACGAGGGGGCCTCACCTGGCTTTGACCTGCCCTCTTTTGCTGAGGCTAATGGCTGTTCATCCTACAAGTGGGGTGCAACGAAGACCCCTTCCTCTCAGAACCTCGAAGAACTGGTTCCAGCCTCTCTGGAGACCACGCACAGTTCATGTGCGTGTGTACTTTTTGCTTCAAGCTCAGTAGCTGGACCTGCCCCATGCCCTCTCCGCACCCCTCCGTGAGGAGTTATGGGAAGGGGGCTCTGTTGCAGAAGAGAACCATGGGATGTTCTGGTGTCAGCATGCTCTCCACTGCAGCCATGGCAGCCTCTTAAGAGCCACCATCATCTGGGATGAAGGCCACACCATCGTGTCTGCCTGAAGCTGCCCTCAGCCCCCCAGTTAGATGTTCATGGTGCCAGAGGTCTGTATTAAGGTAGCTGTCTGTTGCTAGGCGGCTGTTTGCACAAATCTTGGACATAAATCCAACTTGAGGATCAACATTTTGTGACTGGTAGTTTTTCCATGCCCTCACGGCCAACAGGAATGCTGGTTCTGGTTCCTCCTTCAGCATTCCTTTCCTACATACCCCTGAGAGTGTTGCTAACATCTTAGGAGCACCCAAGGGTGGAGGGAGGGAAGATCCTGGGCAGGGGATCAGAGGACTTGGGGCTGGGGCGAGCCTTAGTTCCTGCCCTTCAGAAATGATACCGTCTGAGCCCTCCGTGCCCTGAGGAAGGTGGGTGAGACTGAGCTGATGTGAACTTGGTTATAGACTCCAGTAGCTAGACAAGGGCTGCAGTGTGGGCCTAAATAGACGCCAAGCCATAGGCTCCAGTGCACACCCTACACACCTCATTTTCTCTTTCTCCTTCCTTCACCCTCCCTGTTTCCATCCCCAGTCCCTACCTCCCATGCCAGGAAACCACCACAGGAAAGCTGAGCTGCTGCAGAAAGGCCTTTACTGGGCAGATGGGGTGTGAGAGATGCCAGTGGACAAAGTGAGAGAACAGCATGTCTTCCAGAGGAGCAGGGGTAGGATCCCTGCCTGGGAGCCTAAGCCTGAATGCACTAAGGGCTGGCCCCGCAAACAGGTTCAGGGGAGGCCCGCCCAGAAGGGCTTCGGGCCCCTCCTTCATGGAGATACCACCTCTGACTTGGGGTACATGGCCATCACACTCACAGTTGCCTTTGCTGTTCTCAGGAACACTGTGGGGTAGGGGTGGGACTCGGGAGGGCCCTTCAGGAAAGATGAAAGAGGCTGGCAGTATAGTGAACCCAGATGTGTACCGGGACTTAAGTGTGGGCATGTGGAAGACGCTGGCCCCAAAGGTGATGTCCAGGATGAGAAGGACTGTTGGACCTAGAACTGGTGTTTCCACTGGGTTCATTTGGAACAGAAAGCTGGAAAAAAATATGAAGGTATAGTTCCCCAGTACCAAGCTGTGAGCACAGCTGGTCCGTGCCTGGATATCAGGTAGGCAGACAGGTGGCTGTGTAGCCATGCACACATGGGCACAATTGTCACATGTGTGCACAGTAGTACAGACACATAGTTGTGCCAGGTTTGTCTTTTATGTAATAAGAAAGGGGGCCTGGGGCAGGTATAGAATGATTGGGAATGTGGGTTCCTTCCTGAAGAGCCCCTCTCCAGCCCTTGAATGATGGACAGGGGATAGAGGTGTGTGTGGGGGACATCAATTACTTCCATCTGGCCCCCAGGGCTGCCTGCTGCCTCATGTAGGACAGGATGTCCATCTTGACGTTGCTGACTGTAGTCCGGTGGTACCAGCGCATAATAGGTTTGCCGTCCGGCCCCACCAGGAACTTCTCAAAGTTCCAGCGGATGTCATGGATCTTCATGGGTTCCCAAAAGAGGCGGCTAGGTGAGCCCAGGAGCTCCGCAGTAGGAGGGCAGGAGTTCTAGTGAGGGTGAGAGGGGTGTCAGCCTATCTGGAGGCCCCTCCTGATTGCCCCTAAACCTTCCTGGGAGAAAACTTAAGGAAGGGCCCCAGTTTGAGAGCTAGAATGCTCGACTGCCCATCTCTGCCATGACTGGAAGGTTGAAGGCCCCTTGGATGGCCCCCCGCGGGCCTTTGCTGCACAGTAGGCTGAGGGACCACAGAGTCTGCCAAGCCCTCTTTCATGGGAGTACTAGACCAGGGCCAGGACATTCCTGGGGGCTGAGATGCATGGGGTGGGGCCTGAATAGCTGGGGGGAAGTCCCCCCAGATTACCCATGCTCACCTTCAGGAAAGTGTAGACCTTCTGTTCTTTCTCCCCGTTCACATCTCCTTTCTCAAAGAGCTGGAAGTTAGGGACAAAGCCCCCACCTGGTCGGACATACCTGCGAGGAATGTTCCTGGTGGGTCCAAAGGAGCCACACATGGCTCAGACATAAGGCGAAGGGACTGAGGGGACGGAGAGCTGGGAGTCCCTTTTATCCGGTGACAGCTCATTACTTGGACACCCACAGGCCCAGTGTGTATTTGCATCTCAGTTCCTTCTCTGCACCACCCAGCATACCTTAGGACTCCCAAGCAGTTCTGTTTCCTGTCCCCTCACCCTCACGCCATTAAACCCCATCCTGGGATGGGCATGGGGGAGCAAGTGACTGAGTGGCTGGCATGGAGACAGTCAACAACAACCCCTGCAGCCTCCCACTCCTCTGCCCACAGAGGTCACCATCTCCAACCACAAGAACTCACTTGAGACTGGGTAGGATCTCCGAGTTCTCACCCGGCTCCTGTTTGCCAAATTGATTGCTGGGGAAGCCCAGAATGACCAGACCGAATGGGCCAAGTTCTTCTTGTAGTGCATTCAGTTCTTGGCCAGGGAGAGAGCAAGAACAGGTGAAGAACTCGCCTCATCGTCCACTCGCCACCCACCCTTTCAGACCCTGGAGCCTCTGAGATCCAAGGAGGGAAGATTTCCCTAGGGGGACCCAGTGAGTCCTGTCGTGACTCCAGTGTGGGGACGGTGAGGTTTGGGGGGAGAGTCAGGAATGTGCTTCCTCACGTCTGTAACCATAGGGTCACTGCCTGGGTCACTCGGCTGAAGGGCTTCCTCAGGGTGGTGGTGCTGTCAGGATTCACATCCCTCCCATCCAGAAATTCAGGAACCCAGAGAGGCCTGGCCAGCCTCAGGTTTCCTCAGCAGCTCTGAACTCGGGTGCAGTGCCAGCCCTAGCCCATCTCTTCAGAGATGCGCTGCACTGTCCAAGGACTGGACAAAAGCACAGGGCACAGAGCCGCGGAACCACACACCCTGCCTACAGATCCAGGAATGCTCCTGCAAGTGCAAGCCCGGTAGCCAGGCTCTGCTTGACTCCAAAACATTGCCCCGAGAACCATCGAGCTTTGGCCTGATTGTTCCCTTGGTTCTGCCTGCCCTCACTGAGAAGAAAGGACAGAGGAAACTGACCTAAGGAGGCTGAGCTGCAGTCAGATGCTGAGTTCAGCCATCACCAGCCTTCTGGCCCTCGTTGTTTACACAGGCTGAGCCTTGATGCCCTTTCCTGTGTACTGAGTTAAGAGGAGGGCTGAGCTAGACTTTTTGAAGGTTTGCTTAAGAATGAACTGTTGAACCGGGTGTGGTGGTGCATGCCTTTATTCCCAGCAGTGGGAGGCCAGCCTAGTCTATGGATTGAATTCCAAAAGAGCCAGGGCTATGTAGAGAAATCCTGTCTCAAAAATCAAGCCAAAAAAACCAAACAAACAAAAAACCGGACTATTGGTTGCTGCCAGCATACCTCTTCCTTATCAACTTCTAGAACTCTAAGCTAATGGGTCCCGTTCTCCAGAGCAGCACTAAAAGAAGGGCCCACACGGATGGGACTGTAGGGAGAGAAGCACTCTCAACCAGCATGAGCTGCAGCCACCATTTCTTACTCCAGTCAAGGAAAGCAAGAAAGTACATAGCCCGGGTAGCTGGAAACTAGAATACTCCATCAGGCCTCAGCCTTATAATTATCTGCAGGAAATATGAAATGCAGTGGAGTTGGGATATAGACTTCGGCCTCTCAGTCTCCATTACCCTTTTCCCCTTCCACCTAATGGGATTAAAGTATACCCAAGGGGCTGGATAAATGACTCAGCAGTTAAGAGCATGGCTACTATTCTAGAAGTTCTGAGTTCAATTCCCAGCAACCACAGGGTAGCTCACAACCATCTCTAGTGAGATCTGATGCCCTCTTCTGGCGTAAAGTTGTACATGCAGATAGGGCACTCATACATAAAATAAATCATTAAAAAACAAGTACCTAAGTGACAGAATCAGCCCCCAACTAAGCAGTGAGTGAAGGCATGAGGGAGCTCTTACCAAGGTATTGGTCTGTTAGACCTCAGTAACTGGCAACATTGACAAAGAGGACATATTTTCCTGCGTATTGCTTAAAAGGGATGTATTCTTCCCCGTCGATGGTGAGGGCCCCATACTCGTAGATGGTACCGCTCACTCCTCTATGGCAGTCTGTCTGGAAGAGAAAAAGATGGACACCAGGGAACAATTAAGAGTGGAGACAGGAAGCGGACATTTCTCCACCTTCCACATACAGATGATACCCACCAGGAAGAGAGTGACTTACCCAGGACCATAAAACCTGGAACTGGATTAAAACTGAGGCCTCTCGTTCACTAATAAACACTCAGTATTTGCCTTAGGCACTCCTTGACTGCTGTGGAACCCTGAGGTTAGCAATACTTAACATCCGTATTTCATAGGCAGTTGGGCTGGAACGAGAGGCAGAGTCGGGTAGCTTCTGGAATAGTCCAGGCAAATATGAGGAGGCCTGTGCTAGGTAACTGGGAAGGAGATGCTGGACAGAAAGGATGTGTCAGGGTGGAGTGAGTCAGAGGCTCCTAGTCTGGAGGACTGGAAGGATGAGGTGAGAAAGCAGGGCCCCGAGACCAGGATCCAGGGAAAGGTTTGTCATGAGGGCCACCGTGTGAGGGAGAACAGTCTGCAGAGATGAGCGGTATGATGATAGCCATACACCCTCTTGTCTGTGCAGCTGCCACTCCAGTCTGCCCCATCCAGGAAAACGAGGGGAGGAGCCCTGCCACCAGATCAGTGCTATCCCCAACTGTCACTTCACCCTTAACTAGCCATTTTCAACCCAGAGAGAAGGGAAGAGACCCACTGCCAATCAACAAGATGTTACCCTGACCCCACCTCACCCCCAACACAGACAAGGGTCGTTGGTTCAGTAGCTGGGAGGGCCACATGGGAAAGGAAGATCACCCCCCTCTTCCCCTTGCTGCCAAAGCAAGGTCCACAGCCTGAATGGGTGAAGGAGCTATCCAGGCAGCAGGGTGGGGAACCGCTCGTGGGATGCAACCGAGTGCCTCTGTCATGAAGTCACTGCAGGCCTGACTGACTGGGTGAATCTGGCTGCCTTTGCGGATGGTCCCAGACAGCCTACCAGCTCTCCAGGCTGTGGTGCGACGTCCCTGCTCTCCATGAGTCTAGTATTCCGGGTCCCGTGACTGAGTGTTGGACTGGGTGCTCATCTGGAGAGCCCTGCTCCAGGCTTCTGAAGCCCCAGCTGGGATCACTTCCACCCTAAGAGGCAAACAGCCCCAGGCTTGGGGATGACAGTAATGCCAGCATAGGAGCAGAAGCAGGATGCGGAGAGTTCAGGACCAACCCGAACTATGCAGGGACATCCTGTCTCAGCAAGAACAACACAATATAAGCAGAGCAGATACGACCCCTGCTGCCTCCCTGCCTGTTGCCCCTCTTCCCTCACATCACCCCATGCTGCATCTCAGTGGTGAGGAGAAAATCCCAGGGGATGACTGAATAATGGAGTTTTGAAACGATGGCTTTGGGTGGAAGGAACACAGGGAGCCTCTTGAATTAGATGTTGTCTTCACTGCTTGTGTGGCACTGAGCAAGCCACTTGATTTTTTTTTAATTATTTATTTTTACTTATTTACTTTAATTCTTTGGGCATCAGTATAAGAGGATTATCCCAGCTGCTTCCCGAGGTGTGTTTTTGTTGTTTTGTTTTGTTCAGCTGCGCAAGTGCATGTAGAAGCCAAAGGAGAGAACTGTGAGACTTTCTCCGTTAAATTATATCATTCCATCTATTCACTTCTTTGGGGGAGGAAGCCATAGCATCCATGTGGAGGTCAAAGGCCAGCTTGCAGGAGTCAGTTCATTCCTACCATGTGACTCCTAGGAATCAAACTCAGCTCATCAAGTCTGACTTCCTCACTCACTAAACTATGTCGCTGGCCCTCTCCAACTTGGCTCACTGTTTGGCTAGGCTGGCCAGTGAGCTCCTGGATCTGCCTGTCTCTGCCCCCACCCAGTCCCCCATTGTTGGCACATATGGCCATGACTGGCTTTACACGGGAGCTTGGGATTTGAACTCAGGTCCTTGCTTTCATGACAATGATTTTACTCATTGAGCCGTCTCCCCAACACTTGAAATTATTTTCAGAAAACTGTTAACAGATCAGAACAGGCTTGAGTCAGCAGGGCATGGCGCTTACTGTGCCCGCAGCAAGGGCCAAGAGCCTGTGAGGCTCCTCCGTCGTAGTAAGGAGCTGCCTTAGATGTTTGCTAGCTGCCCTAAGAAATGAATAGAGACAATTGCTGTGCTCTCTATGGGGGGAGAATGGGGCTCGTGTGTG
The DNA here is from genome assembly GCF_950005125.1 of Chionomys nivalis. NCBI lineage: Eukaryota > Metazoa > Chordata > Mammalia > Rodentia > Cricetidae > Chionomys > Chionomys nivalis. Next base: position 36,882,981 of record NC_080092.1, on the reverse strand, counting down.
GTGAGTGAGCCATAGAAAGCGCTCACCAGCTCAGTCCCCACCAAAGCCTGTTCCTCCACTAGGGGCACCAGAAAAGAGTACTGAGGACACCAGAAGGGTGACACTGAGCCAGGCACCTGGCTGCGCAGGACTGCTGCTCCATGCCTTCCCCTCCTCCATCTTCTCACACCCCTTGGTGTGATGCTGTGGACATGACAGGTCCGAGACACAGGAGGCTTGCACTGGGCTCAGCTGTGCCCCTGGCGGTGTGTGCCCACACCCCTCACCTCTCAGGATTCCAGCCTGTCCGCTTTAAGATGAAGTGGGATTCAGGGCCACTTAAGGCCCTTCAGCCTTGACGTCAGCCTATGGTCCCATGATGCTCTCTGCCTCGTGCAGTCACCTAGAAACCAGCGGTTACTAGGCTCCCACGTCAGCAGCTGTTGGTCTACAGCTCTGCAAAGCCTTTTGCAGCTGTGAGCTGGACCAGACAGAAGACGTCCCCTCTTGTCGCTCCCTCCTTCTGAGTCAAGAGGACATCTTCCTATGGCTGTGTCACCTTGGGTCTGCACATGTCCCTCCCTGAAGTTAGGCCGAGGCAAGCGGTTGCATCCCAGAAGTCAGAGTGGTAACATGTTAACTCTAAGGACCTAGAAGGCCAGATGGGCATGCCTGGGCTGTCATGAGCCACAAGCTCGGCTAGTTGTGAGATAAGATCACACCTCACCCTAAGACTTTTCTAGACCATTCTCTCTCTTCTATCTGAACTCACCCATCTCGCCCTGATTCCATGGACGACAGCAAAAGGCAGTGATGAGTATCATGGCCCATGTACTTACCTGCAGTCTCCTTAGGACAGGTTTCAACCCACCCCACGCTATTCCCACACTGAGGCACAGGGCTGTGGCTCAGTCCACCCCACCTGTACTCCATACCCTAATCTTGAACTCCGTCCCGTCTCTGTCCTAGAAAATGCCTACTGAGCTGGTGCCCAGGAATAGGGCTGGAGAGAAAAACGAAGGCTCTACAAGTACCCCATCTGTTTAGACTAAGGAGCTGAGGGCAGAAAGGACTTTAAAAACAGGAACCACTCTTGGGACTAAGGGTGGACAGATGCTGGGTAGTGGTGGCATAGGCCTTTAATCCCAGTGCTCAGGAGGCAGAGGAAGGCAGATCTCTGTGAGTTTGAGACTAGCCTGGTCTACAGAGCAAGATCCAGGACAGGCTCCAAAGCTACAGAGAAACCCTGTCTCGAAAAACAAAAAATACATAAATAATAAACAACAAACCAACGAGGTGGACAGAATCTGGAAACAGCATTGTAGACTTTACAAGATCTTAGAATGAAGAAGACCCAGGGGATTTTAGAAACCCAGAAGCCAGACAGACAGACAGACTGACAAAGATTGAAGACATCTTTCTCTTTCCTTGGGTCTGGCTCTACTGCTTTCTGCCTCCTCACCCTAGGGAAGGAGAGAGGTCTGCAGAGCCCACCAAGGCCTGACCAAGGAGATAAGCATGCCATGACGTCTGCCTTCAGCCTCCGCATCCCCACTCCCACTCAGGGTGCCACACCTCGACCAGGTAGTTGGAGCACCAGAAGACTCTGCCTGGCCTGGTTTGGCTTTTGTAGCAACTGTGTTTGCTATGTGACTGACCCATGAGCTGTGAATAGGGAGGGCAACTAGAGGGTTCCATAGCCTCCCAATCAACCTCTCTCCTCTCCAGCTATACCCTGCTGATGGAGAAACTGAGGCCCAGAAAGGGATGTGCCTCCAAGCCAAAACTCTTCCTGTAGCAAATCTCTGTCTCCAGTGCCCTGGGATGAGTGAAGAGGCTCTCAGCCCACCTCTCTACCCCCAGCAATTTTTCAGAATGGCCATCAATTGCACTCTCCTGCTGCCTGCGGGGTATGGGAGAGGGGCAGGAACCCACACCCTCTTCAAAACCCACTGAATGGGACAGTCGGTCCCAGGAAACTGGATGTGGCGAACATATGAACTCAGGCAAGACTGTCCTCCCGGGTTCGTTCTGCCCACTGAAGCACGCGGGTCTGGGTTTGATGGAAAGGTGCAGAGAGTGAGGGTCGCAGAGCGGGGTCGCCGCGGCAGGGCAAGATGGGAGCACCCGGTGCCTCTGGGGAAGCGGTGGCTCTCTCTGCTGCGCGGTGGACACCTGGGCTCAGTGAACTCGTCTTGCGCCCTGGAGGTTCACTCACCTTGGACTTCTCTTGTCCCCGGCCCGGCGGAACGAACCCGGCCAGGAGCAGGGACAGAAGGCACGATGCCCGAAGGAGTAGAGCCATGGTGGGCTGGGAGCCTCTCGGGATGACCACCGTCCGTCTGAGGTGTCCGAGGCGCTCAGCCACCTTTCAAGCCCTCATCGGTAGCCAATCCGCAGCTACGCCAGGGTCTTCCTAGCCAATGGCAATGCGGCTGGTATTTCAAGAAACGAGACATTCCCGCCCCTTTTTCCTCCCTCTCTCCAGGCCCGGGTGACAGTGGAGAGAAGGGAGTCAGCTGCCAGGGAAGAACTAGAGATGGGCGCGGCCACGACTCCAGACAACACCCAGGATGCAGCTCTCTCCCCAGCCTCTAAAAATCAGGGACCCTGCCCTGGGTACGGAGAACTTAAAAGAACATCAGACCATTTAGTGCAGAAGAAGCAATGTGTGAGCCAGGTGTAGAGGCACGCGCCTGTAATCCCAGAATCCAAAAAGCTGAAGCAGGAGGATTGCACAGGTTCCAGACCAACCGTAGCTACAGAGTGGGACCCGGGAGCAACTGGAGGATGTAGCTCAGTGGTTTAGTACTTGACCACACAGATCAAGGAGGACATGCATGAGGTCATAGGTCCATCAGTCCCTAGCAAACAAGAGGAATGTGCGATGGGTTTTGAATGCAGCCTTCTCTTTGGTTAAGTTATGGATAGCCATTCAGGTGTATGGGAACCTAACCCCCTCATTTTAATTACACATTGAAAACTATGTGTTCATCTCTGTGGTCCTAAACTCATTATTTTCCCTTTCTGAGCCTCTATTTCCCGAACTGTCATGATGGAATTGGTTCCTAACCCTTAGGGTACACAACAGGTGTATAATATTTGTTGAATCAATCATTAAATTTGTGCTTTCATAGAAGGTCAGGCCAGGCAGCTCTAGATAGGGGCTTTCAGGTTTCATCAGGCTACAAGAGGGAATCGGTGCTTTCTGCCTTGCTACCTCAGTGGGCGGGGAAGCTGTTAGCTTGACAGATCCCTGCAGTCGGGAAGAGAGCCCGAGGACTGCACATCAGAACCACTGTGCTGGAATCTCCAAGGCATCTGTTGAGCCTCTGCCTTCAGACAAGGTGCAGATGGGATCCTAAGACACCTGACCTCAGTTTTGGTCATGGGAGTCCTAGGAGTGGGTGCCTCCTGGAAATTCTCTGGCCCAGAAACACTTCTCGTTACTTTGCTTTTACCGTGATTCGGAAGTGACTGTGACGCGTGGAATTTGGAGGGTGTTTTCTGCATTCACAAAGCTTTCCTCACACCTCACGGTGGGGCCAGTGACAAGTCTCAGGAGGTAGAAGCCCTCGCTCTACATGCCTGATGACTTGAGTTTAAGCTACAGAACTGAGGGCGGAAGGAAGGAACCCATTTCTGAAAGTTGCCCTCTGACCTCTAGCACAATAATAAACAAACAAACAAATAAATACATAGGTCATAAATCCATTGTGTTGAAGTATAAAGAACTTGGAAGCTAGAAAAACCTTATAACACAAGGAGACATGTGACTGTGGCTAACACAATAGGGTCTCAATTAGTGTCACTGTTCTAAAACCTTAAGTCCCTGAGACCTAGTATCACTGGAGTCTTTTTATGAAAATTCCCACAGCAAATCCATGGCAAAGAAGGTACCAGAAACCGGTCTCTCGTTGGTGTTGCTCTGTTGTCTTTTGTTCTGTATGGTCTGGGAGTGAACTACAATGCTCTCACTTCGGGTTTTCAGTGACGGCATTTATTAAGCGTGCTGCTTGGATTGGGTTGCTGTCTTTGTTGTTGTTCTGTTCTTGTCAGCTTGTCCTAAATTGGAGTCAAGGAAAAGGGAGCCTCAGCTGAGGATTGCCTCCATCAGACTGGCTTGTGGGCAAGTCTGTGGGGCATTTTCTTGACTGATGATTGATAGTCTGTAGGTGGTTCGACCCCTGGGCAGGTGGTCCTTGCATGTATAAGGAAGCAAACTGCTTTCTACCGTCTACACGGAGGAGGCATGAATCCCAGGGATTCTGAGGTGGCTAAGGAAACTAAGGAGGATGAGGTGGTGGATAGCAAGTTCAAATCCAGTCTGAGTTGCACGTTCCAGGTCAGGTTGCACTATGCAGCGAGACCCTGTTTCAGAAACAAAAGAAAAAAGAATTATACACACACAAACACACAACTAATAGCCTGAGCTACAAAGTGAAAGGCTATCTCAAAAAAAGCCCTTCCCCTAAAACCAGCCGACAGAGAGATGAGCATGAAGGCTGGTGGCACAACCCATGGCCCCGTTCCTTGGGGTACCAGAAGAGGGGGATCACAAGTTCAAAGTCAGCCTGGGCAACTTAGTGAACATCTGTCTTAAGTTTTTTAAAAAAAAAATTTTTAAAGAATGGGGGAAATAACAAAGTTTGCACCATGAAGCCCTGGGTTCCAGCCTCAGCACCACATAAATGGGCAGGAGGATCATACACTTGAGACCAGTCTGAGCCATGAAAGACCCTCTCTCTAAAGGAGAAGGAAGAGGCGTAAATATCTGGATTAGATATGATGGCTCATTCTGTAAATTCCAGCACCAGGGATGCTGAAGCAGAAGGATCATGTATGTGAGGCCAGCCTGGTCTGCAGAGGGAGTTCCAGGACAGTATACAGAGAGAGCTTGTCAGAAAGAAAAAACACGTCATAGAGTGCCTGCTTAGTAAATGCCAAAGCCCTGGATTTGATCCCCAATGAAAGAGAGATGGGAAGGGGAGGGAGGAAGAAGACCTTTGAAGCAGGTCTGGTAGGTTTGTTCCTGAGAGGTGTTCTCCACCAAGCAGCTTCCGTTTGCCCTCAGGTTAAAGTTCAAATTCCTTTAGGGACTTGGAACTTACCCATTTCATCTTCTAAGCGCTCTTCTGATTCTGCCTTCCTCAGCTGGCTAGAACAGTCTCTGTTCTCAGCCTGGAGTTGAGCCTCACATGTAGATTTTCTTCGTGTAGGATCTGCTCCCCCACCTCATCCCGCTCCACCCCAGCTCCCCACTTTAGCTAGCTTTCTTCTACCAGTTCAGGACTCTCATTTCTTGAGTGCTGCTCAGATCCACTCTGTTTTTGCTGTTGTTGCTGTTTGGTTTGTTTGGTTTTGAGACAGGGTGTCTGTCAGCCCTGGCTGACCTGGAACTCACTACTAGACCAGGCTGGCCTTCAACTCACAGATCTTCCTGCCTCTGCCTCCCTAGTGCTGGGATTAAACTACCCATCCCATCATCATGTCCTGCTTTTTTATACACTGAATTATAAGGTCTACAAAGTCTTCATTCGCAGCAATTCAGATGAGGCTTGATACATAGTAGCTGGGTAAATACCTGTCACTATCAAATGAAGCAGACTTTGGCACCCAGAACAAGCAGGATGGCAGGCTAGCCTTTGCTAACCATTTGAGCCCACAAGACTAGTCTAATGCTATATGAGACTGGAGGCATGTGGGCCCTTCTGGGGAGGCTTGTTCGGGAGAGATGACTTGCAGTGGGGTGTGGGAAGAGGAAACATACGTTTCAGAGCCTTAGAGGAAGTGATAGGAGGTTTTACTTCCTGTGTGAAAACATGATCTCCTTCATCTCGTCCCAGAGAGCTGGGCGCTCAGTACCTTTGGCTCCTTAAAAAAACAATTTAAAAGGTCTGGAGAGATGGCTCATTGGTTAAGAGCACTGGTTAAGAACACTTCCAGGAGCCGGGCGGTGGTGGCGCATGCCTTTAATCCCAGCACTTGGGAGGCAGAGGCAGGCGGATCTCTGTGAGTTCGAGACCAGCCTGGTCTACAAGAGCTAGTTCCAGGACAGGCTCCAAAACCACAGAGAAACCCTGTCTCGAAAAACCAAAAACAAAACAAAACAAAACAAAATAACACTTCCAGGATTGGAGTTAGTTCCCAGCACCCACAGGGCAGCTCACTGCCATTTATAATTCCAGGTCCAGGGAATCCGATGCCCTCTTCTGGTTTCTGCAGGCACCAGGCATCCAAGTGGTGCACAGACACAGACAGATGCAGGCAAAACACCATCCACACAAATAAATACGGGAAACTAAAACAGAACTTAAAATATCTTCTTGCCAAGAATCACAGTGCGCACTTTTATCCCAGCACTACAGAGGCAGAGGCAGGTGGATCTCTACAGGAGTTCAAGGCCACGATGGTCTACAAGGTAAGTTCTGGGATAGCCAGAGCGACATAGGAAATTACATTTATTTCTTCTCTCCCACTACCACATGGGTCCCAGGGATGAAACTCCTGTTACCAGGCTCGGTGGCAAGCCGAGCTTCTACTTGCTGAAACATCTTATTGGCCCTGCCTCTCTGCTCGGTTGGTAAACAAGGACTAGAGAGGATGTGACAAGAGATTTTGTTAAGTGCTGATGCATTGTGTCCTTAAGGAAAACAGGACCACGAGTTAATGAACAAAAAGGACTGTGACAGCCAGAACACTGAAAGACACCCATTGCTGAGTAAGTGGTCTGGAGGCCAGTGAGGGGTCAGCCAGTCCAACTTATGAACCTAGATAGGGGTGGCAGAAGGGAGCGCCCTGATTGTTCACTGCTAGAGCCAAACAGCAATCTGTTTTACAATCAAGAAGAGTTTGCAAAACTCAGGTGGGGCCCTGGAGTTTCTGGTTTCCGGAATAATTGGCAGATGGAATCTCAGAGTCAGCTCACAGGTAGGGGGCCAATCAATCAAGAGCAAGTGAGGTGACACACAACTTTAATCCCAGTACTTGGGAGGTAGAGGCAGGCGGATCTCTGTGAGTTTGAGACCAACCTGGTCTACAGAGAGAGTCCCAGGACAGCCAGGGCTATACAGAGAAACTCTGTCTCAAAAAACTAATCAATCAATCAATACATACATAAATACATAAACAAACAAACAAATAAATAGTGAGGGGCAGAGAGCTGTTCAGTGGTTAAGAGCATTTACTGTCCTTGCAGAAGACCCAACTTCAGTTCCCAGCACCTATGTTGGACAGCTCACAATCACCCCTAACTCCAATTTGAGGGGATCTGAGTCTTTAAGTGGGCACTTGCACACGTATATGCGCGCACACACACACAGAAATAAGAGCTGGAGCCTGCTTCTGAATCAGCACCTTCCGGAACCTGAGCCTTCCTTTTGCCATCTGTGGAACAAGGAGCTGGGTGTGCCAATGTCTCTCTAGAGGCAAGGATTAAGCGAGCAACCATCAGTCACAGATGCTGACTTTGATTTATCTCTTTTTTTTTTGTAGCCCAGGCTGGCCTTGAACTTGATAGGTAGCTAAGGGTGCCCTTGAACTTTGCTTCTCCAGCCTTCTTCTCTCTAGTATTGGAATCTCTAGACTTGGCTTCTATGGTGCTGTGAACAAAACGTGGGAGTTTATGTATCTTAGACAAGCACTGTACCAAACCAAGAGCTTTGCCCTCATCCCCAGTCTAACTTTCTGAAAAGGCCTTGGGATCTCATGAGAAAGGTGGTGTCATCATTGCCATTCCCTACATGACACAGATGTGCAGGGAGATTAAGTAACTATTTACAGTCATATACTTGGTAGGAGGCAGATCTTGATCTGAACCAGAGACATTGTCTTCAAAGTTCTTGCCAATAACCTCTGGGCCTGTGCCACCCAATAAAGTGGCTACTGACCATGTGGGCTTACTGGGCACCTTGGAATGTACCCAGTCCAAATTGATAAATGCCAAGAGTATAAAGTACACACTGTTTTTGAAGAATTGTTCTAAAAAAAAAAAAAAGGCAAATGGCTAGTCATAGCTTGGTGGTGGAGTACTTACTTAGTATATATGAAGCCCTAGATTCAATCCCCAGTACAGGAAAAAAAGAAAAAGCAAAATGTTCAGTATAAACCAGGCATGGTTGCTCACACTGGTAATCCCAACTCTTGGGAGATGCAGGCAGGAGGATTAGGAGTTCATGGTCATCCTGGGCTATATCTCTGATTTGAGGTCAGCCTGGGCTACATAAATCCCTTGTCTCAAAAAATTGTATTATCACATGTTGAAATAATATTTTCTTTTTTGGTTTTTGACACAGGGTTTCTCTGTGTAGACCTGGCTGCCCTGGCACTCACTCTGTAGACCAGGCTGGCATCCAGCTCAGAGAACTACCTGCCTCTTCCTCCTGAGTGGAAATAACATTTTAATGTGCCAAGTTAAAGAATAAATATACGTTTCAAATTTTGCAAAGCATGGAGACTCAACGCTTTTAATTCTGGCACTTCTGAGGCTAGGACAAGAGGACTGCCACATTTGAAACAGTCTAGGCTATGAAATGAGACCCTGTCTCAAAACAACAACAGAGGGCTACAGAGGAGGCATCAAGTCCTTTGTAATTAGAATTATGAGCCAACATGTCTCAGAAAGTTAATCGGCTACGCTCTGTGCTAAAGAGATCATTCAGGGGTTAAGAGCACTGGCTGCTCTTACAGAGGATGTGTTCGAGTCCCAACACCCACATGGAGGCTCAACATAGTCTGTAACTCTCTTTCCAGGGGATCTGGCCCCTCTTCTGATCTATGAGTATGAGCACATGTGTGCACATACATCATATAATCAGTCACACGATAAAACATAAATATTATATTTATTTTAAAACAACAACAGGCCAGTGAGAGGGCTCAGGGGGTAAAGGTGCTCCCTGCACAAACTTGATAACTTAGTTAGATCCCAAAGGCAGAGGCAGGCAGATCTCTGTGAGTTTGAGGCCAGTCTGAGGCCAGTCTGGTCTACAGAGTGAGTTCCAGAAAAGCCAGGGCTACGCAGAGATACTCTGTCTCCAAAAAAAAAGGAAGCTGAGAACAGACTCCATAGAGTTGTCCTCAGACCTCCACGTGGGTGCTGTGAAGCACTAATCCACACCTACACTTCACTCTCTCTCCCTCTCCCTCTCCCTCTCCCTCTCCCTCTCCCCCTCTCTCTCTCTCTCTCTCTCTCTCTCTCTCTCTCTCTCACACACACACACACACACACACACACACTAATCAATTTAAATTTTTTAATTAAATAAATAATTTAGTTTCACCTGCAAGTATTATGTCAATTTATATAATCCCATTTTCCCAAAGTTTGGGGTTAGCCTGGGCAGCCCACCAAGGCCCTGTCTTAAGATAATAATAATAATAACAATAAAAGATGTAAGGATGTAATTTGGGGGTAGAATAATATCTGGCTAGTAAGCACAAAGTCCTGAAAAGAAAATGACCTTTAAAAAACAAATAAATAAACCAGCTGCTGCCCAGTGTAGTGGTGTGCATCTCTAACCCAGAGCTTGGGTAGCTGAAGCAGGAGGATTGCCATGAGTTTCAGGCCGGCCAGGGTTAGTTACATAGTGAGTACCAACACTCAGAGCTATGTAGCAGGACCATGTTTCAGAAAGAAAGCATTTCCAAGTGGTTATAGCAAATTTTAAAATTGTGACTCACATTGGCCAGAGCTGACTTATTTACTCGTTAAAGATTGGCCTCGGGTTCTGGTTGCTTCTGGGAAGACTAGCCTTACCTCCTGATAGGGGCCAAGGCCGTGTCTTGGTTCACCGACTTTACTCCAAGGAGCCACAGAACCTAGCATATGACATGATTTATCCCATTGGAAACTTGCAAAATCAGCTCCCAGAGAGTGCTCCTGGGACAAGGTCCAGAGGAAGCCAGACAGAATAAACCCCTGGAAATCCCTTCCTAGCTGAGTCACCCGTTCAGTTCCTCTGGGTAAGAAATGTAGCAACTCCTGAGCTGCTGTTTCAGGGACGCTCATTAGAGACCCCGTGCCCCAGGATTTTTGGGGGGGCTCATATGAAAGCACCCTCCACTAAACACGTATCAACGCTATAGACTACATAAGCTCAGTAGTTTGTGCATTTGCGCCACGCTAATTCGTTCTGAGGATGAAGGATTCTCCGGATAGAAGTTTCCCCAAGCTAAAGGGAGATGCAAGGCAGGTGTTTTTCCAGGGAGAGCAGACTGAGTCCTGCTGTGTTAGCTTTCCCAGGCACTGGCCCAGCGAATACGGGCTTTGTCAAGTTAGACTGTAGACTTCTATAACAAAGCATCCCACATGAGCTAAGGGGCATGGAGTCAGCAGAAGCCTTTGTCCCTGACTTCTGGAGGTTGGATGCTGAAGTTAAGGTGACAAAGGTTCAGTGTCTGGGAGGCCTGCTCTCTCGGAGGTGGCTGACTTCTCCAGGTAACTCCATGATGATGAGTGAAGCCCGTTTTATAGGGGCACTGATCTCCTTCATGGTGGCCCCACCCTCATGACTGAAGCACCTTCCCAAAGCCACGCTTCCTAATACTATCCTATGAGCAGTTCGGATTTCAACAGACTATGGTAGGAGTGAGGCCACTCTCTCTAAATCTCACATGGCTTGAAGGGGATGGAAAAGGGAGAGGGCCTGGAGACATGGCTCAGAGGGTGAAAGCAGTTGTCCCAAAGCCTAACAACGCAAGTTCGACCCTCAGAACCCACAGAAAGATGGCGGGAGAGAACCTACTACCAAAAGTTGTCCTCTGACCTCCGCGACACATGCTGTGGCACACATACACCCACACATACCAAAAAACACCCACACCACACCCACACATGCAATAATAATACGTAATATGCAATAAAGAGGCAAGGGAGGTGTCCCTCATGACAATCTTGTTCAACCTTCTCATCTGAGTAGTAGTTTTCAGTTCTCACTGAAAATACAGTCATCTATGGACTATACCTCTAGGATGGATAAGGCTCCAAGCTTTCTGCCAAAATGTCCCTTCCTGTCTTCTGATTGTCCATGTCCGATTGTCCATGTCACCAGAACCCATGACTCTAGTAGCTACCCTCCACCTTCCCTGTATCTTTTCTAGGTTAGGGTTCTGCCTTTACAAACAGCCAAGACCTCTGGGGCACCTGCATACACACACGGTGAGGACGGAGGGAGAACTACCCGGGGGGGGGGGGGGGGTGAGCCACCATATCCCCTGCCTTCCTCTCAGCATGGCCACTGCCAACAAATGACCAGGTCAGGCCCACATCACATGCCTCTTATCCTCTCACCAACTCAGATTCCGGGTCTGGGCTAGTCTACTTAAGAAAGTTCTGGACAGAATCCGGAGCCCTTACCCTATCTCAGGAAGGTAGTAAGTTAGTCCATTCTCCATAAGCCTTGAGTTCCCCTCAGCCTGAAACAAGAAAACTGGGTTCCAAAGCTGTCTCCTGCCAGTATGTCTAGGGGCGTTCAGTTTCTCATGAGCCGGCTGAAGTCCCGAAAGCAAATGGCTTTAGCCCCAGAGAGGCTGCCCCTCCCAGTAGAGCGTGGGTCAGAGACTGAAAGTGACTGTGGGTAAATCATGTCCTTCCTTCCCCCCTCCCTCCTTCCCTTTCTTCCCTCCCTCTCTTCCTCCCTCCTTTCCTTCCTTTTTCTTTATTTTGTTCCCCTTAAATGGATATTTCAAAAATATTTTAATTGCTTTAAATTACATGGATTGGTTGATTGATTGTGTGCCACAGTAACTCTGTGTATAGGTCAGAGAACAGCTTGCAAGGGTAGCTCGGTTTTCTTTTTCCACCATGTAGGTCCCAGGGTTCAAACTTAGCAGCAAGTCCACTTACCTGCTGAGCCATCTCATCTCACCCATCCAGCTATGCTTGCCTGCTCTGTTGCAGAGTTCCGACTTCTGCCCAGTGTGACCCCAGCCCTTGTCTTGCTACCGATGTGTGACATTTCTGAGTTCTAAGTGAGAGTTAGTAATTGTAATGAATAGGGTGTTACTCGCTCAGATAAGTCTGGAGACTATGCCAGAATCATCTAATTTGATTCCTGCCACACCCATTTCGAATGTGGAGACTGAGGCATGGAGGTTTAAGCGGATAGCTTACCCACATACTTGTCACCCTCCTGTTGAGAATCTGATGGACTCTACGCGAGCTCTCTCTGATCCCCAGGGTCATCTCTGCGGGCACTCACTGTGCACCCCTGCTTCAACTGACCATCCTGAAGGTCTAAGACAGTGTACCCCAAGTCCCAAAGCTAGGTCACAGCCAAGTTCAGTGATGAATTTAGGTTTCCCGACGTCCCATTGGTAGCATCACACATTCAACAAGCTTCTCCGTATGAGTCATAACTTGTAGAGGTCTCGTCCTTTCTCCTCTGGTCCTTTTCTTCCTTTCCCCCTGAAAGTGCTCCCCCCTCACCTCCTTCCACACATACTCCAACCCTAAGACAGGGTCTCAGCTTTCCCAGTTGGAACTGTATATAGCTAAGGATGACCTTGAGCATCCAAGACGCCTCTGCTCACCTTCCGAGTGCTGGCATTATGGGTGGACATCACCATGCCCAGCTTATGCGATGCTAAGGAGCTCAGGGCTTCAGGCACGCTAGGCTAGAACCCCGCTAACTGAACTATGTCGTTATGAACTACAACCCCCACATTCTAACGAGATACCTCATTAGTTCATTCATTCATTTTGGTGGTGCTGGGACTGTCAGCGTCTCTGCTGTGCTAGGCAAGCACACTACCACCACTGAGCTCCACCCCCAGCCCTATTGGAAACATTCTATTTCTCTTGCAATCTTCCTAATGTGTTCCCTGCTTTGAACCACGGTGTAGAAGGAGTAGCATTGGGCTAGGACTTGGTATATCTGGGACCTTGACAAATCCCACCTTTTGGCGGGGGGACTTGAAACAGGATTTCTCAGGAGCCATGGAGCTAGTCCTGGAATTCACTCTGTAGACCAGGCTGGCTTCGAACTCACAGAAATCCTCCTGCCTCTGCCTCCCAAGTGCTGGAATTAAAGATGTGCGCCACCACTGCCCAGTGACACATCCCACTCTTAATTCTCTCTCTGGGCTATTTTCTTCTCTGAAGGTGTTGAGAAGAACCTGGATTAGGTGATTTCTGCCATCTTCAGGTTTAAGCCACCTATGCTGATGCCAGCTGACCTCGAAGGGGCAAAGCTGGAGATTGCCTGGAACACTAGCTTATTGCATGGCCCTGCATGTCACATTTGTTCAAGCAGCCTCATTCCCTGTCTCAGGTTTAATCCCACTCTAGAGCCACACCTCTGATCTTTGGCCTTTCTCTGGCCCTGGTTCAGCAAGGCTCCTGGAGTAGATTGCTCCACACAGCCTCACTCCAAAGCAAGAAATACAACCCTCATGCTGACATTCCATGCTTAATTAAATGATGTATCATCTTTTCTTCCTTCCTTCCTTCTTTTTGTTTGAGTTAGGGTCTCATATAGACCAAACTGCCTTGAATTCAGTATGCAGTCACAGATAAATTTGGTCAGTTTTTTGTTTTTGTTTTTTGAGACAGGGTCTCCCTGTAGCTTTGGAGCCTGTCCTGAAACTAGCTCTTGTAGACCAGGCTGGCCTCGAACTCACAGAGATCTACCCACCTCTGCTTCCCGAGTGCTGGGATTAAAGGCGTGCGCCACCACCACCTGGCTATAAATTTGAACTCCTGATCTTCCTGCCTGCACTTCCCAAATGCTGGGCTTACAAGTCACACCACCACACGCAAATCAAAATGCTTTCAAAGCCCTGTGAAGTAGAAGCTAAACAAGGTTCATTTTACAGTTGTGGGAACCGAAGCTGGGGAGCCACAGTGAACTGACCCAGTGTGCTAATGAGCCACTGAGCTAGTGATGCAGATGACCTGGGCTGTGATGCTGCGCCTCTGGTCCCTCCAGTCTCTGTTTACTTTCCATAGATTTACTGGGCACCAGCTGTTGTAAGACCTGGGCTGGGCGGTGAGGATGTGGTAGTGAACAGGACAAATATGGTACCCACCCTCACTTGAAGAAGACTATGCTAAGTAAATGCCGTGATTTTTTTTTTTTTTTTCAGGATTAGATACTGGTCCCAGGGTCTCCCGTGTGCTAGGGCAGGTGCTCTAGCACTGAGACACATCTACCACTGGGCACTGGGTCATGCTGCACCCCTCCCCCACAATGCATGTGTGTGTGTGTGTGTGTGTGTGTGTTTGTGTTTGAAACAGGCCCAGGCTGGCTTCCAACTCATTATATAGTCAAGAATGACCCTAAACTCTTGTCTACACTTCTCAAATGCTAGGGTTTCAAGTCTGCACCACTGCACTTGGCTCCCAGCCATTTTTATTTATTTGTTTTGTTGTTGTTTGCTTGTTTGTTTTGAGGCAGGGTCTCTCTATATATCCCTGGATGCCCTTGGAACTCAGAACTAACTCTGTAGGCCAGACTGGCTCCAGCTCACAGAGATCTGCTTGCATCTGCCTCTGCATCCCGAGTACTGGGATTAAAAAAGTATGTGCCACCATGCCTGGCTCCTAGCCCTTTAAAAACTATTTTAGACAGGGTCTGACTATCTAGCCCAGGCTTGACCTCAAACTCCTAACTCTCTTGCTAAAGGCACCCTGGTTACAGGTATGTGCCAGTCTCCTGCTGTGCTTCTAGTACATTTGCTGGCTACGGGAGTTCATGTATCTCAGACTGTGCAGCCAAAGCTGGTCTCGGACTACTCACCCTTCTGCCTCTACTTCCCCAGTCTTTGCTGCTCATGATTTTTTAAAAAGATAAATGTAGCCAGATGGTGATGGTGTATGCCTTTAATTCCAGCACCTGGCAGGCAGATCTCAGTGAGTTCGAGGCCAGCCTGGTCTACCAAGTGAGTTCCAGAACAGACAGGTCTACACAGAGAAACCCTGTCTTGAAAAACCAAAGGGGAAAAATGCATAGCAACCATAAAAGTAGTTTACTCATCCAAATGAGAATTTTGTCAAAGGACAAAATTATAATGATTTAGCCTCACAATCTTAATTGGTTTTATTTTCTACTCTAGAATCAGTCAACATTTCATTCCATGAAATAAAGTGTTCCAATGAGCTCAGCAGGGACTGGTTTTTACAAACCAGGAAAAGGCTGAGAAAGCAGGAACAGAGGCCAGGAGTGGGCTGATTTAAGTTAAGAGATTCTCCTTGTGTGGAGACAGAGCTGGTAAGGGGTTGACGGGTTAGCGCTGGTTCTGTTTGTGAGGATTAGGCAAGGATCTTCATTATCACACAGACGGAAACTCCCCTGATTGGAAAGTTCTGAGTTTTTGAAGATAGGGCCTCACTCTATAGCCCAGGCTGAACTGAACCCAGGAAATCTCTGTGTAGCCCAGTTCAGCGGTAAACCCCCAGCAAACTTCCTGCCTCAGCTCCTTCACCCAGTGCTAGGCTCACAGGCATGAGCCACTGCACCTAGTTGTCTAGATTTCGTTCTGTCTATCAATCTATCTATCTTTCATCTCTCTCTCTCTCTCTTTCTCTCCCTCCCTCCCTCCCTCCCTCCCTCCCTCCCTCCCTCTCTCTCTCTCTCTCTCTCTCTCTCTCTCTCTCTTTCTCTCTCCTCTCTCTTGAGACAGGGTCTCACCATGTGGCTAAAGCAATTGTTTTGTCTTGGTTTTCAAGACAGGGTTTCTCTGTGTAGCCCTGGCTGCCTAGAACTCACTCTGGAGACCAAGCTGGTCTCACACAGAGGTCCACCTGCCTCTGGCTCCCAAGTACTGGGATTAAAGGCACATGCCACCATCACCCAGCTAAGAAATATTTTTAAAATTTACACTATTTTATGTGTATGAGTGTTTGACCTACATGCATGTGTCGGTGGACTGTGTGTGAACATGGAGGCCGGAAGAGGGTATCGGATCCCATGGAACTGAAGTGACAGATGGATGTGAGCTGCCAGGTGGGTGCTGGGAACTGAACCCTGGTCTTGTGTGAGAGCAGCCAGTGCTCTTAACCTCCTCTCCAGCCCCTGTATTTTGGCTTCTTAGTTCTTTTCAGCTTGAGATGTCATTCTGTTGTGGTTCAGGGCAGGAACCTCATCTAAAACAATGACCTTCTATCATTTATTTTTGGTGCCTCCTTCCCTGTGCCTCCCACCATCTTTCTGTTTTTCCATGTTCCTCTGTCCAAATCAAGGTCCTCTGCTGTGCACGGTGCATTGCACGTACCTATAATCCCAGCACTCTAGAGGCTGAGGTAAGAAGATCACCAGTCTCAAGGCCAGTCTAGGCCAAGTACTTAGTTCCAGGATAGCCCTTGTATCAAAACAAAACAAACAAATCAAGGCCTGTCTGGGCATGTCAGAATCATGGGCCAACAGCTTCACCACTGAGATTTTGGCCCTCCTTGTCTGCTTCCTGGATAAGTTGCTACTTCCTGCCTAGACAGTGGGGGCAAATGGCCCAGAGACAGGATCCCCAGACCCTGGGACCTCCTTTCCATAGGGTCATGTCTTTCTCATGGTAGCTTGTGAATCAAGGTTGGGAAGACACCTGGGAGTTCAGGATGGCCCATTGCTATTCCCTGCTGGATCAGTTCCCTTGTATATATTATATAAATACAAAACCTATGCCGGACATGCATGACTCAAGCCTCAAGGTGGGGCATGGGAACTCTGGCCCCGGCTTCTGAGAATCATGGCTCTCCTGTCTAGTGGTTTACCCAAGGGCATAACATCATCCCTTGTCTATAAAAGGGGGGGGGCGGTGGTGGCGCACGCCTTTAATCCCAGCACTCGGGAGGCAGAGGCAGGCGGATCTCTGTGAGTTCGAGGCCAGCCTGGTCTATAAGAGCTAGTTCCATGACAGGAACCAAAAGCTACAGAGAAACCCTGTCTTGAAAATCCATAAAAAAAAAGGGGGGGGTGTTGTGGTCAAGATGATACATGAGGACTGCCATGGTTCAAATCTGGAGTATCCCCAAAGAGCACTTGGTCCCTAGCTCGCGGTGCTGGAAAGTGGGTGAACTGGATGTGGCCTTGGAGTCTATTCTCCCCAGCTCCTTCCTGTCTCACTCTCTGCTTCCTGGTCAGCCACAAAGTGAGCACTTGCCCTCTGCAACCCAGTCCCACCTCCATGATGCTCTGCCCAAGTACACGAGAGCACAGTGACCATGGACTGACCCGCTGTGCCTTCTTCCTTCCCTTGAGCTGTTGCGGTGGTTTGAAGGTGAATGGCCCCATGGCTCATGTTTTGGAATGTTTGATCCCCAGTTGATGGACTGTTGGGAAGGATTATGAGGGGTAGCCTTGTTGAAGGAGGTCTGCCACTGGGAGTGGGCTTTGAAGTTTCAAAAATCCATGACAGGCCCAGTCTGTCTGTCTGTCCGTCTGTCTGTCTGTCTGTCTGTCTCTCTCTCTCTCTCTGCCTGCGGATCAGGATGTAGCTCTCAGCTACTTTTCCAGCACCGTGCCTGCTACCATGCTTCCTGCAATGATGATAATGAACTCGCTCTCTGAAACAGAAAGCAAGCCTGCAATTAAATGCTTCCTTTCATAAGAGATGCCTTGGTCATGGTGTCTCTTTACAGCAGTAGAACAGAGACAAAGACAGCTGTTTGTCAGGTATTTTGTCCAAGTGTTGGGTGAGAGAGAACGAATATAAGGACGGATTTGACTCTGGACATGGAGTCCAGTCCCTCCTTATTCCGTGGTTATGACTGGTCATGGTGCGTTGGTGGGGCTGGGGATGTAGCTCAGTTGGTGGGATGCTTGCCTGACATGCACAAAGTCCATGTTTGATTCCTAGCAGACAAAAACAGAGTGTGGTGGTGCATGCCTGTTATCCTAGCAAAAACAGGAGGATCACAAGTTCGAGATCATCCTCAGCTACATAGCAAGTTGGAGGCATTAGCCAGAGCTACGTTTGACCCTGTCTCTAAATAAAGCCAATGACGGTTTTCGTGTAGAGATACAAAACAACTCACACCTCAAAAAAGAACAAGAATTTATTCTTGTGCCAGTATAAACAGCTATGGCTAGGATTCAAGTTGCCCTAAGTAGCATGTCCTTCCTTAGTAGTGGCTTAGAGTTCATTAGTCACAGAACAAAGAAAGTCATAAGTCAAGGCTTTATCCAACACCCTAGAGAGGACCGCAGGGAGGCAGGCTACCAAGAGGAAGGGAATCTCTGCTAGAGTCTGCAGGTGCTGTTTGATATCATTCTTAACTTGGATTAATGGAAACCAGTGATCTGCTAAGAATATACATTTAAGATTTTCCCCCCAAGGTTGTTGTTAGGTTTTTGTTTTCAACGTGTGTGAGTGTTTTACCTTCGTGTATGTCTGGGCAGAGTGGCCAACAGTGGGTATCTGACCCCCTGGAACTGGAATAATAGACAGTTGTGAGCCATACCATGTGGGTGCTGGTCCTTTGAGAAAGTAGCCAGTACTCTTTTTTTTTTTTTTAAATATTTATTTATTTATTATGTATACAATATTCTGTGTGTATGCCTACAGGCCAGAAGAGGGCACCAGACCTCATTAGAGATGGTTGTGAGCCACCATGTGGTTGCTGGGAATTGAACTCAGGACCTTTGGAAGAGCAGGCAATGCTCTTAACCACTGAGCCATCTCTCCAGCCCCAGTAGCCAGTACTCTTAACCTCTGAGCCATCTCCCTAGCCCTAGGTTTTGGGGGAGTTTGGAAGCATTTGTTTGTTTGGGACAGGGTTTGTTTGTGACCTAGCCTAGATCTTACTGTGTAGACTGTACTGGTCTGGAACTCACAGAGCCCTGTCTGCCTCTGCTTCCTAAACACTGGGTGCTGGTTTACAATTAAGGAAACTGAGGCACAGAGAGGCTGCTAGGTAATGAAGATGAAGTGTTAGCTTTTGCTGTCAAGTTGACACAGCCTGAGACAATTGATCTGAGAAGAGAGTCCCAACTGAAGGGCTTTTCAGGCCAGATTGGCCTGTGGCCACATCTGTGGAGGACCATCTTAATCTTTAATTGATACAGGAGAGCCCAGCCCACAGTGGGCAGCACCGTCCTTAGGCTGCTGGGCCTGGACTGTATAAGAAGGCTAGTCAAGCATGAGCCTCGGGGTCAAACAGCATTCTTCCTTGATTGCTGCTGCCTGAGTTCCTGCTCTGATTTCACTCTGTTTCGGATTATAAACTGAAGTATAAGGCAAATAAACCGCTCCTTCCCTTAATTTGCTTTTGATTAGAGTGCTTTGTCTTTGTTGCAGAGTTTGAGACCACCGAGAAAGATCACCTGAACTCTATCGAGTTTTAACTAGTCGAATTTTATTACGCTGCAACTGACCATAGTCTCCGTGGTTGCACTTGGGACTTTTAAAGGCAAAGGCCACAGTCTGTTCCTGTGGATGTGCACTTTGCCAGGTCTCAGAGAACATCCCAGGTCAATTTTTTTTTCTGGTTTATCTTAACAGCCACAGGTTGCTTACAGGATTGGTCTCAGACTTCTAAGATGGAGTCCTCAGCTGCGACATCATAGCCACAGAAGAGAAAGAAGAATGGGGTCCTATCCTGGAGAGCTGGCTCCTGCCCCTCTAGCCTGCTTTTCCTATCGGCTAGTTTGGACAATGGAGGGGACTTGCCTGCCATTTGCGTGGCATTAAGGCAGTGGAAGAGCAAAGACCAGAAGATGTCAACAGGTACGGTACTCAGAGATCTTCAGTTCAACACCCTTCCTCCACCCCACCCTACCCTCCAAATGTTATGAGGCAGTTTATTAAAAGCAGAGAGGCACACAAAAATAAAAGTTAGGCATGCAGTGGTGGCATACACCTTTAATCCCAGCACTCAGGAGGCAGAGGCAGGTGGATCTCTGTGAGTTCAAGGCCAGCCTGGTCTAAGGAGCAAGTTCCAGGACAGGCTCCAAAGCTACACAGAGAAAGCGTGTCTTGAAAAACAAAACAAATAGGCCTAGGGTATGCCTTGTGGGAAAGTGCCAGGGCCAGCCTGACTCCATCATGATCAAGTCCTGGAGCCTAGCTCCTTGATCCCTTCCAAGGCAGCAAGAGCAGCTGACATGGACAGTGGCAATGGGGACAGGGTTGCGGGGTTGAAGCAGGCAGAGAGAACGGGAAAGGATATCTGCTTAGAGAGAGGGTTGGGGTAGAGGCTAAGAGGAGAACAAGCATGTCCCAATGATCCCCTGCACGCTAGTACAAGGTGAGGCATTTCGCCTACACGGGGGAGCTCCATCACTACCCCCATTTTCCTAAGAAGAAAAGCTCAGAAAAATCCATCACCCACTAAAAGTTACCAGGTGCAGCTGTGTGAAAAAGTATCCCTGTCCATTAGAGAGGATGGGGTTGGGCTTAGGGGAGTGGGACAGGAGAGCAGAGAGGAGCGGGAGAGGTAAGCACCGAGAAAAGAAGGGGAAAGTGTGGTTCTTGGTTCTCTGCCCTAGCAAGGGCCCGGTGTCCAGAGCTGTCCCATCCCAGGAGGCTCACTAGAAGCGGGAGGGTGTTTATGAGGAGCCTCCACCTCCAGAAGCAGCATGACCTCCTGGCCTGCCCCTGCTGGTTCCTGCCCCGTGACTGTTCCTGGCTCCTAACAGCCTGTTTGTTAAAGCGCAGGAAATTGGCCCCTCCACCACTTACTTATCTCCCAGTATGAGCAATTTGAGAGAACAGGAGGTTCCCACTCAAGAATTTCCATATTAGGAAGGCCGGCAGCTAGGAGCTTGTGGCGCTCAAAGACCTGGGCCATAGGGGCTTTGGAGCAGGTTCAGGGCCTCTCAGAAGACTGGAGGGCTTCAAGAGCCAGGGGTGGCCGCTTGAGGGTTATTCCATTGACTCACCTCCTCATTTAGTCTAACGGTCCCATCATTAGAGCCCGGTGATGACATCAGCTGAAATGATGATAATACAAGGCACGTGGGGACAGGCAGGGAGATAGGTGTCTGCGAAGTGCTTGCCTTGCAAGCCTGAAGACCTGAGTTCAATCCCCAGAGCTGGTAGCTGTTTGTTTGTTTTAAAAAGCTGGCTGTGTGGGGGCTTGAGATGTTCTCAGCAGTTAAGGATACTTGCTGTTCTTGCAGAGGACCCAGGTTCAGTTCCCAGTGCACACAGGGCAACTCATAGCTGTCTCTAATTCCAGTTCCAGAAGTTCCAATACCCTCTTCTGTGGTTGGTGGTTCCTTACATAGTGCACATGTATACACACAAAATAACAAAAATAAATACATCTTTAAAAAGATGGTTGTGTAGCCCACATGCCAGCACTGGGGAGGCAGAGACAGACAGATCCCTAGGGCTCAGTGACCATGCCTAATCTACTTGGAGAGTTCCATCCAGCCCGTGACAGACTGTGCCTCAAAAGCAAAATGGGCTGATAAAGGCACCTGCTGACCTCATCTGCTGACCTGAGTGTGAGCCCTGAGACTTGCACAGTTAAAGAAGAGAACTTATTCCTGAAAGTGGCCTTCTAATCTCTGCACAGTATCATGGCAACCCCCCACCGGAAAAAAAAAAAAAACCCAAATACATAAATGTTTAAAAGAAAAAGGTAAGCAACACCTAAAGAATAGCACTGAGGTTGTCTCTGACTTCAAACTCCTGTCACAAATGTGTGTTCATGCACACAGGCATACAGATGCATGCGTGCACACACAAACATACACACACAGCATTTGCTGAACATCTGCCCTACACACCTGAGTCCTGCCTGGTCCAGCCCATCACTTACTCCTCCCCATAGCTAATCACTCAGAACAAACTCACTTAGGGGACAAAGTGCATTGCCACCCAGCATATCCTTACCCTTTGTGTGACCTTAGGTCATTCAACCACTGTCCCAGCATCTTGAAGACTGCTATGCAAGTACTGCCATGCTCCTGTCTTTGGAGGGTTCCCTGAGTACTGTGACTGACATCAGACCTGGTACCTCTGCTTGAGCAGTCAGAATTAGCCAGATCTACCCTAGGTATCCTTTGAGAAATCTCAAAGTGCTCCCAAGGTACCCACCAACTTAAAGGCACAGGGTTGACACCACTATCATGAAAGACAGGCTAACAAAACAAAACCAAAAAAGCAGGAAACAGGAAAAAAAAAGTCTTTTTAAAATCAATTGACTTTAATTTAAAAAGTGATTGGAGCTGGGCATGGTGGCACAGGCCTGTAATCTGAGATTCGGGAGGCAGAGGCAGGGTGAAGGTAAATGCAAGCATCACTTGAGCTGCATAGTAAAACCCTATTTCAAAGAAGAAAAGGAAAAGAAAAGAAGGGGACCTAGGATCCGAATACAGGGATGAGTGGCAGCCAGATTCACTGGAGCTGGAATGGAGGGATGGGAGGAAGCGGGAAACCACAGCGGAGTGAGTTTCTGGGAAAGGGAGGGCATGTCCAAACACAAGAACTGGATGGAAAATCAGGATATTTACCACTGCAGAAAAGAGCAGAACAAACAGCATCTCCAGTTCCAGGACGAGTGGTGAGACGTGACCTCCCAAGGAAAGAGGACTTTGGGCCATGATTAAAAGGTGCTGAAAGCCAGCCTCTCCCAGGTCCCGTCCTGCGGGCCAGTATCTGCAGCAATGCTAAGCGCTGTGGTTCCCAGCCCCTCCCCACACTTTCTGGTGATGCCTGTACACTGGCCCATCTTGAGCCTTGGAATATGCCTCTGTCTCTCTGTCTCTTACATTCTTTCTTCCTCCTACCTTTTAGTGCGTGTGTGTGCACATTTGCCACATCTGTGTAGAGGGCAGAGAACCACTTGCAGATGTCAGTTCTTACCTTCTACCAAGTGGGTACCACATACTGAACTCAGGTCCTCAGGCTTAGCTGGAGGCTCCTTACCTGGTGACCTGTCCATCTTGCCTGCCCACCAATTTTGTATCTTGAAGCTAGAAACCCACTGGCAAAATAGCACAAGGGTCTGCACATAATTTTATTTTTCTTGTTTCGGTTTCTTTTGTTTTTGTTTATTTGTTTTGTTTTGTTTTTTGTTTGAAAGGAGATCTATAAAGCACAGGGTGGCTGTGAATTTGCCATCCTCCTGCCTCTGCCTCCCAAGTGCTGGGATTACAAGCCTGTACCACCATGCCTGGTTTTCTTTGCTGAACCTACTTGTTTGTTTTACTGTGGTTTTGCTTTGCTTTTATTTTGTTTTGTTTTTGAGGCAGGATCTTACCATATAGCTCTTGGCTAACTTGGAAGTCAGCAGACCAGACTGGCCTTGAACTCAAGGAAGTCTACCTGCTTCTACCTACTGAGTGCTGGGACCAAAGATGTATGCCACCAAAATGAAACAGCATCTCTTATAGCCCAGGCTAGCCTTGGACTCATAGTGTTGGAGAGGATGATTTTTGTTTTGTTTTGTTGTTTTACAAGATCAAGACAGGGTTTCTCTGTGTAATAGTCCTAGCTGTCCTGGAACTAGCTCTTGTAGACCAGGCTGGCCTCGAACTCACAGAGATCCACCTGCCTCTGCCTCCGGAATGCTGGGATTAAAGATGTACGCCACCACCAGCCAACAAGGATGATCTTAAATTCTTTTTTTCTTTTTTTAAGTTAAATATTTATTAGATGGGTTATGGAGCGGGGGAAAGAAAGAGAGAGGAGAAGAGGAGAGAGAGGGGGCAGAAACTGCCTCTCCCAGAGAGGGGACAGGAAGAGGCGATCTTAAATTCTTGATCTGCATGTCTGTGTCTGAAGAGCTAGGATTACAGGTATGTGCCTGGATCCTTGCTGAATCTTTTATTCTTTTTTTTTATATTTATTTATTTATTATGTATACAATATTCTGTCTGTGTGTATGCCTGAAGGCCAGAAGAGGGCGCCAGACCTCTTTACAGATGGTTGTGAACCACCATGTGGTTGCTGGGAATTGAACTCAGGACCTTTGGAAGAGCAGGCAATGCTCTTAACCACTGAGCCAACTCTCCAGCCCCCTTGCTGAATCTTAATCATTTATTTTGGTTTTTTGAGACAGGTTTTCTCTGTGTAACAATACTGGCTGTCCTGGAACTCCCTTTGTAGACCAGGCTGGCCTTGAACTCACAGAGATCTGCCTTCCTCTGCAGGGATTAAAGGGGTGCACCATTGCCTGGCTCCCCTGCTGAATCTTAAGATTTTACGTGGCCAGCTCCCTGGGTCATTTCTTCTGTGGTTCAGGTACCATGCCTATACTACCAGCTGCTTGTGTCCCTCTTGCCTCTGTGTAGCTCTCCCCACACAGACCCTTCACTGCCCCTGGATCTCACTCGCATCCTTCTGGCTGCCTAGCAAAGAGACCCTAGTCACGGCCATCTCTTCTGTGTTCCCCGCCATCTAATGAGATTACGACCCTGGGGAATTTTATCTCAGAAACGTCTTTTGGCTTTCATTCCTTTTGAAGTCATCTTTGGCTAGGATTATTTTAACATCCCCTAACTAGTGTCCTTGTTCCATTACGCAATGCACCAGATTAATCTTTTACAGCACCCGTGAGGTCCTTTGCTTTAGCTGCAAACAAAATACAGCAGAATCCTCTTTTCACCTGGCTCTTCTCCTGCCAGGCTCTGCCTGGGCCAGGCCTAGCAGTGCTCAGTCCCTTCAGATTCCTCTCCTGTCTCGGCACACAGACCCCCTTCCCAGGCCCATTACACCTGCCTGCCAGGCTTTCTACCCACGTTTCCCATCTTAGAAGTCTCTCCTTGCTCTGTCTGTCCACAGTCATGCTCTTTATGGGCCTGGGAAATCCATAATAAAATATGAGTTCTGGACAGTCAGTTCCATGCTTGCTCAGCATGCACAAAGTTGGAGCCCAACACATGATCCAAGTGAGGTAGCACACATCTGCAATCCTCCTTGGGAAGTGGAGGCAGGAAGATTGGAAGTTTAAGGTCATCCTTGGTTATATAATGAGTTCAAAGCCAGCCTGGGCTACATGAAAAATTTCTTTTTTTTTTTTGTTTTTTTTGTTTTTTTGTTTTTCAAGACAGGGTTTCTCTGTAGCTTTGGTGCCCGTCCCGGAACTAGCTCTTGTAGACCAGGCTGGCCTCGAACTCCCAGAGATCCGCCTGCCTCTGCCTCCCGAGTGCTGGGATTAAAGGCGTGCGCCACCACCGCCCGGCTTACATGAAAAATTTCTATCTCAAGAAAAAAAAATTGTTCTAGTGTTCTGTCACAAGCACCTAGTCAGTCCTCTCTTTTTTTGTCTCTTTTTTTCCTTCCTCTATCCCTCCCTCCCTGCTTCCCCCCCTCTTCCCCTACTTCTCTCCCTCCCTCCATTCCTCCCTCTCCCTTCCTTTTGTTCCTTCAGGCCTTATGAATGCTAGGCAAGCCCTTCACCACCCAACAATATCATCATTTTCTTCCTTTTGCCTCAATTCTCTTGCTCTAGCTTCCCTCTTAGCTGGGGTTATAGGCCTCGCAATGCAAGTTTTTTTCTTTTAATATTTTAATTTTTCATTTGTTCTTTTTTTAAGTTTTATTTCCCTTTCTTTCTTTCTTTCTTCTTTCTTTCTTTCTTTCTTTCTTTCTTCTTTCTTTCTTTCTTTCTTTTTCTTTCTTTTCTTTTCTTTTCTTTTTTTTAAGACCAGGTATCTCTGTAGCTTTGGAACCTGTCCTGGAACTAGCTCTTGTAGACCAGGCTGGGCTCAAACTCACTGAGATCCTCCTGCCTCTGCCTCCTGAGTGCTAGGATTAAAGGTGTGTGCCACCGTCGCTCGGTTTAAGTTTTATTTCTAATGTATACAGTGAGTGCTTTCTCTGCATGTATGTCTGCATATGACAAAAGAAGGTACCAGATCTTGTAATTGGAGACTGCTCGTTCATTTCCAGCTACTCAAATCCAAATAATCACATAGAAACTATATTAATTACAACAACTGCTTGGCTAATAGCTTAGGCATATTCCTAGCTAGCTCTTACATCTTAAATTAACCCATTTCTATTAATTGTGTATCACCACAAGGCTGTGGCCTACCAGTAAGTTTCCAGCGTCTTTCTCCTTTGACAGCTACATGGCATCTCCCTGACTCTGCCTTCTCTCCCATCCCCTAGCTCTATTCTGCCCTTCCATAGGCCAAAGTAGCTTGTTTATTAATAACAAATGGTAATATAACCATATTCACAGCATACAGAGGGGAATCCCACATCAAGATCTCGTTATAGATGGTTGTGAGCCACAATGTGGGTGCTAGGAGTTGAACTCAGGACCTCAGGAAGGGTAGCCAGTGCTCTAACCTCTGAGCCATCTCTCCAGACCCTTGATATTTTAATTTTTATTCATGCATTTGTGTGTGTGTGTGTGTGATATCTGTGGGTGCCTTCAAAAAAAGGGTGTTGAATCCCCAAGAGCTGGGGTTGTAGGAGGCTGAGCCACGGGATGTGGGTGCTGGGAATTGAATTCAGGACCTCTGGAAGAGTAGGAAGCATTTTAGCCACGCACTCCCTAGCCTTGGGACAGTTTCTTAACCATACTGACTACCAGCTTTCTTCCCTATAAAACAGTATAATATTTGTTGTCCACCGGAGTTTTCAGGAGAGGCAGGAGGGACTCAGCAGTCTCTCACCAGCCCTTCACTCTGTTATCTGACCTCTCGATAAAGCCACACCCCGCATCACTATCAGTATGAATTTCCTGCCTTCTTGGGCCCTTCTGTTTATTCTGGTGTGTAACCACTTGTCTATTTATGGATAAATCTGTCCTCACACCTGATAACCACTGCTGGGGAACAGGAATCCTCTTATTTATTTCTGTATGCTCCGTAAAGCCCCTGGTCCTGTGCCTAGGACTGCATTAAATGTAGGTAGAATGCTGTGCACTTGCCACTGAGAAGGGGTCAGAAGACAGCATTACATCCTGTCCTGGAATCCACACACAGTGCTTACTCTAGCCACCGCCAGTTTTCTTACTGATGTAAAGAAGCTAATGTTAATTTAAGAGAGAGAGAGAGAGAGAGAGAGAGAGAGAGAGAGAGAGAGAGAGAGAGTCATCATCATCTCACTGTGTAGCTCTGGCTGGCAGGAACTCGCTGTGCAGACCAGGCTGACCTCAAAACTCACAGAATTGGCCTGCCCTTGCCTCTCAGTTGCTGAGATTAAAAGCATGTGCCACCATGTCCAATAACAATGGCCCTATTAATACCCGTCTGCAAGGTTAGGGTAAAGCTGGGTACATGCATGGACTTCCATTAATTTTTAAAAAAATCTTAGCATGGCTGCTTGCTGCCTCCTTGTGGATAAAGATAAAAACCTTTATGAAATCTGTGTGATGACCCAGCAGTCATATTGCTCAGCACTGAAAACAAACCAGGCCTCAAATGAGAATTTGGCCAAATAGATTCGACTACAGTGAAATAGATGTCTACAGCATAATGCCAAGAAGAAACCACTTACGGATGGCATCACATTTCATAACTATGAAATCTGTCCACCTCTGCCTCCCAAGTGCTAGGATTAAAGGCATGTGGCACCACTGCCCGACTCTAGAATATCTTTTTAAAATGTGTAAAAATGTAGGGACTGGAGGGACAGCTTGGTTCTAAAGAATGTTTACTACTGTAGAGGACCTAAGTTTGGTTTTCAGCACTTACATAGCAGCTCACAATCATCTGCACTCTAGTTCCCGGAGGGATCTGAAGCCTCTTCTGGCCCCCGTGGGCACCGGGCATACATGTGGTTCATTTACATGCACATAGGCAAACATCATCCACATAAACTAAATAAGTCTAAAAGCTGTTTTAAAGATTTAAAACTATGCAACAATATAAAGAACTCTTTAAGCCGGGCGGTGGTGGCGCACGTCTTTAATCCCAGCACTCAGGAGGCAGAGGCAGGCGGATCTCTGTGAGTTCGAGACCAGCTTGGTCTACAAGAGCTAGTTCCAGGACAGGCTCCAAAACCACAGAGAAACCCTGTCTCGAAAAACAAAAAACAAAACAAAACAAAACAAAAAAAAAAAGAACTCTTTAAAGAGGAGGAACTGCTGTGGGCTAACAGGAGAATGCCCTTTCCTTCGGGGCACATGCTAAAGTACTTAGGGTCAGGTGAGATGGGATCTATTAGTGTCATTCCCTCTTCCCCCAAACTCAACCCTCGGAAACTACACATCTATGGATGTCTTTATGTTCTGGACAGTTCGTGTAAAGCGTGTTTACCTTTAAGGTGATAAAACAGTATGTATCCAACCTTTTATCACTGACTTCCTCCGTTTAGCATCCAAATGTCAGAAACTTTGTTCTTTTTATTGCTGAATAGTATTCCATTGTTGGGGTGTGCCAGCTTTGGTTTACTGACCACTTAAATGCACTTGTGAGATTGTGAGGGGCTGGAGAGATGGCTAAGTGGTTAAGAGCACTTGCTGCTTTTCCAGGGGACCTGAGTTCAGTTCTTATTACCCACATCTGGTAACTCACAACCATTTGTAACTCCAGCTCCAGAATATCCAGTACCCTATTCTGGCCTCTGCAGACTCCTCTACCCATGTGAGTACACACACACACACACACACACACACACACTAATAGAATGAATCTTTTAAAATGTTTAAATGCACTTGTGAGTTGTTTGTGCACTTGGCTTTTCTGGCCAGTGTTGCTCTGGACACTCCAGGACAGGATGTTTTCGTGGGACATGTGTGTGTGTGTAGTTAGATTTTTGCCATGTGGCAAATACTTCATAAAATCAAGAGCAAGGAAGAAATATTGTTTTCGCTTGCCATTTCAGGGCTTTGATGCAAGGTCAGCTTGGTCTGTTGCTTTGGTCTTAAGGTGAGGCAGAGAATCAGGGCATCAGGAGAGTGTGGCCATGGACACCTGATGGCAGCCAGGTAGTGGAGACCAAGGAAAGAGCCCCCATCGACACTTCCT
This sequence comes from Chionomys nivalis, assembly GCF_950005125.1. Classification (NCBI taxonomy): domain Eukaryota; kingdom Metazoa; phylum Chordata; class Mammalia; order Rodentia; family Cricetidae; genus Chionomys; species Chionomys nivalis. The sequence goes on along the minus strand of NC_080092.1, from coordinate 36,854,194 downwards.
CCAGCTAGGTCTCCTGTTTTCCAGCGCTTCCCGATGGTGCCATTGTGAGTCCATCTACTAAGTTAGGGCCACTGACGTCCCATCACTTTCCAAAGGCCCATCAGCCGGCAACCGAGTCCCCAGGTCATGAGTCCGTGAGATCCTCTCACAATCATATTATAATAATTGTAATATCATATTATTATAATAACGTCCCGGCCGGGCAGTGGTGGCGCACGCCTTTAATCCCAGCACTCGGGAGGCAGAGGCAGGCGGATCTCTGTGAGTTCGAGACCAGCCTGGTCTACAAGAGCTAGTTCCAGGACAGGCTCCAAAACCACAGAGAAACCCTGTCTCGAAAAAAAAAAAAAAAAATAACGTCCCCACTTCTCTTAAGTATATGGTTCAGGGTGGACCTGTTCCTATGGTTATTTAATCGGTTGTGTGATTCTGGGCTTTTGTGTTTTAAGATACATGGGATGTCTTGCCAGATGCCAGGTTTCTGCTCAAGTGAATCCAAAACAGAGAGCTCTTATCCAGTAAGGAGCCCACATGAGAGAACAACACCCCACAAACTCTGGGAAAACTGACTTCACCAAGATCAGGCCTGTTTGGGGAGATAAAAGTACTTGCTAGTTTTTATAGATACCTTTTCCAGGTGGCTAGAAGTGTTCCCCAGCTGGATTGAGACTGCTCAAATAGTAGCTAAAAAGCTCCTCCAGGAACTGATCCCCTAATTTAGCTTCCCCGTAGCAATGGGGGAACCAACAATTGTCTGGCTTCCATAGCCAAAACCTCTCAATTAATAATTAAAGTTTTAGACATATATTAAAATTTTCATTGTGCATACAGACCTCAGAGTTCTGGCTAGGTAAAAAGAATAAACAGGATATTAAAAAAAATATTTAACAAAACTCTCATTAGAATCTACCAAAGGATGGATAGGCCCCCTTCCTTTGCTTTGTTTTGGGCCACTGCACCCCATATAGGGAGGAATTTATCTCCCTATGAAATTATATTTGGAAGAGCTCCCCCACTGCTTCCTAGGCTCAGAGTCCAGCAGTTGACACAACTGTTTCTTACTCATCACTACAGGTGCTCCAGTTCTGCTCATCGGACTATCCGAGAGACCTAGCCAACTTCCAGGTCCACTGCCAGTTTCACTTTGTTCCAATCTAGTAACACTGTCGGGTCAGGCAGGTAACCAAAGGGCAGGGGAACCAAAGTCAACTTGGAAAGGACTCTGCATGGTGAGTCTCTCCACTCCCATGGGTGTGAAGGTGGCTGACATCACACCCTGGATCCACCACACCCAGGTCAAGAAAGTGGAAACCACAGTTGTGCCAAATAGACTGTTGCTGGATGTGAAGCCATTGAAATTAAGGTTTCATTGGCTCTCCAGACCCTTCCACTCTCTGCCCCTCTACCCCCTCCTGAGACTTGTGTTTGGTATAAATAACAGGGTTATGGTCCAATCGCCACTACCCTCAGGACTGGTCTGGAAACCGAGGAAGACAGCCCAGGGAAGATATTAACTAGTGTGACTACAGACCAGCAACTCATAGTCCACCTTCGCCTGTAACTGCTGATGCCTACTTTAAATGTCTGGTTGTATGGAGAAAAGAGAGAGAGAGAGAGAGAGAGAGAGAGAGAGAGAGAGAGAGAGAGAGAGAGAGAGAGAGAGAAAAGAAAAGATACAGAAATTTAATCTTTTGAGATAGGTATACAAGTTTATAATTCAATATAAATATTAGGGTTGTAAAACTGAGGCTTTCTAAAAAAAACTTCTTTGAAAGATTCTGCCTTTGGAAAACAGAAAAAACCCTGGGGAATCAATCTCAATGCCACAGGAAAGGTCGCTGGGGATAGAGTTAACCATTCCCAGCCAAAAATCCACCAGGATTGCTGGTTTTGCTTAGACACCCAGTGTCTGTATACATAAGGACAGAAACTAACCAGACTGTCAGTTCATTGACTGACAAAACTCACTGTGAGCCGGGCGGTGGTGGCGCATGCCTTTAATCCCAGCACTCGGGAGGCAGAGGCAGGCGGATCTCTGTGAGTTTGAGACCAGCCTGGTCTACAGAGCTAGTTCCAGGACAGGCTCCAAAGCCACAGAGAAACCCTGTCTCGAAAAACCAAAAAAAAAAAAAAAAAACTCACTGTGACTGGGAGCCACCCAAATTAATGTTAAGAGGACTTATAAGGCCGGGTGGTAGTAGCATACACCTTTAACCACAGCACTCAGGGGACAGAGGCAGGCGGATCTCTATGAGTTCAAGGCCAGCCTGGTCTACAGAGCTAGTTCCAGGACAGGCCCCAAAGCTACAGAGAAACCCTGTCTTGAAAAACTAAAAAAAAAAAAAAAAAAAAAAAAAGAGAGAGAGAGAGAGAGAGAGAGAGAGAGGATTTATAAGGGGCTAACACTTAACCTTTTAGCCTAGGCCTCTGAGACTACTTGGTGGGCATGCATTAATGGTTTGACTAAACATACTTCTTCTGATGCTTTAAACTAAGTAGTTAGGTTGATCAGAACCTAGAGGTATTGAAAGTTTCCAATTCTGAATTAAAACAACAGATTCCCTTGCAGAAATAGTCCTACAAGATTTGAGAGTTTTAAACTTCTAATCAGATAAAGGAAACTATGTATGGCTTTGGGAGAAATGTATTGTTTCTGTGATAATTGACCAGGAGCAATTAGGGAAAATCTTGCCATGGGTGGGAAATTAATTGGTACCAATCTCTGTTCTCTTGGTTCCCCTGGCTAACTACTTTGCTATCAGGAATGGCTGGGCCTTTAATTCTCATTCTGATTGGATTAACAGTGATGCCCTGCATCTTTTTTGTTTTGTTTTTCGAGATAGGGTTTCTCTGTGGCATTGGAAGAGGCCCTGCATCTTAAACTAAGACGGATGAGTCCATGATTTGACTCATTCATTAAGACCAGCGGGGAATGCAACAGGGTCCCAGACACAACTACTCCATGATGGAAGTCCATTCAGGCTGTAAAACTCAGCACATAGACAGCATGACCTGCCAAAATGAAAACCAAAACCTAACTCATTAAAGTCCATAGTCCTGGGCAAGTCTCTAAGTGCACTAACCTTGCTTGTTAGCTTCTGTTGTTCCGCTTCTGGCTAACTGTCAATGTTAACTGAAGTGTGTCAATCCGGAACATGTTTTTGTGCTTAAAAGCTCCCTGAGAAAGGCTCGGTGCTGCACTGGGATCCCGAACACCCAGTGTAGTTGCCAGCTGGCTAATGAAGACTTTCCCTTGACTTAAACCCATGTCTGAGCAGTCTTCCCTGGTGAACACCCTACACAACATTCCACCCCCAATTTTCACAGTCAGGGTTCCCTCCTGTTTCATTTCTCTCAATTGTATGCTTACAAAGGGATGTGCTTATGTGTTTAGTCAGTTGGCCATATGGTTACTGTATGTTTAATCTTACTATTGTTTTGAGACAGGGTCTCAAAGTAGACCATGTACATTTCATGGATTGTGATATATGTGTACTTAAATGAATCCATCATGATATTCTCAGAGTATTTTCAATGTTCTAAAAGACTTTGGCCATTTGTCTATTTTTAATTTTTTTTATTAATTATGTATACAGTGCTCTGCCTTCATGTATGCCTGCACACCAGAAGAAGGCACCAGATCTCATTATAGATGGTTGTCAGCCACTATGTGGATGCTGGGAATTGAACTCAGGACTTCTGGAAGAGCAGCCAGTGAGTGCCCTTAACCTCTGAGTCATCTCTCCAGCACCCCCATTTGACCATTTTAAAAATTGTGTTGTCTCTTAAACATTTCTGAATTGTTATTCTACTATATGTATATGTATGTTTTGTCTGCATGTGTGTCTGTGTACCTTGTGAATGCCTGGTGCTATGGAGGCCAGAAGGCACCGTCCCCTGGAGCTGGAGTTACTGACAGTTGTGGGCTGCCGTGTGGGTGCTAGAAACTGAACCTGGGTCTTTGCAAGAGCAGCCAGGGCTCTTAACAGCTAAACTGCGCCTTCACACCCTATGCTTTTTATTCTTTCCCTCCTCTCCCCTTCTTCTCTGAGAAGGCATCTCCATGTGGAGTCCAGGCTGACCTTGAACTCTTAATCTTCCTGCCTCAGCCTCTAAAGTGCTGAGAGATGTACAATGTACAGGCCTGGGACACAATGGCTGGCTGGGGTCCCTTGTTACTTAATGGTGAGTGGGGAGAAGAGAGATGCAAGAGACACAGGTAGGAAGTGGATCAGGCGCCAGCCAGGCTCTTCTCTGTTTAGGGAACAGGTACGGTGGAAAAGTGCAGTTTTCAGAAGGGGTCTGTAAACAACCCGATATATGCTCCCAGGTGGGGAGATGGCTCAGCAGCTAAAGGTTACAGCATTTACCAGATTATCATACAAGAGGGTTCCTTTGGACTCCTTGAATCCACATAAATGTCAATGTCAGGGGTTGGGCGAAGCAGGCTCCCACAGAGAAAATTCATGACCCCAACCTCATACACTCATATTAACACACACATGCTTACCACAAACACACGGAGATGATACACTCTCTGCTCTCCTCTTCCTCCAGGTGATAAGGGAAACTCAGTAGCTTGGGAATTTGGAGGTGGTCTGTCAGCCACTCTCCAGCCCAGTTCATTCCAGATAGCTAGCTGCCACTCTTTCCTGATCACTGTTCTAGCTTCCCCAGTAGACTGTGTAAGTTTGTCAGTTAAGCAAACACTACTTGCCGGTGCTGAGAGTCAAGCATTGTTTGACTTTTACCTCCATTTCAATTCTCCCACTGCTAGTGTGTGTTTTGCAGAATTTCTTACAGAGTTTTACAACAGAGTCACAGCAGAGTCCCTGGGTTTTACATTGATAAATTAAGCTAATTATTTAGAATTCTGATCTTGTCACTGTGAAGATTTCAGTAATATGAAATTGATTTGGTGGCACACACCTGTAATCCCAGCCCAGTGAAGGCACGAGGACCAGAGGTTTAAGGTCATCCTCAGTTGTGTAGTGAGTTGAAGGCCAATCCCACAAGATCTTCTCTCAAAAAAAAGCTAGGTGTGATGGTGCATGCTTCTAATCCCTGCACTTAGAAAGTGGAGGCAGAAGGATTGGAAGTTCAAGGTCATCCTTGCACATAGCAAGTTTGTGACCAGCCTGGACTGCATGAGATCCTGTCACAAAACACACTTTCAGCAACATTAGGAGCAATAATAAAGGTTGAGAACGGTGGTGCATGCCTGTAATCCCAACTCTCTGAAGTCAGGCAGGATCTAGAGTTCAAGGCTAGCCTGGGTTACAACGTGGGAAAACAACACGAGGAGGCTGGAAAGACGGTGCAGTGTGTTAAAGCACGTGTTACATAATGTGACGACTGGGTTTAAATCCCCGGGACTCACGGGAGACCAGCTGTGGCCTCTCCTGCTTGTCTGCAACCAGAGCAGTGAATGGGGAGACACGAGGATCTCTGGAGCTTTCTCGCCTTAAGATAGCTCTAAGTAGAAAGAGAGAGACCCTGTCCCGAGGGATTAAGACCTGATGTCCAGCCGGGTGGTGGTGGCGCACGCCTTTAATCCCAGCACTTGGGAGGCAGAGGCAGGTGGATCTCTGTGAGTTCGAGACCAGCCTGGTCTACAAGAGCTAGTTCCAGGACAGGCTCCAAAACCACAGAGAAATCCTGTCTCGAAAAAAAAAAAAAAGACCTGATGTCCTCCTCAGGCCTCCATGCATGTGCACAGGTGCTTGTACCTGCCCCCCACCCATACGCATAAACTACATATGCACACACAAAACCTGAATAACAAAAAAGCAGTCAGGCCAGGCACGCTTGTGTATGCCTTTAATCCCAGCACTCAACAGGCAGCGACAGTCATTATCACCAAGTTTGAGGCCAGCCTGGTCTACACAGGGCAGCCTAGGCTTGTTATGGGCTATTTGTGCACTGTGTGAAAATGTATTACTGTGGTTGGTTTAATAAAGAGCTGAATGGCTAATAGCTAGGCAGGAAGTTTAGTTGGGACTTCCGGGTAGTGAAAAGAAACAGGAGATAAATCCAGGTTTTCAGGAGATGCCAACAAGATATGGAGGGAGTCAGACATATATAATGAAAGGTAAAAGCCATGAGGCAAAACACAGATTAATAAAAATGTGTTGTTAGAAGAGCTAGTAGGACAAGCTTAATCTAAAGCTGAGCTTTTTCTTTTTTTTTTTTTTAAGATTTATTTATGCAGTGTTCTGCCTGCATGTATCCCTGCAGGCCAGAAGAGGGCACCAGATCTCATTACAGATGGTTGTGAGCCACCATGTGGTTGCTGGGGATTGAACTCAGGACCTCTAGAAGTGCAGCCAGTGCTCTTAACCTCTGAGCCATCCTTCCCATACCCAAGGCTGAGCTTTCATAATTAATAGTCTTGCATTGTTATTTGTGAACGGGTGACCAGCAACAAAGCTTGCTGCTACAGAGGCTACATAGTGAGATGCTGTTTTTAAAGATTGATTTAATTACACGATTTGCCTATATATATTCTGTGTGAGGGTGTCAGATCCCCTATAACTGGAGTTAGTCAGTTGTGAGCTACCAGGTGGGTGCTGGGAATTGAACCCGGGTCCTCCTTCAAAGCAGTCAGTACTCTTAACCACTGAGTCATCTCTCCAGCCTGAGACTCTGTATTAAACGAAATAGCAGTCAGAAGACTTGCCCAGTTCTTTATCTTGGTGTACCCTTCATATGTTCCTATGGTGACTGCATTTGGAAGCCCTACACCATGCTTTTAATTGGCACATCCGTACACGATTAATGAGTTAGTCCAGTTCTTTGCTATTTTTCAGGCTCTGAAAACTCCACTCCCTCACTGTTCACTGGCCTCTCCTGGCCTCACCCCAAACCAGTCCAGTTAGCCAGTCTCAACTCTTTACCAGTCCATCTCACCATTTGATGAGGATCAGAACAGGACCTCCCTGAAACAATGCTTAATGGATGGCCCACAGATTGACTCAGGGAATAAGCAGGAATAAAGACAAGTTATACAGAAAAACCACCAGCAGAGTCAGGGAGCCAGTGTGCAGGACACCCTGCTGCCACTGGACACAGGAACCAGCCTGCACTGTTGTCTTCCCTGGCATTCAACACTGGATCCAAGGGTTGGCAACACAGACATCATTGTGCCTGCCAACTTGAAGCCGCTGCCACGGACACCAGAATGAAGTGTCCACTGTCCTTGTTCCTCTGTCATTAGTTTCAGATTCAAAATCCCAGATAAGTGCATCTGATTGGCAGAGCCTAAATCAAGGGCTTGTATCTCAGCTCGGAGAGCAGCAGTTCTCGCTGGTCTCTTCAGTTCAGGTTTGCGGGGCAAGGCCTCTCAAATAGGAGTGAGTGTTCAGGGCCTGCAAGGGCCTTACATTTATGCTGCTCTAGGCAGATGCTCCCTGAGGAACACTCAGGTACAAGCTTGCTTTTGTGAGAGACTGTTATAGATTCTTCCCTATTACTGCAGTAAAACATTCTGCCAAAGACTAGAGATGGCTCAGTGGAAAAGAGCGCTCGCTGCTCTTGCAGAGGGTAAGAGTTGGGTTCCCAGCACCCACATGTAACTCCAGCGCTAGAGGGATACAATGCCAGTGTGGTTTGCTCACTGGGACATTACCACTAGCTGTTGGCAGGTCTGTTCTCAGCACAGGCCTCTCTAGCAGGCTGCTTGAAGTCCCTCAGCCATAGATACTGGCTTCTCCACACAAACAATGCCACAGCCTGTTCCAGATACTGTAAAATGCCACTAACTGGGTGGCTTCTAATAGCAATAGGGCCCACTCCTTAGCTCACAGATGCTGTTTTCTTATTAGTCCTCACATGGCAAAGAACTATGAAAAGCCTGTACTGAGGGTGGAATCCAGTCATATCTCAATCACCTAACGAAGGCCCGTCCTCCCTACAGCATCATAGCAGAGGTAAGGAGTTTGTTGGACATAAGTGTAGCTAGGGCAGAAAGCCATTCCAGAGACTACAGTGTAAGCCAGATCACCCTTTAAGACCTAACCTCAGTTCTCAGACCTTCCTTCCGCCAAATTGCTAGTCTCATAGGCCAAACCAGAAGATGATTCTCATGGGCTATCCCACAGACTGGCTGCTACATGAAGTGTGGGTGTCTGTCCCAGGACAACTGAGGGCAGAGGAGGAGTTATAGTACTCGACCAGTGTTCAAATGCCAGGACCTCTTTGGGAAGAAAACACCAAGAAACTCGGGTTATGGGCCTATTTCTTTTTATAGTGAAGACAGGGCTTCACTATGTAGGCCAGGCTGGCCTAGAACTTCCAGAGATCTACCTGCCTCTGTCTCCTGAGTGCTAGGATTAAAGCTGTAGGCCTATCTGGCAGGTACCTTGCTCTGCTTGTTGAGGCCCCAAGTTTGATCTCCAGAAACACACACATGAAAATCCTCTATCAAAACCCACCCTCGGCCGAGCGATGGTGGCGCATGCCTTTAATCCCAGCACTCGGGAGGAAGAGGCAGGCAGATCTCTGGGAGTTCGAGGCCAGCCTGGTCTACAAGAGCTAGTTCCGGGACAGGCACCAAAGCTACAGAGAAACCCTGTCTCGAAAAAAAAAAAAAAAAAAAAGAAACCCACCCTCCTCATTCCACCACACGCAGTTCCAGAATAACAAATCCACTCAGAGACATGCAACAATTGTCTTTTATTAGGCACAGGATTTTAAATGATCTCTTCAATTTCTCCATACACAGGCAAAACTATGTGTGCCATTTAACATACTGGAGCTTGCCAACTGACTCACTATCTAGAGAAGGGAAAATTAGCCCCAACCTGCTTAGCCAGGAGGCCAATTCATCTGCCGACCCCCGAGAACATGGAGATGAATATGGTAAACAGACTGTCCCCCGTCTGCACCTTCATTCACCACCATTCGATAGCCCCGGTTCAGGCCCAGGTCCGCAGCACATTTCTTGCCAACAATCATTAAATGTCCTAGAAGCTAGAAAAGAACAAAAAGTTTCTTAAATACAGGAAATGTACACTTCTCTCCATTAAATAACAGTCAAGCTGGGCATGATGACGCACACCTTTGATCCCAACACTCAGAAGACAGAGGCAGGTGGATCTTTGTGAGTTTGAGGCCAGCCTGGTCTACAGAGTGAGTTACAGGACAGGCACCAACCAAAACTACAGAGAAACCCTGTCTCAAAACAAACAAAACCACACACACACAAAACCCAACAAAACACACACACACATACCCAAACCAAAAAACCAACCCCCCAAACAACAACAATAACAACAATCAGTGATGTAAAATGTGTTAGAAATTACTTACACTTTCGTCATCATCTTCGGCTACAGAAATCTGGGCTATATGCTTCTTGGGTATCACCAGGAAATGTGTTGGCGCTTGAGGGGAAATGTCATGAAATGCAAGACACTACGGGAAAGAAACAGAAGCTGTAGTATATCCTCCACTAGACTAAAACATACTCTCTGACAAGCATGAAGGACTAAGCAAATGAATGGGAGGCACTGAATTAGATGCTAAGAAAACAGAAGTAAATGTAATGCACGGGGGCTCATATCCTATTCATGACATTTTAGAATTCTAAAAGAAGTCGGACTCTAAGCAGAGATGTAACTATTAAAGGTCAGACAAGTTATGAAAGTAAAGGGTGAGCGGGATGATGACCACAAGAAAACAGGATTCAGACTGAGTGATCAAGGACAGCCAGTGACGCTGGGGCAGTGGCACTGAGTTAGCAGCCCCCACAGGCTCATATATGCTAATGCTTAGACATCTGGGAGTGATCCCATGCTTCCCACCAGGGTGATAATGGACTAAACCACTGAAACTGTAAGCAAGCTCCCAATTAAATGTTTTCTCTTGTAAGAGTTGCCTTGGTCATGGTGTCTCTTCACAGTAATAGAACAGTATTAAGACAATGGATGAGCAAAATTTAATCTCTCAACCTTGCCAGGCCGATCTCAGTCAAGTCCTCTGGTTCAAGTCACACTGCCCATAGTTCTTTACCTTCATCTTCAGGGCCTGCTATTCCCCTGCAATGATCCTCTCTGTACTCTCTCTTTTTAAAAAAGATTCCGAGGCCAGCTAGGGCCATTACACAGAGAAATCCTATCTCAAAACAACAAAAACCAACAACAACAACAACCAAAAAACAAGGAAAAAATGTATTTATTTTCATGTAGATGAGGATTCTGCCTGTCTGCCTGTGTGGATGTGCACCACGTTCATGCTTTGCTCATGGAGGCCAGAAGAGGATGCTGGATCCCCTGGAACCGGAGTAGGACAGTTCTGAGCCACTTGATGTGGGTATTGGGAATCAAACCAATCTTAACCGTTGAATTTAAAATGCTACACATTGCCAGGCAGTGGTGGCGCAGGCCTTTAATCCCAGCACTTGGGAGGCAGAGGCAGCTGGATCTCAGTGAGTTCGAGGCCAGCCTGGTCCACAAAGTGAGTTCCAGGACGGCCAGGACTGTTATACAGAGAAACCCTGTCTCAAAAAACAAAAACAAACCAACAACAACAAAATGCTACACATTCCTCAACCTGAAAACCTACAAATTCCTCCCTCCCTAGCATGTTAGTAATGTCTTTCATTTTTTTGTGTATGTGGGTGTGTAACCTATACACATCCCTCCTGTACTGCTTTCCACCTTATTGAGTAGAGACAGGGTCCCTTATTGAACTTAATGTTTGTGACTAGGCTGGCTGGCCAGATGCCAGGCAGCTCCAGAACTTTGCCAGTCTCTGCCTCCGAACTGTGAAGTCACAGGTACATGCAGCTATGCCCAGCTTTTTACACGGCGGCTGGGGATTTGAACTCAGGTTCTCATTTCTTCAGAGCAAGCACTCTTATCCAGTGAACTATCTCCTCCGCCTCCATCTTTCGTATTTGGGAAACAAACCTGATTCCCCTCCTCCTCCCACCTTTTCCAGATTGTCTAATTTCCTGTTTTGTTTTTTCACTCGGCAGGTATTGGTTTTTGTTTTTTTTTTAATCTCTTGCTCCCTTCCTAACAGAACCCAGCCATACTTATCTGGCTAGGGAGTAGTTTTACTTGATCTATGCTAAAAAACGCTGTATCATTTAGAATGCTTCAGCCAGTTAGACTGAAGTTCAGTCATTATTTCAAAGATCAGTGTATCAAAACAACTGCAAACTATGCTTGTTTGGTTTGGGTTTGTTTTTAAAAGATGGCGTCCCCATGTAGTCGACGCTGGGTTTGAACTGATTCTCTTGCCTCTACCTCCCCAACTGCAGGAATCACAGTTTACAGCTTTTTCTTTCTTTCAAGTGTTTTGCTTTGTTTTTGAGGCAAGGAGTTACCCTGGAAGTCCTGGCTCAGCCTTCTGGATGCTGGGATTACACTAGAGTCTACAACAAATGTAATTTACATAAAACTCACCTCAAGGAACCGAATTAAATTTGGGGTAAATGTTTCGAGTTTATGTGAACATTACCAGTAGCGTTAATGCGTCCTCGTATTTTTTATTTCTTAGAGGGGAAAAAGAAACAACCCTTTGAGCCCCACCATAAATGTTTTCTCGTTCAGGAGGGCGTGGTGGGCCGCCTACAATCCCAGCACTGGGACGTGGAGGGGAAGGGGGAAGGTTCGACGGTTAGAGGTTAGCCCCAGTTGGTTACTCGCGAGTTCGGAGTCAGCCTGGGGTACTTGAAGCCTATTTATTAAAAACAAAACAAAAAGGCACAACAACAAAACTAAAGCAGTATTTTTAAAAGGTTGAGGGGCTGATTCCGCTCTCCAGGAGCAAAGTCTGCGGCGGAGACGAGGAGCGGAAGGCCCGCGAATCCCCGGTCACCTGGCAGTGCGGGGACTGCGGCGCGCGGGAGACCGCGGAGATTGCGCCGGGGGCACGATCGGGTTTCTCGCGGGCCAGATTGACACCGGCGAGGTGAGTGGCGGCCGCGGGCCCCGGTGGACGTCACCCTACGGGTCGTCACCTCCCGGGGCCACCGGCCGCACCTCCCCCGGGCCGCGACACGCGGCGAGCCAAGCGGCCGATAACGCGTAACCCGAGCGCAGGCACGCGCCGCAGGGCCACGCGGGCGCAGGGCCAGGCCAGCCGGGCCGCGCGTCGCCTCCGGCCCGCGGCTCCTCAGGGAACGCCGGCGTGTCTCCCGGCCGCAAGCCTACCCGGTCGTCCTCGAAGATGATCTTGGCGGGGATTTCTTTGCGGATGATCTTGCCGAAGATCGTGTCGCCACCGGGCTGGGCCACTTGAGCCTTGGCAATCTCGTCAGCCATCGCAGCCGCTCGCTGTCCTTCCCGCGCCGCGGCCACGGTGGGGAGAGGAACCGCGGGAGCGCGCGGGGACCGCCGGCTCGCGCCCGGTCGTTTTGCGCATGCGCACTGGCGCCCGCGCCCGACTGCGACGAGCAGGGGCGTGAAATGGGCGAACGCCCTTCCTTGCGCCTCTGCAGGAGAGTCTGATGTGTCAGCTTCGGGAGGAGGCTCGGAACGGTGAAGTGCTTGCCAAGCGCGCTCAGAGTTCTAGGTTTGATACCCAGTGCCTAAAAACCGGGCCTGCTGCTGCACAGCCGTAATCCCAGAGTTCGAGAGAGAGATGGAAGCCGCAGGATGTTAGTTCAGTTCATTCTCCGCAACATGGTGGGTTTGAGGCCAGCCTGGGTTACCTGAGACCCTGTCTCAGAACAGCTTGTTTCTTACTAAAATGGTGCTCGTCACGGTTGCTGGCTGAGATACCTTAGCGTTTAATTTTTTTTTTTAAGATTTATTTTTATTTTATGTATATGAGTATTTTGCCAGTATGTATGAGAGTGCTCCACATCCAGTGTCTGGGATTCTCTGGAACTGGAGTTAAGGTGGTTGGGAGCCATGTGGGTGAAAGGAACTGAAACCTGGTTCTCTCCAAGAGCAGCAAATGCTCTTACCCCTGATCATTTAAATTCTCCGTTAGCTGAGGTCTTGGTTAGAGGTATAAAGTCTTGCATCAGGTGTTTTGTTTTGTTGCTGTATATGGCTCTGGTTCTCAATCTTAACTACATACTAAAAATCACTTGGGGGCCCTTTCAACATCTCTGGCCACACTCCAGATCAATTAAGTCCAAATCTGCAGCGATGAGACCTACCTGGGTGGCAGTTGTTTGTGAGCCTCTGGGGCTGTCTTCCTAGTAGTAATTAGCTTCAGGAAAGATGCTCCAACCGCCCTTGGTCCCACCTCCAACCCTCCTCCCCTCTATCCCTTTGCTCCTCTTTAAAAGTGTTTTCTACATATTGTGTTTACTCTGTCATCTTTGGTTCTTTGAGTCCATCTCCTTCCTGTCAGGACCTCCATTCCCAAAATTTTGTAGACACTACCAATTGTCATATAGATCTGTTGGCGCGAGTTGCCACCGTTGCTACCATTATCTTGTTTCAACATCTTCTCTCCACTGCCCCTCTGGATGGTGTTTTCTTCTGCACAATTACTCTCAATTTCCACACCTCACTAGATTCTCTTCTTGGTTCTTGGCTCTTTCGGTTTTTTGAGGCAGGGTTCCTCTGTAGTTTTGGAGCTTGCCCTGGAACTAGCTCTTGTAGACCAGGCTGGCCTCGAACTCACAGAGATCTGCCTGCCTCTGCCTCCCGAGCGCTGGGATTAAAGGCCTGCGCCACCACTGCCTGGCATGTTCTTGGTTCTCTTATGTGACCATCTCCAAGTGACCATATTAAGAATCTTTAGGGGCTTCCTTGGAACAGGTCTGAAGTACAGTAAAGAAGCTCTGGGAGTCAGGAGGTGAAGGACTGAGTGGGAGGACCTTTGAGAGAGGGTGCAAGGGAAACCTTGCTGTTGACATGATTGGGGTGGGTGGGGGTCGTCATTGCCAATTGAAGTGCTGGTTCTAATTAGTAACATTTAGAACATTGAGTGGGGTGACACTGTAAGGGTGGGGAAAATCTAGCTCCCCCCAGCCCATTCTTGGGGATGAGGGAAGGCAGGAGAATGCCCCTTCCCTCCTGATCCCTTAGTGTGTATTGAGCTGTTTTTTTCTTCAATTCTGGCAGGACAGGGTGGGAACTGGTAGTGACCAAGTTCCCTGTTCAAACCTTTTATTGGGTACAAGATTGAATGTTTGATTTTAGGTTTTATTTTCTTACGAATGTCCAGATCTGTGTTTCTCCCTACCCTCTGAGATTGGCCAGTTGGAAGTGTCTAGTTTTTGTTCATCTCACATTTTTGGTGCAGGGACTGAGACCCTGCCACCCTATGCTCTGCATCCATGCCTCTTTTGGACATTAAAGGTCAATTGATACAAAAAAATTAGAAAACATTAATAAAATTATAAATTAAAAGAAAAAAATAAGAAAAAAAAGAATCTTTAGGGGCTTAAAGAGGTGGCTCAGTAGTTAAGAACATATATTGTTCTCTCAGAGGCTAGCACAAGCATAACTGCCTATAATTCCAGGGGAATATGAAGTCTCTTGCCTAGCAGGGTATCTTCAATCACAAGTGCATATATGCACATACAGATATACATATATATATATATACATAATTAAACATAAAAATATATTTTAAAAGGAAAACATATGTATGACATTTGACTACTCTGTCTTCTCAAAATTATTATCACCATTATTGAGACAGTGTCTAATATAGCCTAGACTGGCCTCCAACTTGCTATATAACTAAGGATGTTCTTAAACTCCTGATCCTTCTGCATCCACCTCAGAGTGCTGGGATTGCAGGCCTGCAATGCATGCCTGGCTTGACAAAATTATTGATAGTGGTTCCTGATAATCTCAGAGTATCCCATTCTTTGCTATCAAAGGCATTATTTGTACTTTACAATCACTGGTAAATCATATCTATGCATAAACATTAGTTTTTTAAAAAGATTTATTATTATGTATACAACATTCTGCCTCCATGTATGCCAGGCTGGCCTCAAACTCAGAGATCAGCCTGACTCTGCCTTCCAAGTGCTGGGATTAAAAGCATGCACCCCTAGGCCTATCTTTTATTATTATTATTATTATTATCATTATTATTATTATTATTTTTAATTATGAGAGAGAAAGGTATATGAGAGAGAAAGGGAGAGTGTGTAATTGAATGCAGGTGCCTGTACAGGCCTGTTGTAAGGAGGGGGCTGCTTGTTGGTTCCTGGCTGCTTAGCCCCAGAATAATCACACAGAAACTGTATTAATTAAATCACTACTTGGCCCATTAGCTCTATCTTCTTATTGGCTAACTCTTACATACTAATTTAACCCATTTCTATTAATCTGTGTACCTCCATGTGTCTGTGGGTTATTGACTAAAGTTCTGTCTGGGGCTACATGGCTTCTCTCTGACTCCGCCTCCTTTCTCCCAGCATTCAGCCTAGCTTCCTCCCCTCTCCCTTCTGTTCCCTACGCAGGCCCAAGACAATCCTTTATTAACCAATGGTATTCACAGCATACAGAGGGGAATCCCATATCACAGGCCAAAGGCTCAGATGCCTGTACACTTGATGCCATTCAGTGTGGGTGCTGGGAACAGAACTCAGGTCCTTTAGAAGTGCAGCTCAGAATCACTCAGCCATCTCTCCAGCCCCTGAATCATTAATGTTACATATTTATTAAATACAGTGTTGATTCATCTACAGTGAACAGTGACAAAATATGTGTAATGCCTTAAGCTGACTTCCTAAATATAAAATTCATTAGGATGGGAGAGATAGCTCAGGGGTGAAGAACACTGCACTGGGCGGTGGTGGCGCACGCCTTTATTCCAGCACTTGGGAGGCAGAGGCAGGCGGATCTCTGTGAGTTTGAGGCCAGCCTGGTCTACAAGAGCTAGTTCCAGGACAGGCTCCATAGCTAGATAGAAACCCTGTCTCGAAAAACAAAAACAAAAACAAAAAGAAAAGAAAAGAAAAAGAAAAAAGCAAAGAAAATAAACAAAACAAAACACTGCTCTTCAAGGGGACCCAGTTCAGTTTCAGCACCCACAAGGTGGCTGACAACCATCTGTAACTCTAGTTCCAGAGGATCTGATGCCTTTGTCTGGCCTCCTCCTACATATGGTACACAGGCATACATGCAGGTAAAACAGCCATACACACAAAATAAACCTTTTTAAAAATTTAATTAACATATACAAGTTGTACATATTTATAAAGTAATTGATCTTTCACATTGTGTACATAGTATATACAAATTATAAAGAGATTAGTCCACATTCTGTTATCTTTACATTGATTGCCTTGGTGGTTATGAACTCTTTTCTTGTCATCTTTCATTAGACAGAAAATAGGTTCTTGTAAGCTACATTCACCAATTTTTGCTATAGAACTCTAGAACTTAACCATTAGACTATACATATGTGATAGTTTGTAAATGTTGCTTAAACTCAGTGCCACTGCCCATACCAGCATTATTAGGACACGCGTGTTCATCATCCATCTTCTGTGGCTGCTACCTAACTATGGCAGTGCAGTTCAACAGCGACAGAGACCGGGCCTTTAATCCCAGCACTCGGGAGGCAGAGGCAGGCGGATCTCTGGGAGTTTGAGGCCAGACTGGTCTACAGAGTGAGTTCCAGGACAACTAGGGCAGATACACAGAGAAACTCGGCCACGAAAAACCAAACCAAACCAAACCAATGATGACAGAGACCACAGGATTCACAGCTGAAAATATCTAACCAGCCCTTTGCAAATAAAGTAACCACGACTTAATTTACACTCACAGATGCCAGCTGTTGAGCCTGGATGAGTGCAAGACGACCTGCCACCAACCGTCACTGACAGAGATGGACAGTTAGAGCCAGGAAAGACCAGTGTGTAGGTAAGTGAGTTTGCTTCTGGGGCGCTGGAACTCAATCCTCATGTTATGTAGCAGGCACTTTACCAGCTGAGCCATCTGCTGAGTTTTGCTGTAGTTTTGTTGAGACAGGGTCTCATGTAGCCCAGGGGGAACTTGAAGTTGCCATTTAACTGAGGATGACCTTGAACTCTTGACCTTCCCGCCTCCACACCCAGCCACAATGAGGTTTGTAAAATGTAAACAGTGATGTCACTCTCCAGCTGATGTTATTTCAGAACATTCTATCCCAGAATGCGATCCAAATTATTTATCTTGGGCTGGAGAGATGGCTCAGAGGTTAAGAGCACTGACTGCTCTTCCAGAGGTCCTGAGTTCAATTCCCAGCAACCACATGATGGCTCACAGCCATCTATAATGAGATCTGGTGCCCTCTTCTGGAATACAAACATAAATGGAAGGAATATTGTATACATAATAAATAAATCTTAAAATATAAAAAAATTAAATAAAAAGAAAGATAATCACATTCTTTCATAAAACAAAAAACAAAAAAAGAAATTATTTATCTTGACTAATAGGCACCGGTATGAGCACGTCCTGGCTCTTTCTCCTCCGTTTACTTCCATTTTGAACTTATTGACTGGCTTCACACAAACTAGATGACGTAAGCAGAATATATATGCCCACGTCCCAGCAGGGATCCAGAGGGATCCCATGAACGTGTTATGGCAGTAGGTAAAGGGTATTTTGCAGCCGCGATTAAATTAAGGACCCGGAAATGGGTAAGCTCTTGGATTTAGCTAGGTGAACCCAGGGCCTTGAAAGTGAGGAGAGAGGAGATGTGGTGGCTAAGCCAAGGTAAGAGATACTGGCTTAGATGATGGATGGATGGTACTCTGGGTGTCCTAAGTCAAATTTGTTTCCACTGAGCAGAGCTCCTTGTCAGCTGGGCTGCATTCTTCCTGGAGGCTCTAGAGGGCAGTCCACTCCCTTGTCTTTTCCAGCTTCCAGAGACCATTCGCTTCCCTCCGTTTGTGGCCTCTTTATTCCTCTCCAAAACAGCAGATGAGGATCTTCAAACTCTCCCTGTTCCCTTCTTCCACTTTTAATATGACCCTTTAGACACACCAGACATATCCAAAAGATCCCCATATCAGAATATTAATTTAATTCTTCTACCAAAAACCCTTATTTCTCCAAGGTAAGACTGTAGGAGCCAGCCATAATAAGCTAAATATGAACAGATCCACCCAAAGGAAGTTCTTTACTTCCAACCATTATCACCAGCCGGAGTCTCAGTAGTTTACCCTGAAGCAATACCTGGTTGCAGGAAGAATCACAAGCTGAGATTACCGGACCACTACCCAAGAACAGACCATCCAAAAGAAATGCCTAGCATTCCAACCGCTGTAGATAGGATCACCTGCCAGCACACTCACCAGGACACCCTTAGACAAATGTCAGCCTGTCAAGGGTCCTGAACCTCAGAAACCCCTCACCCACCCTCACCTTTCCTACTATAAAAACCCAACTCTAACTGAGCTTGGGGCTCTCCTTTTATTCCAATAAGTTGGACATGCAGAGAGACTGAGTTTGCAAACTTGCATAAAATAAAGGCTCTTTGGTTTTACATATGGGACTCGATCTCCTTTTTGGCTTTTGGGGGACTTTGTGGATTTGGGCATAACAAAGACAATGTGAAATTTTGGGCATCTGAGTGCATGCATCCTTTTGTGGGGAGCGTGGGGGTGGGGGGGTGACATTATCCTGCCAGCAACAGGGTTCCGTGAACTCACATTCTGGTGTTTCTTCAATTCAGTTTTCCTGTTTAGATGTGAACATGTTCCCCAATAACCAGAGCAGTAAAGAGTGCTGAGCCATCTCGTTTCACTTTGGTGGAATAGCTGAAGGAACTGTAATATGTTTGTTTAGGAGAAAGCTCAGTCTGGTTGGGCACTGTAGAGCTATATTTTCTTTAAAAATTTTATCCAGCCGGGCGATGGTGGCGCACGCCTTTAATCCCAGCACTCGGGAGGCAGAGGTAGGCGGATCTCTGTGAGTTCGAGACCAGCCTGGTCTACAGAGCTAGTTCCAGGACAGGCTCCAAAGCCACAGGGAAACCCTGTCTCGAAAAACCAAAAAAAAAAAAAAAAAAAAAAAATTTTATCCATTTATATATTTATGTGTGTATGCTTACGTGACTTTATGGGCACCACGTGTATGTAAGAGGCACTAGATCTCCCAGAACTGAAGTTACAGATGGTTGTGAGCCACTGTATAAATGCTGGGCACTCAGCCCCAGTCCTCTGCATGATCAGTAAGTGCTATTAAGCACTGAGCCTTCCCTCCAGCCACAGGAGCTATGCTATTTTCAAATAACATAGGAGGGGTTTTAGTTAACTTTCTAGCTAGAAATTATTATTACAAAAACTATATATATATTTTTTTGTTTTTTGTTTTTCGAGACAGGGTTTCTCTGTGGCTTTGGAGCCTGTCCTGGAACTAGCTCTTGTAGACCAGGCTGGTCTCGAACTCACAGAGATCCGCCTGCCTCTGCCTCCCGAGTGCTGGGATTAAAGGCGTGCGCCACCACCGCCCGGCCAAAAACTATATTTTTAAAGGAAACTGTGCTACAGTACTTGTACTGGGTGGTTGTGTGTGCCAGCTTGACACAAGCTAGAGGAAGGAACCTCAGCTGAGGAGGTAGATGCCTCCTTGAGATCCAGTGCAGGCATTTTCTCATTTAGTGATCAGTGGGGGAGGCTCCAGCCTATGGTGGGTGGTGCCATCCCTGGGCTGCTGGGCCTGGGTTCTATAAGAAGGTAGGCTGGACAAGCCATGGGAAGCAAGCCAGTAAGCAGCACCCCTCCATTGTCTCTGTATCAGCTCCCGCCTCCAGGATCCTGCCTTGTTAAGAGTTCCTGTCCTGACTTCCCTCAGTGATGAACATTGATGAGGAAGTGTAAACCAAATACACCCTTTCCTCCCCAACTTACTTTTTGGTCATGGTATTTCATCTCAGCAATAGAAATCCTAACAAAGACAGTACTGAAGTGTAATTAAAAAAAAAAAAAGATTACTCCAGAAGGCACTACAATTGAATGTCACAGATGACCTAATTTACTATTTCTTGGATAAAAGACAAGAGCTACTACACTTGATTTAATAATTGGTTATATCAAATGTTCTTCTGCAATTCTAGAACTTCCATAACAGTTTTTTGAGATTTTTATTTATTTTTATGTGTATTAGTGTTTGCCTGAATGTGTATATCTATATCATTTGCATGTGGTGTCCTTGGAGGCCAGAAGAGGGTGTTGGATCCCCTGGTACTGGACTTACAGATCATTGTTAGCTGCCATATGGATGTTGGGAATTGATCTCAGGTTCTCTGGAAGAGCAGCCAACACTTTAAAAAAAAAATTTTAACTTATTTTATGTACATTGGTGCCCGACCTGCATATATGTCTGTGCAAGGGTGTCATGTTGGATCCTCTGGAACAGTTGTGAGCTGTCATGCGGGTGCTGGAAATTGAACCCTGGGTCCTCTGGAAGAGAACTAAGTGCTCTTAACTGCTTAGCCATCTCTCTGGCCCTCGCAGCCTGCATTCTTCTATGTCAGCTCTCTAGCCATCAGTAACAGTTTTTAAAAGTTGACAATGATCTTGCTGTTCTCATGATGACTTGCTAGGCAAGCTGTTACACATTTGTGATCCTAGCACCAGGCAGGCAGAGACAGTGTTAGGAACATTTCTTAATGTGAGCTCCCTGTCGACACAAAATTCCCAATCAAGCCAAATCAAAACAAACCAAATTGGCCGGGTGGTGGTGGCTCACGCCTTTAATCCCAGCACTTGGGAGGCAGAGGCAGGCGGATCTCTGTGAGTTCGAGGCCAGCCTGGTCTACAAGAGCTAGTTCCAGGACAGGCTCCAAAACCACAGAGAAACCCTGTCTCGAAAAAAAAAAAAAAAAAAAAAAACAAACCAAATTAAAAAATATCCAGGTTTAACAGGAGATCTGCGCTCTCCGGTGTCCCCGAGGGGGAACCTGGAAGGGGGGGAGGGGGACAGGGGACACTGACCGGGAATCAGCGGGAAGCCCGATCCCCAGGGAAGGGTCAGGACCTGGCCTGCTGGGATTTGGAGTCCAGACCAGGCCTGGGGGCTGTGATAGATGTAAGGGGCTGGGGCCTACACTCCCAACTTGACAGACAGAAGATCCTTGAGACTAGGCCAATCAGTCTAGCTTAACTGGTGACTTCTAGGTCTCAAACAAAGTAGAAGGCATTTCTGAGGAAAATTACAAATGTGGTGGTGTATGGCTTTAATCCCAGCACTCTGAGACAGAGGCAGGCAGATCTCTGTGAGTTCGAGACCAGCCTGATTTATAGAGCAAACTTCAAACCAGGCAGGGCTCTATAGTGAGACCCTGTCTCAAAGCCAAACCAAACTCACCCACACTTTTTTAGTTTGTTTTGTTTTTCAAGACAGATTTTTCTCTGTTTAGTCCTGGCTGTCCTGGAACTCAATCTGTAGATCAGGCTGGCCTCCCAAATGCTGGGATTAAAGACATGCACCACCACCGCCTGGCCCTCTTTAGCTTTTTGATTGAGACAGAGTTTCTTATATAGGCTGATACTCCTGACATTATCTCCCAAACGCTGGGCTTACAAGATGTACCACCACACCCAGCTCCCAAATCTTTTAATAACCGGTCAATTTTACCTAAAAGTAACCTCAAATGCTACAGGAGTGTTGAAGGCAAACGATTGTGAAATAGAAACAAGGAAGCATGCCTTAAGTTCTAAGTTAAAATGTATATAAATGTTATGGTTACGACTGTGAAGCTTTTAATAGATGATTTTCTACCTCAGCAAAACCAAAGAGCAGGGTAAGATAAGGAGGCTAATGGTAATGCAGAGGGTGAGGAGTCTCTGGGATCAAGCGTGTGAACTTGAGCAGGCAACTCAGCGGCACCTTCTGGGGGAGGAATTAAGCAAATATATAAACAGAACTTTCAGGAGGCAGCGTTCTGCTTTGTGGTGGCTGTGTTTGTTAGGGCTTGGCTTTTGTTTGCACACGTTTCCAAGGAGACAGTCACAGCTGGGAAACGTTAAAATATAGGAACTTCAAGAAACGACCCACGCCCTAAAACGGAAGGTAAAAACGAGCAGGTGCCAAGGTCACCCATTAACTAATAACCAGGCGTGCAGCAAAGCGGAAGGAACTCTGACCCTAACAAACATGGCTTCCGGTTACTTCCGTTCTCCTTTTCGTCATTTGGCTCTGCGACTTCTCGCGATTTTATAGTTGGCTCTACTTAGCAAACGCCTGGCCTTCTTCCTGTGGAGAAGGCGAGCTAGGGAGGAGGAACTATGCTTTGATTGGTTGCTATGCCGGAGCGTTTCTGGCCACGCCCCGGCCTTGATTGGCTACCGGGAGGGGGCGGCTTGAGAGGCGGTGGCAGCGGCGTGGGGAGCCATGGGTCAGCCCGCCAAGGTGACAGGGCTGGGGAGGAGGGTGCAGGGAGGCTGAAGATCAGGACCCTCGGCAGGGGAGGGAGGCGACCCGAAGGGACGCAGAGTGGAGGAGTCAGTGGAAGAGGGTGACGACCATGAGAGCAGTGGGAGGGAGGGGAGACGGCCCCGAGGGAGAGTGAATGAGGAGGGTGACCACCCTGATCGGCGGTGAGCGGAGGAGGGCGACCCCGAGGGGCGCTGAGTGGAGAATGACAGCCATGAGGGACAGTGAGTGAGGGGGTGATAACCCTGATCGGCGGTGAGCGGAGGAGGGCGACCCCGAGGGGCTCTGAGTGGAAGAGAGTGACAGCCATGAGGGACAGTGAGTGAGGGGGTGACAACCATGAGAGATGGTGAGTGGAGGAGGGTGTTGATCCTAAACAGACCGCCCTTGTCTTCATAAAGAAACCAGGAGTAAGAAGATTATAGACAATAAAATCGAAGGAAGTTCTTCAGACTAAAAACACAGCTTGTTTTGTGAGGCTGAAACTAGGATTTAACTTACCTAGAGGAATTCAGAAATCTCTAGAGAGGGAGTGGCTGCATTGCTGAACCTCATGTTCATGGCTATCCCAGACAATGTAGGTCTTGTCTCAAAATTTAAAAAGGAAAAAAATGAAATCACAAGAAACCATAGGCAGATACCTGAAGTTTAATTGGGAATTAGGAGGGTCTGGCCTCAGACTTTCTGTGTAGCCCCGACTGGCTTCCAACTCAGCAGTCTGCATGCCAAGTGCTGGGATTACAGGTGTGAGCCACTACACTCAGCTACTTTTTGCATTTGAAAAGTTGTTTTGTAGGAATGTGGCTGTATTTAGTTCAGTAGTAGAACCCTTAGCGTGGTCAAGGTCCTGGGTTCCATGCCCAATACTGCATAAATAATAAATAAAAAATGTAATTATTTTATTAGCTCCAATATAATATTGCTCCCAATAGCTTTGTGATAATAAAGATAGCATTTTCTTTTTAAAAGTATTTTCTTTGAATGGGTGGTGTTCCTGAATGTTTGTATATCATGTGTATGCCTGGTACTCACAGAGGCCAGAAGAGGGCGTGAGAGTCCCTGGAACTGAAGCTGAAGGTGGTTGTCAGCTGCCATGTGGGTGATGGGGAGAACCTGGGTCCTCTGCAAGTGCAGCCCCTGATTTTAACCTCAGAGCCATCTCTCCAGCTCCCATTTTCTTTTTATGAGGATAATGGTCTTAAACTAGTGGCCCCAGTCCCTTAGGTACTACATATAATTACTGAGATTACTGTTTGGTTTGAGACTATGGTCTTCATATGATCTTTGGGATCAAGTGATTTCCATGCTCCACTTCCTAAGATGCTGGGACTACAGGTGTGTACCTAGACACCTAGTCGTGTGTGTGTCATGTGTGTGTGTGTGCATGTGTGTGTATGTGCGTGCACGTGCTTGCGTGCGTGCCTGCCTGCCTGTCTCTTTTCACTTAATTTATTCTTTTATTTTGTAGTGCTGAGAAATGAACCCAAAACCCGTTACATGCTAAACACAGTCTACTGTGGCACCTTTAAGAGCCATATTCGTGGCCGGGTGGTGGGTGGTGCCTTTAATCCCAGCTCTTGGGAGACAGAGGCAGAGGCAGGCAGATCTCTGTGAGGTTGAGGCTACAAGAGCTAGTTCAGGACAAGCTCCAAAGCTACAGAAAAACCCTGTCTCGAAAAACAACAACAACAACAACAAAAAAAAATCCATATTCCTGTCAACAATCTCTGCAAGGCAATCAGCTCTTACTGTCAAGCACTTTAGAAAAATTCTTTCTGGCTGGTTGGTAGTGCACACCTTTAATCCCAGCACTCAGGAGGCAGAGACAGGTGGATCTCTGTGAGTTCAAGACCAGCCTGGTCTACAGAGTGAATTCCAGGACAGCCAAGGCTGTTACATAGAAAAGCCCTGACTAGGGGCTGGAGAGATGGCTCAGCGGTTAAGAGCATTGCCTGCTCTTCCAAAGGTCCTGAGTTCAATTCCCGGCAACCACATGGTGGCTCACAACCATCTGGATTGAGGTCTGGTGCCCTCTTCTGGCCTGCAGACATACACACAGACAGAATATTGTATACATAATAAATAAATATTTAAAAAAAAAAAAAGAAAAAAAGAAAAGCCCTGACTAGAAAAAAACACACAAAAAGGGAGAAAGAAAGAAAGGAAGGAAGGAAGGGAAGAAAGGAAAGAAAAATCCTTTCTGTGCACATTTCTCAATTTCAAAGCCATCCCCATGATGTTGTTTCCTCCCTGTTCTATAGCAAGTCTGTTCCTTTCCTGTGATTGTCTTAAAGTACAGACCAAGCATAAAAAAATAAAAAATCCTAAATCTAAAATGCTCATAAGTAAATCTTAAATATTTTCCCATTTCATGTGTGTACATGTGAGTGCATGTGTGCATGTATGGATACTTCTATTGCTCTTCTACCTTCTTTATTGAGGCAGGGTCTCTCAACAGAACCCAGAGTTCTCCAGTATGAGTATGTAGCCTTGAGAGCCAGTTGCTTTGGGTATCCTCTGTCTCTGCCTTTCAAGGCTGGAAGTGTGCATCTACCCTGTATTTTGGGGGGGTTCTAGGGATCCAAATTCAGGTCTCTATTTTATTTTGTTTTTAATTTTTTTTATCTTAATGTGCATTGATGTTTTGCCTGCACGTATGTCTGTGTGAGGGTGTCAGATCACCTGGAATTGTGTGGTGTCATGTGGATGCTGGGGATTGAACCCAGGTCTTTTGGAAGAGTTAATTCTCCTGCCTCCCGCTCCTGAGTGCTGGATTTACAGATAATGAGCCACCATACTTGGCTTAGAAGATTAGTGTTTTGTGGGTTTTTTTTCTTTATTTCTTTCCTTCCTTACTTCTTTCTTTCCCCCCTCTCCCTCTCTCTCTTCCTCCCTCCCTCCCTTCCTCCTTTCATTGACTATTGTTTGTTTCACAGACCTTAACAGTTTTGTAAATAACAGTTTTTTCTTTAATGTTTTGGTGCTAGATGGAGCCTGGGAGCCCAGGGCCTTACCTTTGCTAAATTGCACACTATACCACTGAGTTGTAACCCCAACTGCTACTTTTTTTTTTCTAATTATGTGTTTGTGTGCATGTGTGTGGGTATGTATGCACAAGTGCAGATGCCTGCAGAGGCCAGAGGAGTTACAGGTGGTTGTGAGCCACTTAATGTGGGTGCTGGGAACCAAACTGAGGTCCTCTGAAGAATAGTTTACATACAATACATCCTCCTGACCACTGCACCATCTCTCCAGTTCCCCATTGGTTTTGGCTTTTTGTGTGGGGAGTGGATGGGTGTGGATTTTTGAGCAGGGTTTCTCTGTTCACAGCCCAACCTTGTTTTGTTCTTGAACTGACAGAGACATAGCAACTCTGAAGATATTTTGCAAGTTCTTGCTTTACCAGCTATGCTGAAAACAAATAGGAAGTGAATCCTATTTAATCCTTCTAATACAGCAATTTTAAATGTTATGTAAAATGTGATTTTTTTTTCCTGATACTGGGTTTCTCTGAGTAGTCCTGGCTGTCCAGGAACTCACTCTGTAGGCCAGGCTGGCCTCCAACTCAGAGATCCACATGCCTCTACCTCTGAGTGTTGGGATTAAAGGCATGCACCACTGTCACCTGACTTTGATTTTGATTTTTTTCTTAACCATAAAATCTTATATTTTTTATTTATTTGTGTGTGTGTGTATGTGTGTGATATATGTATAACTCTGTGTGTGTGTGTGTGGTCAGAGGAAAACCTCAGGTGTTGGTCCTTGCTTCCACCTTGTTTGAGACAGGGATTCTGCATGGCAGGCTAGCTCCAGAATCCCTTGAGCGCCTAGAATTATCCTGTCTCTCTGCTGTCATCTTGCCACAGGCATACAGGGGTTACAGATGTGCACTCTCATATCTGTTTTTATGTGGATTCCAGGGATTTGAACTCACAACTCAGAACTGCGGAGCATGTGCTTTATCCCCTGAGCCATCTCCTCGGCCCTGAATTCTTCTTTTTCTTAATAGGTTTTACAACTCTTTAGAACACTACACAGGACCAGACAACAAGTTTTTAAAAATGATAAGAGAGCATTAGAAGGTAAATATATTTTTCATTCCTTTAGAGCAAATCCATGCTTTTGTTGTTTGTTTTATTTGTGTTGCAGTGCTAGGAATTGATCTTAGAACCTCACCCATTAAAGCAAATCACTCCATCATTGAGCTAGGGTGCCACCGTGATCTGGGAATCTTAGATATCCCAGGCTGGCTTTGAAGGTGCTCTTGTAGAGGGTGACCTTGAGCTCCTGATCCTCCTGCCTGAGGTGTGTGCCACCACCCCTGGTGCACACCCATTCTTTAGCTGGCTGCTCTTCTCTTCTGACCGAGTGGCTCCCTAATCTTCTGTGAAGACCGGCTCACATTATTTCTATGGAAGAATACTTAATACTTATAAAAATTCAATTTCCTTATAGAATCATTTATAGAAGGGGCAGGTAAGAATCAAGGTTCTTTTTTGTTTTTCGAGACAGGGTTTCTCTGAGTGGCTTTGGAGCCTGTCCTGGAACTAGCTCTGTAGACCAGGCTGGCCTTAAACTCACAGAGACCCACCTGCCTCTGCCTGTACCTTCTGAGTGCTGGGATTAAAAGTCTGCGCCACTACCACGCAGCTAGGATAGGACCAGACTCTTAACTCCTTTACATACTGAGAAAGATCAGCACCAAAGGAGACATCCATGGCCATTTTTCTGTCAACATGGGTTATTTTATTGTTTTAGCCAACATTTGTTGAATATTTACTAAGGACTTCAAATAATTAAGTTGCTGCAATGTAGGTGGTATGTGTGAGCCTAAAAGTTGTTTTTTTTTTTTTTTTTTTTTGGTTGTTTGAGACACACAGGCCACTTTATAGTCTTACCCATCCTAGAACTTGCCATGTCGACTGTGCTGACCTCAGACTCACAGAGCACCTCCTGCCTTTGCCCCCGCCCTCCCCGCCCCCCCTACTTAGTTAAAGGCATGCGTTACCACACCTACCTACCACACCTAGCAACTCTGCTTTCATCATTCACTTTTTCTTTAGCCAAGGTGTTCGGGATCAGATCTTCCATACTGATGCATCTGTGTGTGCGGGCATATACGGTTTGCACTGGTTCTTCCCGTCTTCATAAAGCGTTTTAGTTGGGTGTGGTAGCACATCCATGTAACTCTAGCACTCTGGAGGCTGAGGCAGAGGGCTCACGTGTTCAAAACAGCCTGGGCTTTACAGTGAGACCCTAGCTCAAAACAAAACAAATGTTTAGATTTACACAAAAGACATACTTGGGTTCAGACTTCTTAGAATCTAGTAGTTCTGAAGGTACACAAATAAAGTTGAAAAGAAGCCAGGCTTGGTGGCCTTAAAGGCTGGAGAATCTCTGAGTTCCAGGCCAGCCTGGTCTATATAATGAGTTCCAGGATGGCCAGAGCTATGTCAAAAAAAAAAAAAAAAAAAAAAAGGAAGAAGGAAAAAGAAAAAAGCCTTACCATCTATAGCCCAAGGTGGCCTCAAACTCAAAATTCTCCTGCCTCATCCTCTTAAGTGTTGCTGTCATGGTGTTGTGATATCACGCTTGGCACGGAACACATTGCTTATGCTTTGCTTTATATGAGAAGTAGAAATTCATAATGAGTAGTAACATGTAAGAATCATGGGTATTAAGTTACATGTATTTCTCTCTCTCTAGCGGCCAGAGTAAAGATAAATGAAGAATTCAAAAAACATAAAAGTGAGACCTGTCCGGAGAAAATAGAAGAGGTGCAGTAACAGGTTTCAGTTGTAACAGAGCTGGTGTAAATGTCCTTGGTAAAGAGAGGAGGGGGAATGGAGGGTCATGTGAAGGAAAGCCATCCTTGGTAGTGAGAGCCCCCACAGCCACAGACGCCTGCACTTGTTTGCTGGGGCTCCCCTCGGGCTTGTCTCCTGCCCCCAAAGATAACAAGGCCCCTGGGAAGAGAACATAGAAGCAGCTCTGGTCAAGACCAGGGCAGCTGAGCTATGGCAGAAGCCGCTATAGCGGTCTCATGATGCAGCACTTTACAGGGAATTTTAGGTCGGGAAGCACCCTTATTAAAAGCAGTCCAGAGTAGAGCTGGGCGTGGTGGGGTTTGCCTGTCTTTGTAGTACTCTAGAGGCCGAAGTGGAAGAATCACGAATCCAATGCCAGCCTGGGCTACATACTGAGAAAAGAAAGTTTGTGGGGATTCTTATGGCATGGAGAATTGATTGGTAAAAGAGAAAATACAAATAAGAGAATATCTCCAGCCGGGCGGTGGTGGCACACACCTTTAATCCCAGCACTCGGGAGGCAGAGGCAGGCAGATCTCTATGAGTTCGAGACCAGCCTGGTCTACAAGAGCTAGTTCCAGGACAGGCTCCAAAACCACAGAGAAACCCTGTCTCGAAAAAAAACCAAAAAAAAAAAAAAAAAAAAAGAATATCTCCAATAATTAATAATATTTGTACAAGTGAATAACAAATTAGATAAAATTGCTTTTTCATTTGTTTTATTTTTATTTTGAGACGGGGTCTCACTATAGTTCCGCTGTCCTAGAGCTCACTATGTAGACCAGGCTGACCTCTGCCTCCTAAGCGCTAGGATCAAAGGCATGCTCTGCGATGCCCAGTCCCCAACACATTTTAAAATGCCTATTATAACAAAGTTCTAAGTCCGTTTGAACAAACTTTGGGCTAGATAGATAAAAATGAAGGGCATCTGAAATGTTTGCACTTCCTGTACTACCTGATATAGTTGCACAAAGCTAAAAGCCACATTGTCAGAAAGTGACCTGTAAAACCGTTGTCTTGAAAACCAGTGCAGCCCTACGAAGCACTCAGGGGTGACTCTGTCTGATTTTCTTAACAGATGTTGAAAGTGGGTTCTGATGTTGAACTATTACTAAGAACATCTGTTATTCAAGGTATTCACACTGACCACAACACCCTGAGTAAGTAAAGTGGATTGGAGGGATATGATTGCTGACTGATGTTTCAAAATAGTAACGTTACTGCTCCTTTGTTTGTCTTTATTTTGTTTATTATTGTTTTGTTTTGTTTTTTTACTCTGAGACAGGGTTTCACTATGTAGCCCTGGCTGTCTTGAACTTGCTGTGTAAATTAGGCTGGCTCCCCCTGGGATTAAAGGCATGATCACAGCCACCACGCGGACATTACTCTTTAACACCAACACCAGAAATGAACTCAAGTCCTCGGCTGAGCCATCTCCTCTCTCCCTCTTTTCTTTTTACTTTCAAGTTTGTTTGTAGATTCTTTTTTTTTTTTTTAAATATTTATTTATTATGTATACAATATTCTGTCTGTGTGTATGCCTGATAGCCAGAAGAGGGCACCAGATCCCGTTACAGATGGTTGTGAGCCACCATGTGGTTGCTGGGAATTGAACTCAGGACCTTTGGAAGAGCAGGCAATGCTCTTAACCTCTGAGCCATCTCTCCAGCCCCAAGATTCTTTTATTTCACTTTATGTGTGTGCATGTTTTGCTTGCATGTATATATGTGCACCCATGTTTGCCTGATATCAGTGGAAGTCACAAGAGGATGTTGGGAGTCCCTGGAGTTAAATTATAAATGGTTGTTAGCCATCAGATGACTGATGAGAACTGAAACCAGGTCCTCTACAAAAGCAACTGTGCTCTAAACTGCTGAGCCATCTCTCTAGAGTCCCTCCGCCAGATCTAATTCCTGGATATATTGCAAAACTGTAGTTGTATTCACATCCTTTTTGTGTTGTTTTTTGTTTTGTTTTATTTTATTTATTGTTCTTGTTTTTTGAAATAGGGTCTCACTATGTAGCCTTGGCTATCCTAGAACTCATTATGTAGACCAGGCTCGCCTTGAACTCACAGAGATCTGCTTGCTTCTGCCTCCTGAGTGCTGAGATTAAAGAGATGCACCTATACCGGCTACAACCATTTTTATGTAACTATATTTATTATTTTTTCTGACATCATTTATTATCGACTTAGACTGTTTATTTTTTTGCCTTTTATTCTATAATTAGTTATTTTAGTTTAGAAGAATTGAGATTATAGGAAATGGAAATATACGCCAGGCCCCCTTTTTTTTTAAAAATTTTTTTATTTACTATGTTTACAATATTCTGTCTGTGTGTATGCCTGCAGACCAGAAGAGGGCATCAGATCTCATTACAGATGGTTGTGAGCCACCATGTGGTTGCTGGGAATTGAACTCAGGACCTTTGGAAGAGTAGGCAATGCTCTTAACTGCTGAACTAACTTTCTAGCCCATTGTTGCTGTTTTTTAACATTTGTGTGTGTGTGTGTGTGCTTGCACACTCAAATGCACACACATATATACTAGTGGAAGTCATCGGCTAGCTCCCATCAAATGGGTTCGAGGCATTGAGTGTGGGGTGCCAGGCTTGATGACAGGCACTTTTACCCACTGAGCTATCTTATAGGCCCCTTAGTTTGTATGTGTCTGCTAACTAAGGAAGTGTGAATGCCTTTCAGTGGGTTAGCGGAGATCTGAATATTCTCTTTACAAAGTGCCCACTAAAGCCTCTGTCTAGTTTCCTACAGGATTATTTGCCTTTTTTCTTGACTTGAAGGAATTCTTGTATGTTCTAAATATAAATCTTTTTTTTTTTTTTTTTTTTTTTGATATTTCGAGACAGGGTTTCTCCGTAGCTTTTTTGGTTCCTGTCCTGGTACTAGCTCTTGTAGACCAGGCTGGCCTCGAACTCACAGAGATCCGCCTGCCTCTGCCTCCCGAGTGCTAGGATTAAAGGCGTGCGCCACCAGCGCAGGGCTAAATATAAATCTTTTATTGGATATTTCTATTCTAAGAATCTTCTACTTGTGGTCTTTCCCTTTGAGGATTTTCTTATTTAATATAGTCTAGCTGATCCATTTTCTTTCTTGTAGTTGGAATTTTGTTTGGGCTGCCAACCAGCTCCCAAATAAAGGCACAGAGACTTATTATTAATTATGAATGCTCGATCTTAGCTTAGGCTTGCCCACTAGCTCTTTTAACTTAATTTAATCTGTTTCCATTCATCTGCATGACTTTTTACCTTTTTACCTTTTTTTTTTTTTTTTTTTTTTTTTTTTGGTTTTTCGAGACAGGGATTCTCTGTGGTTTGGGAGCCTGTCCTGGAACTAGCTCTTGTAGACCAGGCTGGTCTCGAACTCACAGAGATCTGCCTGCCTCTGCCTCCCAAGTGCTGCCTTTTTACCTTTTTGACTTGGAGTTTTTACCTTTCTTTGATTCTGTAGGACCTACTTTCCTGTTTCTTCCGTGTCTGTCTGTGTGACCGCTGGTCTCTCCCTGTTGTCTCCTTTTTCTTTTTTCCTTGAGCCTAAATTCCTCCTCCTGTTTACTCTTCCTGCCTGGAAATTCTACTACACCTCCTCCCTTGCTATTGGCCATTCAGCTTTTTATTAGACCAATCAGGTGCCTTAGGCAGGCAAGCTAAAACAGCAACATATCTTTACAAAGTTAAACAAATATTCCACAACATTAACAAATGCAATACATCTTTACAAAATTAAACAAGTATTCTGCAACACTTTATGGTAGATATTTTAAATTCTGGATCCTGTTGAAGAAGATTTTGTGTCAGACAAGGTCATGGAGGGATTCTCCAGTGCTTTGTTCCAAAAGTCGTGTCTTAGTTAGGGTTTCTATTGCTGTGAAGAGATACCATGACCAAGCAAGTCATTTTATTTTATTATTTTTTATTTTATTTTTGAGACAGGGTTTCTCAGTGGCTATGGAGAAATTTGCTGTGTAGACCATTCTGGCCTCGAGCTCACAGAGATCCACCTGCCTTGCCTCCCGAGTGCTGGGATAAAAGGTGTGCACCACTGCCCAGTTGATCATGGCAACTCTTATAAATGAAAACATTTAATTGGGGTGACTTGCTTACAGTTCAGAGGTTTAGTCCATTATTGCTGTGGGGCATGGCAGCATGCAGGCAGACATGGTGCTGGAGAACAAGCAATAGGAAATGGTCTAAGTATTACACTGAGTGAAGCTTGAGTATATATGAGACTTCAGAGCCCACCTCCACAGTGACACACAACAGGGGCATTATCTACCCCAATAAAACCACACTTCCTAATAGTGCCACTCCCTTTGGGGGCCATTTTCTTTCAAACCACTACAGTAGTTTTTGGTTTTCTACTAAAGTTGACTTTGTTTTTGTTTTTTGTTTGTTTGTTGTTTTTGTAGCCCTGGCTGTTCTGGAACTCTCTGTAGACCAGGATGACATTGAATGGCTTTGTGTTTTTTTGTTTTGTTTTGTTTCTTATTTTTTTCCAAGACAGGGTTTCTGTGTAGCTTTGTTGCCTATCCTGGAACTAGCTCTTGTCTACCAGGCTGGAACTCACAGAGATCCCACCTGCCTCCTGAGTGCTGGGATTAAAGGCATGCATCACCACCACCTTGCTGGCTTTGTGTATTTTAAGAGCACGTGGTCCTCTCACAGATAAGCTTCCACAGCAAACTAGGTCACTAGGATCTTTACTCTTACTCTGAACAAACACGACTTAAAACGTTCTGATTCCTTTGGGGTGCGGGACTACTGTTGCACCTTATTCTTATTCTTGAATTTCTCCTGGTATAGAATTAGTATATTTCCTCTCCCCGCCACACACACACACACACACACACACGTGCAAACACGCACACAGGAGGGCAGCAGCCCACGTTCCTTTTTTTTTTTTTTTTTTTATTTTGTTTTTATTTATTTTTGAGACGAGGTTTCTCTATGTAGCCCTAGCTGTTCTGGAACTTGCTTTGTAGACTAGGCTGGCCTTGAATTCAGAGAATCTGTCTACCTCTGTATTCTGAGTGTTGGGATTAAAGGTGCCAGGCCTAGCATCTCTCTCTCTCTCTCTCTCTCTCTCTCTCTCTCTCTCTCTCTCTCTCTTTTTAGGTCACTTCCTGAAAAACCGTCAGTTTCCAGGGCAACTTCTTCTAGCATGTCTGCATGACTAACCACATCTTCATTGTTTAAGATGAGATTCAAGATTGTGACTTTGTTTTGGAGCAGGCTGCTTGAAGTGAAATCTCACAGGCATTCTTCTTCCCACCGGCCTAGTCAGGGGCCATCACTATGACTTAGCTGTGATCAGTATCTAAATTCAATCCCAGAGATTCATAAACGGAGCTGTCCTCATGGCTGTAGCTTCGTGGTCAGAACTTGAATAACTTTGTAGAAAGGAGTCTTTATACGATGATGGGAGTTCTGGCTTTGTGGCAAGGTAGAAACAGTAGCAGCCGGTTTTGGAGATTCTTCGTACCTCTCACCAGTGTTGAAGACGAAAGGTTGATATCACAGTCAGACGCTTCTTGCTTCTTTCACGTAGCCATGGTGATAAACCTTTAACCACAGCCTGGAGGCTTGGAGACAGGAATGTATTTTGGAGGCTGCAGAGGTCTGGACTTTTCAAACCAGTGCTTTCTGGAAGAGGAGATATCGTTCAGCTCCTTAATGGTGTCATCTACGCCTGCTGCGACTCCCAAGTTATGTGCTCATTCAGAGGGTCACTGGGTGAGGCACTGTAGTGAGGTTTCCACCAGAGAAGACCACTCAGACACAGAGTCAAGGCAATAAAAAGTCTTTATTAGCTGACTGGTGACAACACTAGGTGTTCAGGTCCCAAGTGCAGTCCCTAGCCTTTCCCAGGGGTTTTAAGCACAAAAATCACATCCTGGATTGACACACGTCATTTAGGGACTTTTCCAAAACTATGGACTTTGATGGATTAGGTCTTTGTTCTCATTTTGGTTGATGTTGCTGTCTGTGTGCTGGGTCCCAGGGCCTGAGTGGCACTTCCGTTATCATGTCAGTTTGCTGAGCTGTGGGTCTGTTCCATAGCAGTGATAGTTCATGCTCCGAGAGCTTCACGTTCCCCGCATCAGTGTTTGCTTTGTTAGTTCCTTTGTCTGGGTTTGAGCTACTTCCTGGTTGGAGCAGTTGCATCCACGGCCCTTTGGTGGTAAAGTATGTGAAAGTGCTAAGTGTCGTCACACGGAAAGTGAGCTGTTGGCTGTCTTTCAGCTCATTGGGTGAGAAGAGGTTCAGCATGGACCATCATGTTCTTTTGAGAACAGGGTTCCTCTGTAGCTTTGGAGTCTGTCCTGGAACTCGCTCTTGTAAACCAGGCTGGCCTCGAACTCATATAGATCTGCCTGCCTCTGTCTCCTGCATGCTGGGATTAAAGGTGTGTTCCACTATGCCCAGCTCAGATGTCTTTTTTTTTTTTTTAATTTCTGCCTTTTTGTATATGTGTATGTGTCAATGTGTGCATATTTGTGTGTGTGCACATGTGTATATGGAAGCCAGAAGTTGATGTCAGGTGTCCTGGATTGCTGTTCACCTAATTGTTAAAGACAAGGTCTCTCACTGAACCTAAAACTCACTGCTTTGGCTACATTGGCTCGCTTATCATACCCAGAGATCTTCCTGTGTCCACCTCTCTAGCTCTGAGATCATGGGTGTGTGTTTCTGCACGGGTGCTCGGGATCCAAACTCAGGTCCGGTGCTTACACAGAACACATTTTATCAACTCACTCATCTCCCCAGCCCTAAACTTCTGCCCTTTGATCCTGTACATTTGTCAAACATTGATTGTTTTTCTAAGACAGTTTAATGTGACTCAGCCCTTATTGTGATAGGCATTGGGATTTATGTGGAACAATGGGTAGGACAAATCTGGTTCTTGTCCTTACGAAACTGTGCACTCTTTGTAAAAGATTGGTAGTTTAGTGTTCCCCCAAAGCACTTTCTGTATGTTAGAGGATCCCCAAGGCCAAACACTGGAAGGGACAGGTTCTTAGAAAGACAGTGACTGCTGGGTGGTGGTGGCACACGCCTTTAATCCCAGCACTCAGGAGGCAGAGGCTGGTGAATGCCTGAGAGTTCGAGGCCAGCCTGGTCTACAAGAGCTAGTTCCAGGACACCTAGGACTGTACACAGGGAAACCCTGTCTCAAAAAAAAAGAAAGAAAAAAGAACATGACCAAAGTGTAAACTTCCATCTCAGCATATTGCTGTTTATGTGCCTGATATATTTAGTAACATTTTTATAACTTTAAACTATCTTAATATCCTATACATTATTAATGTCCAAATGTTCCTGCCACACTATTGTGAACTAGGCTATCCATTATGCATATTTGTATATGTATTTGTGTATGTATGTGCGTGTATATATATATATATATATATATTTAAATTTAAAATAAAAATTTTTTTTGGAGACAAGATCTCACTCTGTAGCCCAGGCTGGCCTCAAACTCGCTGTGACCCTCCTACCTCAGTCTCTTTAGTGAACTCACTCTGTAGACCAGGTTGACGTCAAACTCACAGAGGTCTGCCTGCCTCTGTCTGGGATTAAAGGCATGTGCCACTACCGCCTGGCTTATCTGGTGACCTTTATAGTGGTAAATCATAAGGTCAGTGACTAATGGGGCACAAACAGATCTGGACTTCAGCAATAAAAGAAACAGCCCAAATGTCAGTACATGCTGGGTAGGTTCTTTTGCTTTCAGCAAAATGCTGAGAAAGAATGCTTGCAGATGAAATTGGTCCATTCACAAACAGGGATGGATGAGTCTCACTTTGCTAAGGGGTATTCTTTATTTAAGCCTGTGTTCTGAGGAGAGCCTTGAGGAGCTGCAAGGTCACTGGTCCCACTGTCCCATGTAAGACAGATGTAAAGGGGCTTCTGAAATGTAACCTGAGTTTGCTCCCAGGCCTCTTTCCTCCTTACTCATGGGAGCTCGTCGTGTTGCTTTTCCTTGCTATAAGAAGTACTCACTTTAAGGCTAGTGAGTGAGGCAGATTACCAAAGAAGAATGACTGTCTTTATTGCTTAAAGTTGGGTAAGATAACTTGCCTGTGGCTTCTTGTTTGTGGAAACAACTGGAAACAGACTTGAAGTTTATAGTTTTTGAGGATTATATTGCTAAGAAACCCAGGCTTGTGGAGTTTACTTCAGCTCTGAAAGCCATTCCTGCTCTCCTGAACTCAGATTAACAGGAAGTGGACTGTGAAAGCTTTTGAAGCTCCCAAGAGAGGCTATCTTCCCCAAGATCTCCATCTCCCCAAACAGGAAGTGGCTCGGAGGCTACATCTGGCATCTGTGTTGTAGAGTGCATCGGAGCAGGGCTTTGAGTCTCTTGAAAATAGAATTTGGTACTGCCAGATTGTCAGACCGAGGATTAGCTCATTGCCAAATTAGGAAGTTTGCCTTTTCCTGTCCCTAGGATTTAGGTTTTCTGTGGCCCAAGCACTGCCGTGGATTCCCAGTCTCGTGTATTTATTTTTCTTTCTTTGTTTGTTTGTTTTTGTCTGTTTATTTTTCAAGACAGGATTTCTCTGTAGCTTTGGTTCCTGTCCTGGAACTAGCTCTTGTAGACCAGGCTGGCCTCGAACTCACAGAGATCCTCCTGCCTCTGCCTCCCGAGTGCTGGGATTAAAGGCATGTGCCACTACTGCCTGGCTTTAAATGGTGTTTTTTTTTTTTTTTTAATTTATTTTTCATCCCTTCATTTATTTCCATTTGTTTCCAACTAAAGTGGGGTAGGCGCCTACCATGTGAGCCACAGATGGACCCAGTGGGCACAGCAGGCCAGCACTGGGTCTTTGGGGACCGGTCGTAACCGGAGTGTTCCGTGAATGTGTATGTCCGTGTTGCCCATCCAGAGAGGGGCCATGAGGAAGGTTGTAGCGTTCTTTCCCAGACTGTCTGGCATCTTTTATATGCATCTATCTACTGAGTGTTGTTTCCACTGAAGCTATTGTTTTGTTGAAAAGGAATGGGCTGGGTGGGGTTCCCCTCCTGCCCTTTGTTCTTCCTGCCTGCAGTGCAGGCGTGGTGGTAGTGGAGGGAAGGCAGACTGCTGTTCTGACAGGGAGGGAAGGCAGTCCTGGGTTCTTAGCAGCACCAAGGACTTGCACTAGCTCAGGCCTGCTGTGTTCATAGTGGAAGAAAACTGAATCTTACTAAACCACTGGTAGATTTCTGCTTATTCAAAGCTGAACATAATCCAAAGTAGTGTTGATGGGTTTAGTAATTTATTCTTCAATGTAATAGTCTCGAATTCTTGCATTTTCTCTATAAAAGACATTTGTGAAGCCTTATGTTATTATGTGACTATTTATCTTTTCCAATAGATTATGAACCACTTTGAAGTAAAAAAAAAAAAAAAACAACCTTTTTATTTTCCTTTTTTTTTTTTTTTGGAGATAGGATCTCTTATTCTGTAGCTCTGGCTGTCCTAGATTTTGCCTGTAAACCAGGCTGGTCTCCAACTCACAGAGGTCTGCTGCCTCTACCTTCCAAGTGTGTGCCACCACTGCCTGGCTTGCCAAAGAAATTTTCATGTTTACCTTCATCTCATTTTTTGATGTGATACCTAGCGTAAAATAGGCACATATGTTTGATAAGTGAAATAAATTATTGCCACTGTTATTTAGCTTAAAACCAACACTATTACTTTCTTGGATAGAGCACCAAAGAACTGGTTAAGAATAATTACAGGTCAGAAATAAGCAGAGGCTTTCTCGTTTTATAAGCTGGATTTATCATATGACCCATTGTTTTATTATTTAACTTACGGTGTGGCAGGGTGTTTGTCGCCTGTGTCATGGTGTGCAATGGAGATCAGATGATAGCTTTCCCTCCACAGTGTGGGCCCAGGGATCCAGTTCAGACTGTCAGGCTTGGTGGCAAGTGCTCTTGTTCTCTGGGGCATCGTGTCAACTCTCTCAAGTGCAAATTTTGGTTGACTTTTAGATGGAGTTTTCTAGGTGCAGTTAGAGTTTATTTGTTGCTCTTTTTTTTTTTTTTTTTTTTTAAATTTAATCAGGGTCTCAAGTAGTACAGGCTGAACTTAACTCATGCTCCTCCTGCACCCGCTTCTCAAGTGCTAAGATTACAGGGTTATAACATACCAATAATTTCTCTCTCTCTCTGGTATGAGTGCTCTGTCTTCATGTATGTTTGCAGGCCAGAAGAGGTCATCAGTTTTATAGATGGCTGTGAGCCGCCATGTGGTTGCTGGGAATTGAACTCAGGTCCTCTGGAAGACCAGCCAGTGCTCTGAACCACTGAGCCATCTCTCCAGCCCTCAACAATTTCTTTAAAGTAATTCAGTGTGGGGTTGGAGAGATGACTCAGCCGTTCAGAACCCATACTGGTTTTCCAGGGAACTGATGTTCCTTTCCTATCATCCACATTGGTGGTTCACGGTCACTCGTCACTTTAGCGCCCAGGGAATCTGACCTACTCTTCTGGCCTCCTGGGGCACATATACACATGCGCATACACACAGATACCCATTCGTGCACGTGAGTAAAAATCAATCTTCAAAAATACTTTAATATTGAGTTCGAGACCAGCCTGGTCTACAAGAGCTAGTTCCAGGACAGGCTCCAAAACCACAGAGAAACCTTGTCTCGAAAAACCAAAAAAAAAAAAAAAAAAAACAACTTTAATATGCATTTCTTTTTATTATTTTTGTTTGTTTGTTTTTTAAGATAGGATCTCACTATTTAGCTCTGGCTATTAGGAACTTGCTGTGTAGACCAGGCTGGCCTTGAACTTAGAGATCCACCTTCGTCTGTCTCTGAGTGTTGGGAATGAAGGTGTGAGCCCAGTCCCCTTAAAGAACATTTCTTAACCACAGTTTAATTATCAGAACTAGGGTATTAGCATTAATGCAATACTCTGGTTTACATTTTTTTCTTTTGTCCTAACAAGGTCCTTTCTAGCATCCCTGTGGTCTGGGATGCCACTGAGGTTTCACACTGCATCTAATGTGGGCAGTTTTGAGAGTGGCTGTTGGGGAACATTTGTTCCCTCTTTTTTGACACAGAATCTCCTGTGTCCCAGACTGACCTCAAATTTCCTGCATAGCCGAAGGTCGTCGTGACTTCTGATTCTCCTTCTCTACCTCCTGAGAGTCAAGATTATAAGTGTGTAACACTACAGGGTACAGCCGGGTGGTGGTGGCGCACGGCTTTAATCCCAGCACTTGGGAGGCAGAGGCAGGCGGATCTCTGTGAGTTCGAGACCAGCCTGGTCTACAGAGCTAGTTCCAGGACAGGCTCCAAAACCACAGAGAAACCCTGTCTCGAAAAACCAAAAAAAAAAAAAAAAAAAAAAAAAAACTACAGGGTACAACGCAAGGGCCTCATGCATGTAGATAGGCATTCTACTGAGCCACATCCCTGGTTCTGCTTTTGTTTTTTTTTTTGGTTTTTTTCGAGACAGGGTTTCTCTGTATCTTTAGAGCCTGCCCTGGAACTCCCTTTGTAGACTAGGCTGGCCTCGAACTCACAGAGATCTGCCTGCCTCTGCCTCCCGAGTGCTGGAATTAAAGGCGTGCGCCACCACCGCCCGGCTCTGGTTCTGCTTTTGTTGAGACAGATTTTAGTCTTCAGTTATATGGGTCCGGAACTCATTCTGTAGCTCAAACTGTCCTCAAATTCATGGTGATCCTCCTGTCTTAGCCTCCCAACAGTTCAGGTTACAGGTGTGATCCACCACACTGGGCAGTACAAGGATGATGTACCTGGGTTCTGTTCTTCTCCAAAGGGAAATCTAATTAAATTTATTTATTTATTTATTTTTGGCTTTCAGTGCTGAGTATTAAACCCAGGTCCTTTAAGACAGGGTCTCACTGTAGCTCAGACCAATGTGGTCATGTTTTGTCCTGAAGCTGGCCTTGAATGCAGTTCTCATTGCCTTTGCCTCGGCATGCACCAGTATCTCTTGGCAGTTGCTTTTTTTCCTTTTTCCATTTTTCATGTGTATTGTGTGTGTTGAACATACACACAAATGTTTTTTTTAAATGATTTATTATATATACAGTGTTCTGCCTGCATGTATGCCTGTAAGTCAGAAGAGAAAATCAGATCTCACTACAGATGGTTGTGAGCCACCATGTGGTTGCTGGGAATTGAACTCAGGACCTTTGGATCCTTTGGAAGAGCAGCCAGTGTTCTTAACCTGTGAGCCATCTTTCCAGCCCCACACAAATGTTTTTACATGCATGTGGGTATATCTGCCTATGGACCCCTTCTGATACCCGATGTTGGGAATTGTCTTCAATCAGTCTTTCTGTTCATTGAAGCAGGATTTCTGAGTTAAACACACAATTCCTTGATGTGGCTAGTTTTCCAGGCAATCTGAACTCTGGTCCTCACATTATCATAGCAGGGACATTAACCACTGAGTAATCTCCAGGCCCATGAATTTTCTATCTTAACAGTTTTATTTTATCAAGTTGTCTTCCGTAGGAGCCAGCAGTTGTTGGTTGTTTAGCAGTGTGTCTCAGTGGGGCACTGTGTCAT
This sequence comes from Chionomys nivalis, assembly GCF_950005125.1. Taxonomy (NCBI): domain Eukaryota; kingdom Metazoa; phylum Chordata; class Mammalia; order Rodentia; family Cricetidae; genus Chionomys; species Chionomys nivalis. The sequence goes on along the minus strand of NC_080092.1, from coordinate 36,813,520 downwards.
TCTGCCTCTCGCATTGCAGTTAGCATCCTTGGCTCCTGCCCAGTAAGTTTCTAGTGGCATCCCCTAAGCGACCTGTCTGAAGACTGCCTCAGTTAGGAGCCATTGCTGAGGGTCAGGATGTAGCTCAGTGGTAGGATACAAGTTTAGCAATGCATGAGGGCCTGGGTTTGGTTCCCAACACCAAAACAAAAAGGAACGGAGGAAAAGAGAGGGGAAATTATGAAAGGGGAGGGGAACCACTGTTTTGTAGATGAGGACTGTCTAAATTGTGAGAGTGATATCTTGCTTTCTATAAAAATTTCTAAGTAGCCAAGCAAGGCCTGATAACCTCTAATCCCTTCATTGGGAGGTGGAGGCTGGAGGATCAGTAGTTCAAGGTTAGCCTCAGTCACGTCGGGGAATTCAAGGCTAGCCTGAGCTATATGAGACCCTCCCTCAAAAACCATTCCTAGCCGGGCGGTGGTGGCGCACGCCTTTAATCCCAG